>NC_050080.1:8046611-8349641 GCF_009764565.3 Dermochelys coriacea
CCTGATAGGGTCACTGTTGGGTTACCAGTTAATAGCTGCTATGATGATAGAACAAGATTTCAGGACTGGCTAATCACATTCATTAATACTTAAGCCTCAACTTCCCTGCCTGAGCAATTTTATTATAAGGCCAAGATAGTAAAAATTAAGTACATGTCCTAAGCAAGAATAGGGTTTATCCAACTGGTGTTATAGAAACTTACATGTTCATTGTGTCCAGTGCAAATCTGGCAACACTGTAGGGCTGCTTCTGCACAGAGTCAGTAAATAAGGCTCTGACCCTGCAAACACTTATGCATGTGCTTAACTTTACTCATGTGAGCAATCCATCGACTACCCATGTGCTTAAAATTTATGTATGACCCTAATCAACAAAGCATTTAAGCATGTACTTAACTTTAAGTGCATCAGTAGTCCCATTGACTTCAATCAGATCACTCATGAGCTTAAAGTTAACCACATGCTTAAGTGCTTTTCGGACCCAGCTGAGTAAGTGTTTGCAAGGTCAAAGACCAACTCATTGCTCAGAACTCCATACAAACCCTTCCAAAGAAAAGGGCACTATACCAACAAACGAGACCATCACATCACAAATACTGAAAATTCAGTTCCATCTAGAATCAGAGGGAAATCTGTCTAGCAACTATATTAAATACGTGGTATATCCTGCTGTGAGGCTAATCTGTCCTGGGTCTGGTGCAGGGGTAGTCAATAGGTGGATGGGGAGCCAAATCCAGACTGCCAGACACTTTTACAGAGACCGCAAAATCTTTTTATTTCCTTATTACCATTGTTGTTGTTTCTGTATTATTTTCTCTGGAGTTTGGACCTTGACTATACCTTAACCAAGAAATTTGGAGCTTGACAAAAAATAATTGATTGCCCCTGGTCTAGTGCATCTTCATGACAATTGGTGAAAGTAACATTCAACACTTACTAGTAGGGGGGCCAGCACCTCAGGCAGAAGAGGCGGGGCTGGGGGGTCAGCCTCTCCCAGCCAGCCCATCCGCGCTGCCTGGCACATGCCGACCAGGGCTCCAGCACCGATTTAAAGGGCCCGGGACTCTGGCCACTGCTGCAGTGGTGGCCGGAGGCCCTGGGCCTTTTAAATCTCCAGATCCAGGGCAGCTGCTCCTTTTGCACCCCCCCATCAGCAGCTTGGCCCGGCCCGTACCGGCTTACTGTCATCCCTGAATTTACCATTAAATACCATCTTATTACTAATTATTCAAAGTTAAGAGCTGCAATCTTCACCTAATCTACTGCTTGCTAAAAGTTATAACTTTAAAGAGTCTTTAAATATCTCTACATTACCGAACTACCCTGAGAATAGAAAAGGTACATTTTTGATGGGAAAAGTAAAGGTGACTCTCAGAATTCTGGGTCAAGCTCTCTGTATTTTTATTTAGTTTAGCTGATTGAATCTGAGTAAAAACAGAGGGAAACAGGTATACCATTGTAAATTCTTGTCCCAATGTTACCAGCATAAGATCTCAAGTGCTGTACACTTGGGGCTGGTTCTTATAATGCTGCTTCTAAGTTTCGGTGGTATGGGTGAAATCCACCTATTAGCAAAGAGCCTGCATGCAATCTCCTGAGCTAGGGAATCCCTGCAGCTCCCCTTTATGGATGTAGGAATATATATGCCTTGTGAAGCAGGGAGGTGGACTGTGTATCAGATCTGAATATACTGGCATGGAGGGGAGCGGCTAGGCAAGAGCCCAGTGGATCTGCCCATATGCAGATCCTCTGGCCAAGAACTCTCATCTAGGAGCATTGCAGCCCTATGGCATTCCCCTCCCTGAAGCTCTGTGAACATTCAGCCTCATAAAGTTGTATGTGGGATTCAAGAATATCTCATCCTGAAGTAGCAGTCGTAGTAAATATGGATTTCATAGCGTGAGCCCTGCACGGTCAATTATAAAGACACAGTAATTTGTGTCATAAATGACTGTGCAATACAAACTTGGGCCCCGAGCTACAGACAGTGCATGGAAAATGTTGCCCCCAGAGGATTGCTGAGATTTTTATGCTAGGGATCTGGCTTGATCTTTGTTTGATTCTGTAGCTCTGGGTTGTATCTAGAAGAAAAAGAGAGAACTGTGGTACCTCCTCAGCAAAGTATTTCACCAAAACATTCCCCAAACGATATACTATCCTACTCTTTCCTCTGATTTTTAGGTTAGGAATCACAGTCTGTCTTTCCCTGTATATTATCATCCTACAGTAAAATCCTCTATTGAAGTCAATGGTAAAACTCCTATTGACTTCAGTGGAGCCAGGATTTCACTCCTGCTTGGTAACTGATAACCCTGTCTAAACACTACTTTGATAGCTTTCTTAGCATACTCGTTTTCCCAGAAGGCCTGTTCCCTACTTTATAAACAAATAGAGAGGCCTGATCTAAAGCATATTGAAGTCTATATGTTTTCCCACATATTTTAGTAAGGGCATCAACCAGCGCTTTTCAAGATCTCCATAGCAGGTGGTTATCTTCTGTATGGGGAAGGCGGGGAGAGACAGCAGAGTTAATGTGCATTTTTATTAATGTTATTGCTCTCAAGAGTGAGTGAATAATAATAGTACTGGTTAGAGCCAGGTGTCATGTAGATATCAGTATTGTATGGTAAACGTTGCCAGAATCCTGAGTAATGTTAACCTGACAGGGGTACGGTAATGCACTGATTTTTCATCTCTGGATCTGTGCAAAATTCCACATTATTGCTTTGCGGATTTGCACAGAGAGACTATCACAAAATTTTACCACCCAAAAATGTGTAGTTTTCAAAATGCTGAAGAGTCACAATTGTGACATCTACAGCTTGGTTTGTACGGGAACTGATGTCTATACAGATCAGTTAACTGCGCATGCAAATAATGAATCTGTATGTTAGAATGCTGAACAAGATGAACACTTCCGACCCTCTCATCTGGGAGAAAGAGAGCCTTATACTGTTAATGTAGGGATGATAATGGGTCAAATGCCACAATCCTTACTCAATCTAGACTCCTGCTAAATTCAGTAGGGAATCTGCCTAAAATCTGTTGGTATAATATGACCTGGAATCAGGCCCTTGAATAATACAGTGGCAGGAGTGGAACCAATGACTGAAATAACATTGGTGTTAAATTACAAAAGCATGTTAAGACCCCCTACATTGTCACTGTTTGGAGCTTTTCAAAATACAAAAGGTCGTATCTTAAATTGTACTCATCTGCCTAAAAAAGAAAAGGAGTACTTGTGGCACCTTAGAGACTAACAAATTTATTTGAGCATAACCTTTCGTGAGCTACAGTTCACTTCATCGGATGCATCCGATGAAGTGAGCTATAGCTCACGAAAGCTTATGTTCAAATAAATTTGTAAGTCTCTAAGGTGCCACAAGTACTCCTTTTCTTTTTGTGAATACAGACTAACACAGCTGCTACTCTAAAACCTGTCATCTGCCTAAAGTAGTCTATGTTGACTCCTTTTGCTTCTTCGATTGATAAGTAACTCTATTTTTTCTTGTTCCTTAAGATTCAAACTAGTTCATGATCCAGAATGCTAGGCTACTCTATTGCTCTCAAATAAGCTGATCATAGACACAGAGGAATTACCATATCAGAGCAGACCAGTGGTCCATCTAGTCCATTATCCTCTCACCAGTGGTGGCTGACACCAGATGCTTCAGAGAAAGATGTAAGAAACGTCCTATTGGACAATGATGGGATAACCTGCTCAGAAGGAAGATTTCTTCCTAACCTCAGACAGCTAAGAACTGGTAGAGAGGGCCAAAATTCTGAGCCTAGCTATTTGTGCCCCTGAATATTCTGCTTAGTTTGCTCTCTCTCTTAGATGATAACCTGGGACACACTGACATAGCATATGAGTGCCTCACAATCTTTAAATGATACCTCACAACACCCCCGTGAAATAGGGAAATGCTATTGTCCCCATTTTACATATGGGGAACTAAGGCACAGAAAGACTGAGTGAATTGACCAAGAAAGTGGTGGGACTTGAACCCAGGTCTCTCAAGCTCTAACCACTGGACCATCCGCTCTCTCTTTACTAAAAACGGCAAAGAGTCCTGTGCCACCTTATAGACTAACAGACGTATAGGAGCATAAGCTTTCATGGGTGAATACCCACTTCGTCGGATGCATGTAGTGGAAACTTCCAGAGGCAGGTATAAATATGTCCTCTCTTCACTGTTAACATAAAAAGTGCCGAGATTCCAGAGACCATGGCTCAACAAGAAAGGTTTGAAATCCCTACTCAATGTGTTTTGATTCAATGACAAAAATCTAGTTTTGAAAAAATCTATGTAATAATGTTCCCCAACAAAGGACATATAAGCCAAGATTTTCAAAAGAGACTAAGGGAGATAGGGGTGGGCAAATCCAAGCCGTAGTAGTAGTAGTAGTAATAATAATTAATAATAATATCTAGCTCTTATCCAATGCTTTTCATCAGTAGATCTCAAAGCACTTTACAAAGGAGGTCAGTATCATTATCCCCATTTTACAGGTGGAGAAACTGAGGCACAGAGAGGGGAAGTGACTTGGCCAACGTTGGCCAGTGGCAGAGTCAGTAGATGCAAGATCTCCTGAGTCTGATTTTGGTGCTGTATCCACTAGACAACACTGATGCAGATAACTGATATTATGCAAATGTCTTGGCAATACATAGAGAGTAATGAATACAACTGATCAAAAATGTTCAGTGAAACAATTTTTCATCAGAAAATGTGGTTTCATTTAAATTAAAATGTTTTGTAGGAAAGGACGGGAGCTGAAACTGATCTCAGGTTTGTCTTCATGAACAAGAAAACCACGGCAAGCTGGGGTGTAAATCTAGTCCATGCTAGCTTGCCACAGTCTAACTGTTCATGTGCACCCCACTTTTGTGCATTAGCAGTTCGTTAGAGTGCTTTAATCTAGTTGTCTTTGAAACAGGATTAAATCAAAGCACATTAGCGGACTGCTAATGTGCATCAACAGGATGCACAGGAAGAATTAAAAGGCAGCAGTGAGCCACCTACAGTGGCCCAACGCACTATCTGCACCCGGGATGTCTGTCCCAACCCCTTGAGGTTGTTTACAGCCCCAGGATGCTGCTCTAAAGATGTCAGAAGAAGACTCTTCTCTCCTTTAGTAGAGTTGGTGACACTTTAATATTTCAGGGGTTGGGAGTGAACTGATGCGGTGCATGTACCTTCAATCACAGTGGTCGGGGTGAAATGTTTGTCAACAATTCCAACTCAATTATGTTAAATAGCCATTTGAACTGGATCTTGGATATCCTGAATTATCTCCAGAAGGGCAAAGAAATGGTTAAGCCACCATTACTTGACTGATTGCTTTGTAGGTGAAGTAGGACACTCCATCCACTTCACATTATGTAACTAGTACTACTTTGTGCTCTGCATTCTTTTGTGGAATGTTTTTCTCTCTGCTGCTCTGGGTGGATAAATACTCCAGTTTGCAAGGTGTGATTTCCACTTATGTTATCTGTACAGCTGGCCACTTGCCAGCTCCCAAAGCTACATGTACCCAGAGCAGAGTCAAGGAGTAGACTTGACATGTGCACCCAGCCAAGCCAAGAGGCAACAGAAATTGTGCACCCCCTCTTAAGGACAGGAGATTAAATGAGAAGCAACAGCCACCCACCAATGGAACAATGGGCTATGAACTGTCTTTGAGACTTATTTGCCAATGTGGAAAAAGAGGGTCAAACCAGTGCCTGGCACCTGATTGCCAGCCAGAGGAGGCAGGAGGTGCATCTCTAGTCACCTACTCCATATTTCTGAATCTCTGGAGGCCCCAGGCCATTCTGGGAGGCACAGTCCTGAAACTCTAGGGATTGTGTTTTAATGAGGCTCTATTACCACTCCTGAGGAATCTCCACTGGGCCAGAGGAAACTTGCATCTTCTCATCCTAGTCCCCAACCTCTCCTCATCTTCAGATTCCTAAATGCACAGAGCATACAAGCATTGGTCTGAGGAATGGGGGAAAGGGCAGAGGCAGCCAAGTCTCCATTCCATGTGAGACCAGAAATATCTCCCAACCATTGTAACCAGTAGTGAGGAGAAAAGCACAACTGTTGCTTCTTCACCTGGATTTAAAGTACTCACTTCAGACCAAATTCTAGTGTCCAGTTACCCCCACTGACATCAGTGGAGTTGCATAGTTGTGACTGACGGGGATTTGGCCCTTATGGTCAAATTTGCCCCACGCAAAGAGCTCAAACAATTATATGCACCACTTAAGTCCTAAAGACATGATTTTAAGTGGGGCTTGAGTAGCAAAGGTAAGGCCTTGCTTAGGCCATGTTCATGGGATTGAATGCCCCTTTTCCAATCCTGAACAGCCTGCACATGCTCAATGGGTATCTCTTGCTGTGTTGACTTCATGCGGTGTTGTTTTGCACATGCCCAGCACATAACTTTCAACTCTTTATAGATTTGTTTAATCAAAACCAGACTGTTTATTTCAAACCCAACTGAGATGCTGCTCCCCACAGAGGACTATTGGCATGTCAACCTTCAGCTTTCAAATGTCATCCGTCTTTATTTAATCCAGGTTATATACATAAAAAAGAGAAAGAGATTAGTGGGTGGATTTTTTTTTAAAAGGCAGATTTTTTTTTCTTTCTCATTCTCCTATATCTGAGAAACAGCTGAAGCGATTTTCCTCATGCTCTGCAGAAATATGACGTGGGATTTTCAAAAAGACTCAGTTTTGCCTTGGCTCTTCTCCCACTGAAATCAATGGTAAAACTCCCTTTGACTTCAGTCAGAGCAGAGTTAAACCAATGGTGAGCACATTTGAAAATCCCACCCATTCACCTTTTGACAGAGAGACCAAGCATGAATCATTTCACCTGAAAGGGTGAATTGTTTAGAAATGTCTGACCAAGACACTGTGTATTTGGCAGCAAGCTGAACCCAAATTCTGCAACAAGGGCCCTAGATTCTACAGGACTCCATTGTCAAAATTCTGTGACAGCTGCAGATAAATTTTCAAAGTTGAAGGTTTCATTGAATTAAATTCAAAAATGAATAATACAATCAATACAGGATGCTCTTGGTTGTTTATTTTTATATTATATTCTGTTTATTTCACATTCTCTTCATGCTTTCATATGTTAATTTCCATTTTTAGCTATTAGAGCTAACAGCCACAGATGAATGAAGCAGTTCACATCCTTTCAGGGGTATTGTATCAGACTCTCTGCAAAGTTAAGAAGATAAAGCTGTATTTATATTTCTACTCCAAGATTTTTATCGTTATCTTCAAAATCATGTTTGTTAGGAACTAGTTTTTAAATGAAAGCAGAAATTCTACAGTGAAGTGTGAATGCAGTGATGTGTGAATTCCACAACAAATTCTGAGGCTATGAATCTCAAAATATATGGAGGCCCATTTATGAGATGTGAAAACTGGGAATTATGTCTAAAACTAGCATTTCACCCCCTTAAATTCTATTGTATGCATCCTTGCATATCTTACTAAAGATGCTAGTGTTCCGAGCTTTTTCTAGTTGCTCAAATCTATGGTATCCAGATGAAATGATCATACTGGCCTCCAAAAGAAAATATTTAACCCAGAGATGTCAATGGAATATAGAAATAATGGACAAAATCCCAGAAGCCTGCCTTGTTTTTGTCTTTCTCCTTTCATCTCACACTTTAGGTCATGCCATCACTTACATGCTTCGGTCCAAACAGGCAATCGTTGAGTTAAGAACCTTCAGTTCAAAGTGAACCATAAACCTTAGTCTATAAGATAAATCATACAAATTACTTTACAGAAATAATCTCCTCCCAAATGTTCTATTTATCTTATTGCCTTCAGTTTACATCTCTAATGACTGTAAGTTCACAAATGCATTCTGTCAAGAATATAAACATTGCTTTTATTATACCAAGTACAGATATTTATTACCAACATTTACTGTATGGCTTTGTTGGTTTAGAGGAAAATATTAGACTTTGGGTGAGAATGTACGTACTTTGTTATTAAATTCTCTAGACACAATGTTTGTAGCTGTGCAGGGCAATATTTTGAAAGCTTGATCATCTTTGATAAAAACTGGTGAATTAATTTATGCAAAAGAGTAAGGAAGAGGGGCCAAGCCCCGCTAACCTTTACTCGTGTGAGTAATCCTTACTCCTACAAGTAGAGACATTGACTATACATAGGAATAAGGATTACTTACCTGAGTAAGCATCTTTGAAAATCCTTGAATTCAATATCTCAGTTCCCACTCCCACAAATCAGCATGCTTAGATTTTTTTTATATTCCATGATTATGAGTTGTCCATTACTTAGGGTCAGATTCTGATATCCTTGCTGATAATGAGTAGTTCCATTAAAATCAATGGACCGATCATTCCATTTGTCCGTATAAGTACTTATTTTTTGGTGGTACAAGCGTATTGCTGGGGTACATGTGTTCTGTGATTGCAACAGTCATGAATATGATATGAGAAATGGGACAACATATTGCATTTCCTGCTCATGCATATGTTTGATAAGCTCTTTGGAGACTGTAGTTGCAGCCAGAGATTGTTTGCTTCCTTCCCATGCTAATCACGGTGACTCTGTTCTGTCAGTCTGTGTTATGTCTGGTAAAGCAATGACAAGGAAGGCACAACATAGACAAAACCATTTAAGCCTAGACATGTTTGTGAGCATATGTGTGACATGTTTATGGGTTTGTTTGTCAGAAGAAGGAATATGAACCCTCTGCCCACAGCCGAGCTGGGCAAATCAAAGGCAGAATACAGTAGAAATTCCAAAGCTCTAGCTATATGTGCAGATCTGCCAAAATGTTGCTCTTATGCAAAGCCAGAACCAGAGCAGCTCTGAGGAAGTCCCTGATAGAGACCCACCCAAGCTGAAGATTTCACTTAAGATAATTTCAAACATCCCAAAGTTCAAGGGTATTCAGAACAAAGTTTTTTTGTTTCAGGTCCATCTTTCTTTGTTTGGTAAGAGCATGTGAGAATAGACATTCCGCAGGCCCACAATGTACCTCCATGGCTCAATTTAGGAGGGCCTCTAGACTATCAATCCTGGGTTAAGGATCCAGATCCAAGCACTGCTTGGACCTTGTTGTCATCTTTCTCAGGAATGCTGCTAATGGAGAACTAACCAGCATCTGAACTATAAAAAGTATATTTAGATTTTGTATAATTTAATTTTTATATATAATTTTGTGGGCTAATATTAATTTTTTTCAATTTTTAAATTTTCACAGTTGGGCAAAATTATGTGATTTAAATTTTCTCAGCTGTGGGAAATTATGGGGAGGTCATACAATAATTATTTAAGGACTGCAGATATTGAGATTCAAAAAGTCAAAGCTTTATGACCATTACAACAAAAATTATCAACATCACATGTTAAAATATACAAAGTAACTATCCTTAAATCAAACTCTAAAAAGCTCTTGAGCAGCATTTTTCTTCCTTTGCCTCTCAGTAAATTAGATGATTATCAATGAAAATATTTTTTCATCAGTTTGTATGTGTATGGCAAAAGGGACATTTACCCCCATTTACTGATAAAAATGTAATCTTTCCAAGCCTAAATATATTTATTTCTAGATTTTTAGTTAATATTTTCAAAAGTGGCCTCTGACTTTGAGTGCCTCGATTTCTGAGTCCCAAGTCCAAAGGGCTCAAAGACCAGAAAATGGGAACACATGAGTTGCATCTCAAACGTACTGCAGTTCAAATTTCAGTAACCCAGCTATTATTTGCCAGACGTAGATGATGAAAACTATAAGAGAAGCAGGCTGTGCTGAAGCCTCCTTCATCTGACTATTCTTAATGAATTACATAATTTTCATTCTTCATAGGATAAGGTGTTCCCATATGTTTTAATTTTCAAAGCAATGCTGCATTGAGGGAAAAATCTACACTTTGCACTAGTAATTTTCAGAATTATAAATTCATTATTGCCTGTGTTAAAACTGGCACATCTTAAAATACAGTTTAGGTCTATCCTAGATTAATAAAGTATGTGGATTTCTATATGGAGGATTACTCTTCACTGAAATCTACAATCTTCTGTAACATGAGAAAGATAGAAGTATGCCTGGATTATACCTGAAGAAGAGCTCTGTGTAAGATCAAAAGCTTGTCTCTTTCACCAACAGAAGTTGGTCCAGTAAAAGATATTACCTCATCTACCTTGTCTCTCTGGATTATACCAGTCATAATAAAGGGCAGGAACAATAATGCATTAAGTACAAAATTTAACTCAGGTGAATGTTTTAATACAGAAGTTTATATAAGAACTAACACACAGACCATCTACAAAGACTATTACCTGAATGATAATGTAAATCAAGCATCCAATAACAATAATAATGTAAAAGAATTTGTGAAGCTGTGTCCTAAGAACACCTTGGTTAGTTTCCAAAGAAAATAGATGTCAAAAACATTCCAAATCTCATGTGGTTTCATTGACGTTGGCTGGCTCAGAGCTCTGTATACAGAGTTTCCCCCAAATCTCTTTAAGGAAAACAAGCCTAATGAATTAGGGGCCAATCCTGCGAAGTGCTGAGTGCCTTCAATTCTTATTGACCTCTCTGGGATTTATAGATTTCTGGTCAGATCTCCTGTGTAACAGATGCCAAGGAATTTAATCCCACACTTCCTGCACCAATAAATGGGAGTTGAGGGTACTCAGCAACTCCCCGTAGGGGCTCAGCAACTTGCAGAATCAGGCCCCTATTTTGAATATGGGGGGGGGGGGGTTAATATAAATAATATGAGACAGAGATCCAGGTCTTGAAGTCCTTATTCAAGCAAAGTTCCTACATCGGAGTCAATAGTGTAAGGACTGCAGAACTGGGCTGATGGTCTCAAGTTTAGGGCCAATTCCTCCTCCTTACTTTACTCATATGAGCATCCCCAGTGTTTGGGATGGAAAGTGCTCCTGCAAATGTTTCCTTATGTGAGTAATCATTACTTGCAAAAGTAAGACCATTGAGAGTATGTCTACTATGAATATTAAGCCCACGTCTGTGAGAGGTGTGCAGGATTGGACCTTTCGCCCTTAATCTTCCCAGTTAGAACACTACACACAAGATGTAGCAACAAACCAGATTTAGTTCAAGGTTAGTCTCAAGAACCCTTATCTGATCATGACAGTAATTTATCACCCAGAACCCATCATTAGTGTCAAGCTGTTTTATTACCCACTAACTTAACACTGTTTTACCAAGAGTCAAGTGTGATGTCACTCATGTTAAAGTAATTTACAGCTAATAGATCTGAGGACCTAGTCAGTGTTAGCCTGCTGGGTTCTTTTCATACTGACTGTTAGGAGTTCTTTTAAAATTTTACCCAGTAGGCAAATTAGATAACATCAAGGAAGGATTGATAACAAAAAAAAAAATTAGCACAAAATCCCTAAATATTCTTGGAGTGGATCTTTTAACTTTAAATAGAAATCTCATCCATGGCATGTTTGCAAAACTGAAGTATCTAGTAGGCCTAGGAGATAGTAATAAATATGCTGCAATATGTGACAGGAAATTTGTTAATGCTCTGGTCATGTAGCAAGCTTCTGCACATCAGCAGAAATAAATATTGACTATTCAGAGTTAAGGGTTCTTGCCATTCTGAACGTTAAAAAAAAACTACAGGAGACTTTTAAACCAGATTTTGTTGCAATAAATGGAGTCTGTTACATATGAAGAGAGTTTTCATTTTCAGCTTTCTTTGTCTTTCCAGCCAATTCTGTGCAGTGTTAGGCTCAGCTTCAGTGCAGCCGATGTTTAGAATAGAATACATTTCCCATTTCCAAGCACTTGGTGTCTCTTCTAATGAAATCTCTTGCTGACGTCTTCAGAATCCATATTCTCAGCCTGCTAGACGTTCAGAGATAATCCCAATTAATGGGTATATATTCTAGGCAGTGCATGATGGTGAATTATACTTTTGGAATGAGAGTAAGGCCACCTCTGTCAATTCACCTTACAAGTTTTATATCCGTTAAAAACATCGTAAATGACTAATCTGCTATTATTTTCCCCTGAAAGTTCTGAAACTCAGGATCACTTTATGATGATTTGCAAATGGGACAGAAGTTGTGAACCTCCCAAGACATTGCAGAAAAGCCCTAGTTAGGAAAGGTCTTTAAAGATTAAAATTTAACTGTTCTTGGAATCTCGGGTAAATATCTTGCTCTGACAACACACACCTGGACTGTAAATCATTGCAACAGCACGTTTGTCAGCCCTGTCAAATAACTGTCCTGGTCTGTAAATTCTGTTTGATCAACAAGCTCTTAAAACACACTATTCATTGGTGACCTCAACCTTCAACTCAAGGTAATGACTGTATGCAGATTAGCATAAGGTTTCTGGCATAAGTGACCCCAACACCTTGCTCTTAAAAATAATTGGCCAACCAATGTTGAGCTGAAGATTTTTTGAATACCTGGCCGAGGGTTTTGGCTGCTGAAAGCAAAGCCTGGTCCAGTTAAAGTGGGATGGAACAAACAGGTTACTAACTTTCTTTTCCTTCATGAGGAACAGAATTAGGGTCTGGTCCTACAAACACTTGAGCATGTTCATGGGTAGTTCCATTTGCCCTTAATGACACATGACTCTCTTCAGTTGGCTCTGTGGAATTGCAGGAGGGAGTTATTGGATGTTAAAAATTGTCCGTAAGCACCAGTTCCTGGCCCTGCCTCCATAGCCACAGAGCTGCCCCTGGCCACAGAATTAGTGGCTCCCTACACATAGACAGGTTCAGAGTAGCAGCCGTGTTAGTCTGTATCCGCAAAAAGAAAAGGAGTACTTGTGGCACCTTAGAGACTAACAAATTTATTTGAGCATAAGCTTTTGTGAGCTTCAGCTCACTTCATGCATCCGATGAAGCTCACAAAAGCTTATGCTCAAATAAATTTGTTAGTCTAAGGTGCCACAAGTACTCCTTTTCTTTTTACTACACATAGAGGAAGCAGGATTTAGGGACAGTCACCTAAGGTATGTGTCCACCTTGTCCTCTATAAAGCTCAGTTCCATGGCAGATCTGTGCATGTTGGCATGCAGGTATGGCATGGGGATCTGCTGTTCAGGTTGATCTTTCCATCCTCGTCCCAACCATAGATGGCTGAATTAGATCTACATGGGCTATTTGCAGTTTCACAGCTACAGTAGCCATCACTGAGCACCTCTATGGCCTGGAAGAAGATTCTTTCCCCTGTGTACAGCCTGGGCTAGGGTCTGGATTTAGACCTATAAACAGAACTGTTTCTATATTGGAACCCATGCCTCGTATATGCCAGGATCACTGTTAAAACATTGGCATCTGCCACATAGTGAGTGGTGTGTGGCATTAGTGTGCTATTTACACAGTTTGCTACTCTAAATGGGTGAGTGCTGTACCAACTGGCTATGGTTGATATAGCTCCATGACGGTGGGGATGCAGTAGGAAGACTCTTGTCATTATTTTTAAAACACAAGGCTGGTCTTTTCTTCAGGGAGGATCCTCGTTCTGTCATGACAAATGTTTATTATTTAGCGGTTGTATTATGGTAGCACCTAGACTCCCCCGCTGAGAACAGAACACAACTGTGTTAGGGGGTGCTGGACAAACACAGTGAGAAACAGCCCCCCCCCCGCCTTGAAGAACTTACAACATAATAGACGAAGGGTGTGGAGAAATCAAGCCACAGAAAGGTGAGGTGATGTGCCCAAGATCACACACTAAATCAGTAGCAAAGCTGCAAATAGAACCCAGATGCATTCAATCCCAGTCCAATGCTCTATCCACTGCTTCGAATATCAAATGTATTGAGGATATAAAATGGTCCTGAGACCTTTATCTTGTTCAGCGATGTTATCCAAACAAGGTAAATTCTGCTTCACTGTCTGGCCCTGAAAAGGATTCATCTGCTATAAGAGAAATCACTTTCAAAATGTATTTAGTAACATGAAGGCCTTGTGCATATTTGTAGCCAGCCACTCAAATTCTCCTCTCACTTGCACTTACGCAGGTCCGCTGAAGCCAACTGGCTGGCACCAGTGTAGCTGTGAGAAGAATGTGGATCTTCCACTTTATGCATTTGTTTTTAGGGTCTTTTGTTTCCCAAAGCGTCTCACAATTTTCCTGTCTTTTACGTTCGCCTCCCCCTTGACATGCCTACTAGTGAGTCACCCTGTCACAGCAAGCTAGCACCCCTCTGAATGAAAAGGGTTGGGCGGGAACTCCCCTCAGAGCCAACCACCATGGCTTGTTCATTAGCTGGAGAGAGATGATTGCTGAGTAAGGCAGGAGATTCCCTCCCAGTGTTCCCAGGCCTTTCAGATTGTGTAAGCAAATGGAGCGGGACCCACAAGTGAACCAAGGTCTCCCACGTGACCACACGCAGCAGCTCTACTAGACCAGCCCTACTTGTTCCTATATACACCTAGGTCTGTATGTGGAACATGCTTATGGTGAACCCAGATACTGTACTCAGGTAATGAAACTCTGCTTGTAGTGGAATAATGAAAATCCAGGATTGTTTCAATGCACAATGTGCAAAGTGCAGTTCTATCTATGATGAACCTCCACTATGGGCTCCAGTTGTTCAAAGGTACATGTTTACTTTTGCACGCTCCTGACTTGTGTGTAACCAGTGCCCAGAGCATGTGCACAAATTGAGAGGTTGTGTGGGTGGGTGTGTAACCCTCTGGCAGTGTGTTTTACAGGTCCTCCTCTAGTCTGATCCTCATGGACTATGAGTTGTTACAGTCCCCAGCTACAGAGCCATGGCTCTTTAGCATAAGATCTAGCAGCCCAAGCTTTTATGACTGGAGTTCCCCTTTTCAATATCCCAGAGTGTCAGCCAACAGAGTGCCAGTCCCATTGGCATGAACCTTGACTTGCATGAACATAGTTTTGTATGTGCACTCTAGAGAATTTGGGACAGAATGAAATTGTTTTCACTAAAACAACAGCTTGCCTAGAAGAGGATAAGACAGCACATTGCTGATGAAATATTCCTCTGGCTAGCCAGAGAGACTTAGATCACTGGTATAGATGGAATAACCATCCCAAACTGTTCTCCCTCCATGGGAGTCTGTTCAGACTCCTTGAAGTTATGCCTTTCTGCCAAAGGAGATGAAAAATGCAGTCAGTGAGGTTGAGATGTCAATGGTGAGTGACTGAAAAATGAGGTTCGATCAGGTGAGAGATGCAGCCAAAGAGCTGTAGTGAGGCCATGAGAACGGTTTAGAGATGTGGTTGGAGGGTGTGCTGGACAAAGCCAGAGGAGCCGAGATGTGTTGGAGAAACTGAGAAATAAAACCATTAGTCTGAGAATGTAGGTAAAGGAGCTAAGGCAGAAAAACGTGTTAGACATGGAGGTATAAAAATCATCTGACCAAGCACGGCAAAGAATGTTACATTTAGCTACAGTGGATGGGGTGGCTGCACTGCATATTTATCTCATTATCTTGCTCAAGAGGCATCAGGGTGCCACTTCTCCCTCATGGAAAATTATTTCTATCTTTGTAAAATAAATGAGGAGAGAGGTGCAGACTGAAAATTAGCCAACGGTAAAGACATTGCTGAAATTCAACTCTAGGGTATCTTCATTAACTTCAGTGGACTTGCACCAGATTTGAACTCAGACCTGGGTACGTTCGTGTGTGTGTGTGTGTGTATGTGTGTGTCTCTGTGCAATGTCAAGGCTTTGATTCAATAAGCTCTCTTAGGAATGGATGTGACAAATGCGATAGATAATGAATGAACATTACTCTAACAGCTGATAGGCTTTATAATGTGAACATGTGTGTGTCCAGCTACATGGTAGTTAAAATGTGCTGAGGAAAGTGATGGTAAAAATGGAAGCGGACTTAATTTCTCCTTCTGTGACTTCAGAGTTGTATCTGCTTAGTTTATGGATGAATATAGGTTTCTGCAACACTCAGCAGTGCAGAGTCACCATCAATTTGGAAGAAGATTTAGCCCAAACTAGTGGATTCATCCATAAACTAAGCAGATACAACTCTGAAGTCACAGAAGGAGAAATTAAGTCCGCTTCCATTTTTACCATCACTTTCCTCAGCACATTTTAACTACCATGTAGCTGGACACACACATGTTCACATTATAAAGCTTATCAGCTGTTAGAGTAATGTTCATTCATTATCTAAAGCATTTGTCACATCCATTCCTAAGAGAGCTTATTGAATCAAAGCGTTGACATTGCACAGAGACACACATGCGCGCACACACACACACACACACACACACGAACGTACCCAGGTCTGAGTTCAAATCTGGTGCAAGTCCACTGAAGTTAATGAAGATACCCTAGAGTTGAATTTCAGCAATGTCTTTACCGTGAGCTGTAGCTCACGAAAGCTTATGCTCAAATAAATTTGTTAGTCTCTAAGGTGCCACACGTACTCTTTTCTTTTTGTGAATACAGACTAACACGGCTGCTACTCTGAAACTTTTCACCTAAGAGGCTGGTAAATGCAAACAAGAGTAAGGGGCAGAGACACAAGGCCAACAGTCCAACATGAGACTCCCAAAATTCTCCCCATTAGCCTGGGATCTATTCTAGCATTGCCAAGCCCAATTGTTCATAAACCATGAATCAGCCCCCCCCCCCCAAAAAATCATAAGACCTTTAAAAGATAATATATTGTGCACTTCAGCAATAGTTCTCAAAGTCCTTTACATCATTTGTATGTCCTTTGTATCATTATCCCTATTTTACAAGTGGGGAAACTGAGGTACAGAGGGGTGAAGTGACTTGCCCAAGGTCACCCAGCAGGAGGGGCAGAGCTGGAAATACAACCCAGGTCTCCTGGTCCAGTGATATAACACTAACGTACCCTGCCTATTGGGGGACTTTAAATTTGCCTTCTAGTTTTTGAGCCTGTGTCACGCTGTCAAGCTGTTTTCTGTAACACTTCTGGCTAGAAACTTACCTTTTGTTTCCAGGAAAGCTGGGAGTCTGGGGTAATCACATGACTCCAGTGACTAAGACTTTAAGAAAAAAATCATGATAAAACTGGCGAGAATCGGCAATTCTGAGTCTTGTCCCCAAGACACCAGGCGAGGAGAAACTGGTCACTTACAACAGAATTTTCCAAAGTGCCTAAGTGGCTTCAAAGCCCAAGTCCCATTTTTAGGAGCTGTGCAATGGTGGCAGCTTCCCTGATGGGGCAGGGAGGAGAAAGACCCTTGGCACGTCTCCTCGGGGCCATGTAATAACCATGTTACATCATGACTTAGGTGACTGGAGCCCTGCTCTCTCCCCCACCCCTGCCCCACTGAACAATGGCTAACTGTTCTTTTTCCATCTATAAATTTGTCTGAGTTAACAGTTCCCAAGATCTGGCAGCAAGCTGGAGCTGGGAGTGAGCTGAGAGATAGGAGAGTGACAGTCTGAAATGAAACACAGAACTGCTGGGCCTGCAGCCGTCAGACAGGAGCCTGGCTCTCTCCCTTAAAGATTACTCAGACTCCGGCACTGGAGCCCTCCGCATTCCCCAAAATCCTAGCAACAAAGTGCTGTCTCTCAGCCTCCAATGAATCATGTGAATTTAACCTTTCACCTGGCCACAAGGAGGCTAATATACCAAAATAGCCTTTTTTTTTTCTTTTTCTTCATTTCATTTATTGCCTTTGGGTGGTGGGAGGAGACTATGCAGGGTGGAAACCAAAATGTAAGTGGAACAGCACTAAAAGTGAGCAGCCACAACTCCCTGCCTCGCTGGGCTGGCTCTGCCAGGTAGAAGGGCTGATGGAGGATCCTGAACACCAGCTGAAGGGTTCAACAGATACAAGTCTGGTATTTTCCATTTTGTTAGAATGAAATATTCCCCTCCACCCCCCCACATACACATGCAGGTGGAAGGTGTAGAGTGGGCAGGTGGAAAGGAGGGGGTTGAATGCAGGACTCCTGGATTCTACATCTAGCTTTGTCAGTAACTTGCTCTGCCCTTAAGGCCCCAACCCTGCAAGCCCTTATACCTAGAGGTACCATTAGCCACAAGAAAAAGGTCCCACTGAGTTTTCATGTCTAAGTGCTGGCAGGTCCAAGGCCCAATCCTGCTCCCCTTGAAATTAATGGCAGAACTCCTATGGACCTCAGTGGAGCAGGATCATTTCCAGCTTGATTGCTGTGAAAGTCTCTATCTGATATTCACTCATGAGTGGGGCAAAGATGCGTTTGAAATCTTAAATAAATTCTTTATAAACAAAATTGTTAACGCAAATTACAAGCCAGGGCCAGTGTGGAAAGGCTTGAATAACTTTGTGCCACGGGATCCATGTGTAATTCAAACCACAAATCCTTAGTCCCTGGCAGGCAGTTTGTTTCTCTAAAAATTAAAGTAGTCCTTACTTGGGAAAATGCTTTACCCCTTTATCTGTGACCAGGCCCCCGCTTTGGGGTGTGGAAGTGTTGGTGTACAATGTAGCCAGGAGTTGAGGAGATGCAGAGGATATAAACTGCTTGAAACCCGTGGAGGATCCCATTTCCCCCCTGCCATTGGAGTTCTGCAGAGTTAGGAAAGAATACATGTGAACTTATTCTAGGAGAGAAAAAGCTTCTTAGAAAGGGGGGAAAGGCGTCTTTGAAGAACATAAAAATACTTGAGATACACACACACTCCCTGAGACGTGGCTACATGCAGTGAACATAAGATAAATATTTTCCCATTAAGCCTGTTGTTTGTTTAACCCTTTCGAGCGGCTTCTCTTGAGTGGCATGCATCTCCTCCCCACAAACCCATGATCTCCCCTTTCAGCTGATGGGGAGGCTTTAGCTTAGTCCTCACACACACTTCGCCCAGCCTCTGCTCTCCTCCAGCCCAGGCCAGGCTTCCTTCCCAGCAAGCCTTTTGTCTTGATTTTCTCTCCGGTGCTCCCCGCGGAAATTCACCTCTCCTGTAGGTTGCATTAGGCACCTGAGATCAAGAGCAGGCAGCCGATGAAGTGAGCTGTAGCTCACGAAAGCTTATGCTCAAATAAATGTGTTAGTCTCTAAAGGGGCCACAAGTCCTCCTGTTCTGATTGCGGATACAGACTAACACGGCTGCTACTCTGGCACCTGAGATCGACACCGTGTGAAAAAGACAAAGAATTCACGCTAAACAGGTCGAAAGGTAACTATTTCTCTGGGGCTTTACCCTGTTGGGAAAATGTTGGTTCCCGTTTCTTTAACTGGTATTTGATCACTGCTCTGGGGGCTGGAGAAAAGATACCTATTTTATTATTTAAAGCTGTTTAAATGCTTTCCTGTGCAAAAGAAACGAGAAATAAGATCGTGCATGCTCCTTATCTCATTGAAGGCCAACATAGCAAAAGAGAGGGCGCATTTCGGAGTTTAGCAAGACTTGGCTAACGAATTTTTGAAATGAAGTGTTTCCTGAAGCCATCTTTCTGTTTGTTTCCCTTCCACTTAATTTAGACAGGAAGAGAAAAGCTGATCGAGGTACAGTGTGTCCCCTACACAGCGCTAGCGGTTGGTTTGGAAAGCCTGGGAAAGGTTTTAAAAGTGTACAATCCTTCCCAGGAACCTGCAAAGTCTTTCAGTGTGGAACGACAACATACTCCATTGGTCTGGTGTAGATTTGGATTTGAATTTGTTTTTGGGGGGGTGACAATTAGGGAACCAATAGTGAACCATTTGAGCTCTAGATAAAGCAGACACAGGTAAGATTGCTGGGTGCATTTTCAGCTCGGAACACTCTTCCTGCTGCTCCATTTCTCACTTGTTTAAAAGACACGGGGCGCGCTGTTCTGCACACAAGCCTTTCTGTTTAAAGTGAATTGAGATTCGGAGCGAACGGCGGGTTAATCTCGCTCCGTGTTGAAGGATTTTCAGTTTCGTTGGGCAGCTGCGTGGAAGGAAAGCGTATGGATCAGTAGGGCACGTCACCAGATTTGCGTTGTTTTCCACTCTGCTCAGCCATGGCTGATGCTGGCTCCGTAACCTCATTCCAAGGGCATCTCTTCGGTTCTAAAGAAAGATGGGGCTTGTATTCGTTACTCGGTTTATTGGGGGCAACTTCTCTTATGAAAGGAGAATCTCTTTTGCATTTGCTCTTCATTCAGCGCATGTCCTTCCAACCCAGACTTGAAGCGAGATTAGAGAGTTTTTGACTCCTTAAAATCTAAAACCCACCCGTGTTTCTTTCCCCCGCTTCTCTCTCCTTTCGTAAAAGACTCCTGATGTCTTTCACTTTCACCTTAATTGGAAGGAATGTCCCCTGCCCCCCCCCCCCAGTCCCCGCTTTCCCATCACCACCCTCCTTCCAGTGACCTACTCCTGTAGCGGATGCCTCACGTGTCTAGGGTCAGAAAATATCCCACAAATCACCAGGGAAGTGGGGGTGGGGGGGATTAGGACAACGGGGTCTGGGGGCGCCACTCAGTCTGTCCCAGAGCCATGAAAAAACCTCACCTGGACAGTTCAGCTCCTAAATCTCTCTCTCCTCTTCCTCAACACTAGTGGGATTTGCATCCAAGCAGCTGTGAATTACACTTAATGCTGGGGATGGGTTTCGGTTTTTTTTTTACCGCAGCTAGACAATAAACTGCTCGAGTTACTGGATGCTCTTTTGCCAGCAGGGCTGCATTTTAAGGCGCTTGGGTTTGGGTACCGCCGCCCCCCACCCCCTTTGGCAGCTCCGATCGCTCTGCAAAAAGACCAAAGGGAAGGAGCAGGCGATCCTCAGCTGGTGTGAATTGACATTGACTTTAGCTCTGACCATTTCCACCATCGGAGGAGCGGCCCCCAAAGGTGTTTCTACCCCTAGCAAGTGTGATACGGGTCTGGGAATATCTCCGCCACCCGAGGCCCCGATCCTGCTCTCATTAGAGAGAAGTCAGCACAGATCCGTGTCGATCCCTGCATGACACGATCGGTTTGGGTTCCTGAGCACGACTGGCTGGCCGAGGGGAGTCCCCACAGGTATTGTCCGGTGTTTAACCGGCAGCCTGCCCGAGCCCGAGTTGTCTCTCCTTTGACATCCAATGAGCTTCTCCACACGGTGACATCCCCGCTGGGTGAGCTGCGAAGGCTTCGCACGCTGCTTCCATAGCGGTTAACAGGGCGATTGTTTGCAGATCCAAATGACCCGCTCTTAAATACCCCATAGACCACATCCAGCTACACAACCTGCCTTCCCTAGACCCTGCCCTGCTCGACGGACAGGGGAGGACAAACCCCTGCATTAGCCGGATCGTTTTCCTCTCTCTCTCCTGATCTAGCACCCCGCAAGGAGCCGTGGCTGCGAAGTACAACAGCCCAATGGATGCTGCTGAGCCGAGCGGAACCACAGGGCCCATTCCTGAGCTTGGATCCCTTCCATGAGCACAAAGGTGCCAGCTCTGGGGGAACATTGTCAGCAAGGGCCCTGTCCTGGCACTGAACTGAACCCACTCTGGATCCGGATCCCCGCCAATCCGCTGTCGAGTCCTTCCCCGGGCGGTTATAAGAAGGTCTGGACAGGAGCTATACATTTGTTCTGCCCCCCCTCACCCCCCACTGTCAGATACACCCTGTTGTGAGGGGTCTCACCACCAGCCCGAAGGCTGTTTCATCAACCGTCCTGAGCTCGGGGCAGGAGCCAGGCTGGAAATCCTCACTCTCCAACCCTTCCTGGGGCAAAACTCCCATTGACTGCCCCGGGAGGGAAGGCTCCAGCCCTGCGCCTTTCCAGGCAGCCCTGCAAAGCAAGTGCCCCGGGCAGACCTTGTCTTCGTTTGGATGTGCCCGCACAGGAGAGGGAGAGAAAGCCAACTGTCAGGCAACCCAGCGCCTCGCCTCTTTCCTGTGACAAGGCAGCACCTGCCCGTCTCTCCGGGCCGCTGCTTCGCACAGGGGCTGTGTTCAGGGGGGACCGCGTGGGGGTCCCTGGTCGCAAGCCAGCGCCACGAACCAGGAGCTCGGGAAAGCGCTTGGTTCTCAAACAAGCAGAGAACAGGCAGGGGGAGTTAGCTTGGCATTGAATGGCCTCGTCCTTTCCAGAGTAGCGAGGAATTAGCCCGGGATGGCGGTCTGGGGTCACCCTTTTTTAGGATGCATCCGATGAAGTGAGCTGTAGCTCACGAAAGCTTATGCTCTAATAAATTTGTTAGTCTCTAAGGTGCCACGGGTACTCCTTTCCTTTTTTAGGAGTGTGTTTGAGTCCGACAGTTACGTTCACATGAGTCTTTGCTTCTCCCAAAGCCACCTGGGTGGAAGCGACGGGGTGCTGAAGAAATACAGAGACACACAGAGAGAGGAGATTGCCTCTCCTGGAAACGTGTCCTTATGCCCTGTCCCTCTCCGACCATTCATTGTTTCTTTAGAGGCATGTTGTCTTTTGGCACTACTCTGTCTGATCAGGTGCCTTTGGCTAGGGCAGCCTGCTGCATCCATATAGAGCGATTGGGAGAATTGGGCTCCAGCGGTGATGGTGGGGCGGAAATGGGGATTGTTACTGCTCTAGATCCCATCAGCCGGACCCTCTGTGTCCGCTGCCTATTTGTACGGACAGGTCCCCCTAGGTTTCACTAGGAGCGCCCGGTCTGGAATCTCTCTATCCATCCAGGCACACGAGTGTGAAATATCCTGAACCCTGTGTTAGCCTTGCCAAGTGCCAGTCCATGTTTGCTTAGAGGACAGGGTCGATGCACGTGGGATCTAGCTGTTACGCTGAACTTCACTTTGGAGATCCATAAAACAGCTATTTGATCTCTCCTGCCAGGTGCCTAACTGCGTTATTACATTATAAACCATTGCGGTTACAAAATATCCCAGTGAAGGGACCTTGTATTGGCTCACGCGTCTGTGCTAGCCCCTGTGTGCTCTCCTCTTTCCAGATGTGCTGGGCCCTTGCATCTCTCCCCCCCCCCCCCGAAATTCAAGATTGAGGGTTTCTGAGTTTGATGCAAACTGGTTAGCTTGGAAATGGTACCGATTTCCGTTTAAACCCTACATGGATTCGAGCCCAGACAGCAAACCTGATTGGAAACAGTGAGGTCTGCGCTCGGAGAGGTTCTTGATTTCAGCTCCATTGGGATTTTGACAGTGGCCCTGCAAACCATTCCTAGCCTGAGTAATCCTTATTCCCACAGATTGTCCCACGGGAGCCGGTGGGGTCAGTCCCGTTAGTAAGGATGGCAAGATCTTAAAGAGAACTGGACCCCGCAGAAGTTTGTCTGGTCCAGCCCCGGGCTCTGTTCCCAGCACCCGAGCTCCTTCTAGCTTTCTGTGCGCCCAGCTTCTCTTTCCTAGCGGGCCGTTGTACAGGGAGCCCCGTGAATTTCGAGGACGCACACGGGCCGGTGCTCTTTTTCTTGCAACGCCCAAAAGCCTCGACTCCTGGGAAGAAACCGGGAGTCTGCACCACATCTGAAGCAGACGCGTGGGCTATGGACGGGGGGTCGCAGACGAATTCTGACAAGGATCCAGAATCCTCCTCCTACCGCAATATTTCGAGACTTTTTTAAAAGCGCCCCCCAGTAACCTGAGTCAGATCCCGCAGACCCTTGGCTGACTGTATCTCTGAGCTGTCCTGTCCCAGCTTTACGGACCAACTAGCAGAAAAAGATCTTTATGTGGTCAATATGAGCGCCACACGTCCCAGAGCTCCTTTTGGGTGGGGGTGGTTGGTTGGTTGGTTTAAGTTTGAGAAGTTTGCAGTTTTCAGCAAGCAGATGGTCCGAAACATTTGCAAAGACCGGTTTCTAAAAGTACAATAACGCTGGAGACTTAAAATCGCAGCTGGCTTTTAAAGAGACACGGACAGCACAGTCTCAAAAATAGACTCTCTATATACCCATGTAACGTGCACATATCAATACATATCGACCAAGTATGTATATGTATTATTTAAACACATACATACACAAATTTAAATCATACTAACTATATAGACAAACATACAGATATCATATATGCGTTGCGTACATAATACGCACAGATATATACACAAACAATACCAACACACTGTGTATACACACTTCTACACGGGTATATGCATAATACGCACACATATACACAAACATAATTCTAACACTATGTATACACAGATATAAACATATATAATACAAGCACATCTACACACACACTTACATAATACTAACACTGTGTACACTTACAGAGACGTATCCATACATAATACACACACACATACACAAACTCATATAAATTATCCACAAGTATAGACACATCTGTATATACACACGTATATTATAAATATAATGTGTGTGTAACATGCATATATAATGTATATATGCTCATACATGTGAGTACTCCTTATGCATATATGCGGTGATGTGTACATACCGTTGACAAATGACACACTTTTGGAGCTTAAACTATTTGAATGAACCTCTTTTCCTTTAGGATCGCATTAAACCACTGAAATTATGAGCATTTAGGAAAGGCTGATGGAAACAATTTGGGATTTGCAAAGCAATTATTTTCCATAGAAAATATTTTCTGCCTAGAAAGACATCGAGAGAAAACTTTTAAAATGTGGGTTTCTATCTGATGTTTTTTATAATTATTTGGTGCTTAAAGTGACCACTGTTTTAAGGACATTGTGTTGCACTTGATACCAGAACCACAGTAGACCACTAGACCTGCTTCTGCCCATTGTAATGGCTACCAGTGTGTATTCAAAATAATGAATAAAGGTCCCAGAGCTTTAAACATACACACGAGCATTAGACCACTCTTGGTTATGGAAATATAACCTTCTTCTGCAAAAATTATAATTGTGTAAGCAAGGAGGGTACTTAAAGCCATCTACAAGTAATCTAATTAAAAGTACAGCAAGATTTAAGTTTAGGCATAAGATTAATATCTATAATGTATTTATGTGTATCTATAATTATATATAAGTCCACATGTATGAGTGAGTATATGTGTGTGTGGGGGGGGTTATATGTGTGTGTTTGATTGAGTTTAGAACACTTTATGTAAGTTTCCTTTAGGGTAAAGATTATATATATATAATGTAAAGCTTGTATTGTACATATTGACATCTCTCTCTCTCTAGATATAGATATAGATAGATGTCAATATGTACAATACAAACTTTATATATAGACGTATATATATATATATATAACTATAATAGTAAATATATATATAACATGTTTTAATATTATTTTACAATCATGCTTACCCTAAAAGAAATCTTTCAAAAAGATTTTAAATTAAAATATTATTAAATGATATTTTTAGTTTTAATCGTAAAATCAGAAAATTGAAATATTTTCAGTTCTCTTCGAATTCTACCGTTTTGCCGTAAAGGCTAATGGAAGGGTGTTTTCAAAGGGTTTTAGTAACTGCTGTGCACATGAGAAACACAGACTAAAGATCTGAATCTTCTATACGTTGTTTTTTCTTGAATTGCTTTTCTGGGTACTGAGAATATATTATAAGTAGTAAATTGCAGAATCTTATCTGAATCAGCTAGAATGTAACAAGTAAATAAATACACACGTTTCGCCAGTATTATTCCGTGGTAAATAGCTCGCACTCTTATACACATTCATTTTGAATAGGAGATTTTTTTATGCCTCCAACATATTTTTTGTTACTATAAAATATCCCGGCTAAAAGTACACAATAAACCAAACTGGAGAAATAACGTCCAGGGCTTATTACTTCCCTGCTGTCGATTTGTGTCTCTTTTCTAGTTATTCACACTGGCATTTTTTTTAAAAGCCGCCTAATATTTAATTTTTATTATAGGATGTTAGCAATAAATTCCAATGCAGGGATTGAACAGATTGAAACGGGCGATTCTGCATGCAGTGGGGCTTCCCACTGTGGTCAGTGGACGTTTTGCCTGTGCAGAAACTGCAAGATCGGGTCCCTAGTTTGTTGGGAAGCAGTAAACAATAGGGTCTAGTGAGGGATAAGGAATTAAACTCCGATTTTTTTTCAATTTGCGCAAAAGGGGTTAGGTGGGAGAGTCTCAAACAGATTCTAATGGCGTTGGTGTGACTCGTTGCCCAGCATGAGCTCTGGCTGCGTTGAGCTGATGGCTAACTAAGGTGTAATTCCTTGTCCATAGAAGGGAAAGAATTTCACAGGTATTTCAAGGCAGTAGAAATAATTAGAGACCCCTTGACTCCCGAGATTAATTTTGCTAGCTCGCTCAGGTAAAGCCGGGTGAGAACCTGCCCAGCGATGGAGACAGAAAAGGGACTTGGTTCTGTTTAACCGATCTCTGCCAAAGGGCTTAAAATGTTGAATATAAAATCAAGTTTCATTTCCTGCCACCCTTTGCTTAATACATACGATCCGAATCAACTCTGCATTGTGTCTTTTTAGGACAAAATCCAGGGGATAGCTTTGAGCTGTTTTAATATTCACAGTAATAATAAATAACTATACTAATTAAAATGGTTGTTAAGCAGGTACAAGCTATAACTTGGATTTATATGTGTTTAAGAGCCTTGTTCCTTAAGAGAGAAAAGCTAGAATACATTATAACTGTGTGAATTAAATAAAAGGTGGCTGAAAATCCAACTTGATAATACACTCCCAATAAACTGTTTTCTGATTTTGTTTTATTTTTTTCCTTACAATAATAGCTCATTGCTCTTTTAGCCTCTTTCAAACAGTGACACCTTTAACTACAAGTCCCTAAGAAGAAGAGGGATGTTTTCACGTACTGAGTAAACGCGTGTTAAAATTCTGGTTTTCGAAATTATTTCATACTAATAACGATAATAATAAACAACCACGGCCTGTTACTTAAAGCTATATTCTGTCCTAGATTACTCCTGGTCTTCGGTAAAGAGTTTACTGAACGGTTTGTTCTGTAGTTTATTGAAATTGTCAAGTTTTAGAAATAAATTTAGGAATGACCCAGGGCCCTATAAGAATCTCGGTTCTGTCAGCTTCTCCCCACAGGCGCTGCGAATAAAATATTGCTACATCTTTATCCGGATTTAGAATTTGTGAAGATTTAGTTCAGCCGTTGTTTTGAGAGATTTTGTAAACTGGTAGCCGGACTCTCTCCCCCCCCCCCTCCTTTCTTTATTATGTTGTTTTTTTAAAAAAAAAAAAATAGAAGTTGCTGTGATGGCAGAAATCACTTCACAGCTTCCTATATTTCAGTGAAGAATTCTTAGCTCGGTAGGAAAGTTTTAGGTTGTTTTCATACTTGATAATATACAAAGTGACTCTAAAAACAAAGTGCTTTGACTTGGGATGAGAGAGGGAAAATAATCTCTCCGCTGACACTTTAAACTGAGGGCACCAGGACAGGGAACCTGGCGCGTTTGATCGTATTTCTGCGGGAAACAGAAACTTCAAAATAGATATACACCGTTTCAAAGAAAGGTCCAGACCCTGCGATCTTTACTGGCTGTAAACCCCACGCGTATTTTAACTCGAATGCCTGAGAGCGGATACATGTTAGCAAAACAGCTCCCTCCTTTTCAGATCTGAAAAGTGAGTGAGTGAGTGAGTGTGCGGGGCGGGGGGTTGTGAGGAAGAAGGTGGCTTGTTCTTATATGCAGCGCCAGATCAAACAAACAAACAAACTGCCCTCTAAACCCCTGGCTTCTGGAGACACCCAGGTGTAGTGAGCACCGCGGAGAATTAGGCAAAGGCAGGATCTAGCTTTCTAAAACGTCCCGGTTCTTAATAAATACTAATAAAATAATACGAATAAAATAAAATAAAAAAGTATAATTAATAGTACCAGTGGCTCCCAGCCAGTCAATCGACTCAGCCAGGGAATCGCCCTCCCCCCCCCCCATTCCACTAACAGTGCAGCAAAATTCCTGCAAACAAAAGGGACTCCAGTAAGAAATAAATACCTAAAACACATGCCCCTTGTGCAGCCCTGCGAGTTAAAGGGGGCGATTCACTCCCCGGGAGTCTCTCACCTCCCCCTCCCATGGAAAGTTTGTCGCTGGAGGTTGGTTTTGGGAGACACCCAATCCTTAGAGAACACAACGGCCTACCTAGCCGGGGGGGTCACGTGATCCGGACCATACAATTGCCCTGCTGTAAAGCGAAGGGAACCACTTTAACTTCGAGATTAGCAGAGAAAGGAGCCAGTTAAAGCAGATAGGGGAGCTGGGTCAAACCCTATCAGAGCGATACCACTCCTTTCAAAGGGGAAGGCGGCGCGGGGGGGGGGGGAGCTAAAGTCACCGATTCTTTACTGGGGAGGGAGGGGGCAAGCCGGTCCCTCTTTTTGCTGGAATTTCCCCGAGGATTTGGATTCAGCTGCTTCTTAATTCCCACCCAGCCATGCACGGTTTTGCTCCTTCCCCGCTGCACTGTAAGTACTTCTCTGCGAATTTTATCTGCCAGCTGTCCTTATCTCGGAGATAATGCCTCGGGAGTCGGGAGGTTTCCCGATGGGATTCTGTTAGCTTTGCAAGGCAGCTAGTGATATTGCTCCGTGATTTACGTGGTCTCTGATTTGGGGGGGGGAAAAATCCCATTTTCAGATGGTCCTTTTATAGAGGGGCCAGATTAGGATTATTTTGCTTCTTATCGAGGAAGCGGCACAATCCTGGTGTGGAGAGGAGCCTTCCCTCCCACCCCTACGCAGCAGGCCGGCCGGGAGAATTAGCAACACTTTGAATTCTTCGCGTTGGGTTCTCATTCCAAACGATCGGTTTCATGCCACGCTTCCTGTTGCTCCTGTGTGCAGCAGCCGATCTCGTTATCTTTTCACCGAGGCCCATTATTTACAGTACGGCCACGATTGCTGAGTTGTTTTTAAAAAGACACCTAATTTGCTGACTTCTTAAAATCACCGAGGAAGTTGTAGGGTAGTGGTGCGACTTCTTACTGTGGCTCCTGCATAGACTGTGATGGCTGAAAGCGAACAGTAATCTCTCTTCCTGCCAGGGTTAAACGCAAATGGCGTTATTTATACGGCAGGAAAGTCTTTTCGAATAGTGTTGATTTTATGGGTTGTGGTTTGTGTTCATTATAGAACGATTATTCCTATTATTTCATCGGTTGAAAAATGTATCTTCAAAAAAATAAATAAACCAAGAATCAGTTACAGGAACATATTAAATGTTTAAAACGACCGCAGGGTTTTTATTTGTCCAAATCGATGTTGTAAAGAAAAAGCAAATCACATTAGACAACTTCGCGAAATTTACACGGAAAGCAGAATATTCCTGAAGAAATCCTTTAAAAAAATCTTGCTAACAAAAGTTGAGAGCATTTGTTTAAAACACAGAAGTACCCCGTTTAAAATACTGTGTTATTGTATCTAGCCTAAATGTAACGTTGGGACTTTGAGTGGAGCTTCTATAGATAGATACTGTAAAGCAAAATCCAGAATATGTATTATCTACTGCAAAGCCAATATTTATAAAAGTAACACTATATATTTCAATACATATGATGCGAAATATACACAATACATATAAACTATATATTTTGTTTTTGATCGTGCATTTGTATATAACTGTATGTGTGCTATACTTGTATATGATCGTGCATATGTATATAATTGTATGTTTTGTATATTACATATGTTGGATATGTGTGTTGTATTATGCAATATAATAATATCCAATATAGTGAATTTTCTCTGTAGAATGAATTATTATGGATAATACTGGCAAACTGAATAACTAAAAGGGGACTCAGTTCTGAAACAAACATCTGCATCTGGTAATAATCCAAACCTTTAATTCTCGCCCGGTGCTTCTTTCCATCCTCATTCGTTTCGTCGTGTTTAGCTGCGATCTCCTTCAAAGAAGACGTGTTAAAACATCCCTCCTCTTCACCAGTGTTCGTGTGGAAGGGCAGGTGCAAGAGGCTGCTGCGAACCAACACGGGCTTGTTTGTTTTTTTATGATCTAATAGTTGTGCCATTAAAAAAAAAAGTCATATCTGCCTGCTTTCACGTTTCAGGTGCCTGGAACTGTTACTGACCAGAGCCCGAACATCTGGAGACAGCTGCAAGGGAGCAGCCCAGCTTCTCATGTCAAACTCCCAGCCCTGGACATAGGAATCCTGAAGCTACACGCCACAGAAAACTTCTGCACCAACTGAGCTGCCGCTTTCCCCGACCCACGGCTGCCCCGGGCCTTGGTCCCGCTTTGGAGGATATAAAATGTATCAGAGTTTAGCCCTAGCCCCCAACCATGGGCAATCGGCTTATTCCCACGACTCCAGCAATTTCCTGCACTCGTCCACCAGCTCCCCGGTGTACGTGCCCACCACCCGGGTGCCCTCCATGCTGCAGACCCTGCCTTATCTGCAAGGTTGCGAGACAGCCCACCAGAGCCACCCCCTGGGCAACCACCCGGGCTGGGCGCAGACCGGCGGCGAGGCATCGGCCTTCAACCCGAGCAGCCCTCATCCGTCTTCGGGCTTCCCCTACTCGCACAGTCCGCCCGTCAGCAACAACGCCGGCCGGGAGGGAGCCTACCAGAGCCCGCTGCTCCTGGGCAGCGGGGCCAGGGAGCAGTACAGCAATGCCTTGGTGCGCTCGGTCAATGGATCCTACTCCAGCCCCTACCCTGCCTACGTGAGCCCGGAGATGCCTCCCTCCTGGACCGCGGGACACTTTGAAAGCAGCGTCCTGCACAGTCTCCAGACGAGGCAGGCTGCCTTGCCGGGCAGGAGATCCACTTTCGGTAGGTGACCGCACCTGGGCCCTGGTGCACCGCAGAGCCCAGCCCGGCTGAGCCGCCCGCGGCTCCCGGCCTCTGTGCCCCCTTCCCGCCTCCCAGGAGCCCTCCCTTCTGGAGGCCCTGGGGTAGGTTTAGCTATTTTTAAAGATGCAAATGATTTGTAAGGCACCCACTTCTCTAGCAGAGGAAGACGGGGGTTTCGGGGGGGGGGGCTTGGACCCACGCCGGTTTGTTTTTCCAACCCATTGCTCGTTTCCTGGGGGGTGGGGGGAATCCACTTTTTGAGTCTCCCGCTGGAGCCAATGGACGCTTCAGTGGGCAGTAGGATCCGCTCCCTAAAGTGCTGCTAGGAGCCTCATGGAAACGGAAAACTTACAAAAAAGCACCCAGCGTGTTCATGCATGGCCCGGTTCTTGTGGTCAAAGTCGCGCCTGACTCTGCCCCGCTGGAGTTAATGGGACTAAATGGGGTGTCAGGTAATGGGCGCAATGAGGCAGGAGAATCTGACCCCTGAGTTTTAAGTGCACCTTAAGGAAAAGATGGTTCTCTAGAAAGACCTCCTGTGTCTTTAACCCTATGAAGGGTCCAGTACTGGAAACAGCTGTTCCCTCCCCTCTCCAGGCAGGAACTGGGTTGTTGCCACGTGAATGCCAGTATATATATATATATATACTATATATATATAGTGCAAGAAGATGAAAGAACACGTTTAAAAAGGAGAGTGATTTCCCTGGAGGAGAGAAAAATGGAGGTTGTTTAAACGCCTTGCCCTTTACCCCAAATGATCTCTCCTTTCTACAATATCGACTTTGTGCCTCCGCCTCAATACTTGCCCTTGTGTTTGAATTAGGAGGGCAGATTTATAGCTCCTTCCCTTTTAAGTAATTTATTGTGGTAAATTAGTTTATATTTGAACAGACTCTTGGTCTCCTAATTCGCCTTCACCCAAACAATTCCCCAATTGCATCAATCTGCTGCCTCTGGAGAGACAGTGAAATCTAGTCAGGCGTTGAACAATAAAACCCACTTCAATTCGTTTTTATCCACACGGAGAGCCCTTTTAAATCAAGTTCCTAGCCAACTTTCCAGCTTCTCCCCCTCCTCCCCCCTGACCCTTCCCGGTCTGCTAAATAAATAGGATCAGCTCTGGTTTATAACTCATGGGTCTATTCTTCTCCTAAGATTATGTTTTGAAAAGTACTTTAAAATCCACTTCAGGATCTCATCCTTCTTATTATCTTTACTGCGGTGAATCGAATTATCTTATCTCTCTAGTAAGAACAAAGTAAACTAGGAAAAATGCCTCCACTCCACGTTTCTTACGAACTTTTCCAGATTGCGGGTCCTACTTTCTTTTATTGCACGTTAAACAGCTGCTTCTTTATGATTTCTGGGAATCGTTTTTATTTGCCTTTGAAAGTAATGTACAATCTTTTTTTCCACTGCATTAGCTGGATCCCCGATGAGTTGAATGTAACTCTTCAATGCCCCTAAAGCAAATATTAATCCCATAGAAATCACCCCAGTTTATAAACTACCCTCTTTTCTGTTGAGAGATGTGGATTCCTTGCAAAGTCATTCTCTGTGCCATGCATTTTGTATGTTATTGGCCTTCCAAAATGCAGTGTTCAAGAATCTCTTTTAGTTATTTATTTTTGCTCTTAGATCATGTAAGCGAGTGTGAAGTGCCTTAACACAACAACAAAAAGTCTAAACTTTTCTTTTTTAAGGATCGCTTCTTTAATAAGTCCAAAGAAGGTTAAACCAGGAGTGCATTTTTATTTGGAAAGAAAACAGGCAATTTTCAAACCACGAATAACAGCTTCTTCCAGAGTGGGAGAGGGAGGGAGTTATTTCAGAGGGGGAAAAAAGAGGCTTTAAATCAACTTATACTAAGACTGAAATAATAGGGGTTGTTCTGTATCGCCTGCTTGTAAAATAACTGAGGCAAAAATATATAGCTGGGAGATACACAAAGCTAGTCAGACAAACAAAACGTTTCACTTTCCCTTCTGATATCTGGAAGAAGGGGGTCAGATCTCACTCTGAAATGTCTAGTTAAGTGCCCCATGAATATATAATATTTGGGACTTAGGGGAAAGTATACATGTGTACCTATGTGCAAAATATGTGTATGTATGTGTTTAAAACCCATGTCATCCTTGAGTGTGTGTGTATATATATGTGTGTGTGTGTGTGTGTGTAAAAGATGTGCTTGTATGTGGGTATATATGTGTGTACACACACAGCACATTGATTTTATATTCAATTTATTTTACATGTATGTTCTATAGCCACATAGTATGGATATATAATAGAGTTAGATGTGTGGTGTCTACAGCCATACACAACTTCAAACTCCTCCAGCGATGGTACTGGGAGCTGTAAGATTGACTCGAGAAAGCTGACCCCCCTTTCCCCTGTGAGTCTGTCATTTGTCAGCTCGGAGCTCTAGGTGTGATTGATACCCACAGGCCAGCATCCCCCGAAGTTGTACATCAGCCATAGACATTCCACCAGGCCTTCCCCAGCCTGCTTGTCGCCACCAGTCAGCAACCAACACCATTTGATTGAAATCAGGAAAGTCTTCCAGTTCCCTCCCTCCCGCCCCCCTCCTCCTTTTATCATCTTACAATAACATCATAGCGATCATTTATTTTTACAACCGAGCTGGGCTGCACCCGGCCCGCTTCCAGCCACATGAGAAGCGGTTTCTGGGGAGTCCGCAGGGAAATGAAATCAAATCAATCTTCATTATCACCCCTTGTCGGGGATATTTATTTTTTTAAAAAAATCATTAAATGATACATTAAAAGGTTAAGTAAAAAAGAAAACAGGGGAGAGGGCGGGGGCTTCTTTCTCCTTCTTACCCAGATCATGGAGACAGGTTAGAGCGCTGCTAAAAGCAGGGATGGGGTGTAACTGAAATAGGTCCTTGTGAGCAGATCCCCTCTGGTGCTTTGCAATGGAGAGAACTTGATCCTCAGCCCAGTGAAGCCGATGGGAAGGGTCCGGCTTCAAAATCCAGACTCCCAAAGAGTCGGCAGAAAAGAACTTGGTCTGACACATTCGCCTGGATTTCTTTCTCTCTCTCTTGACCCCGCTGCGGCTGGAGTCAGTGGGAGTTTTGCAGCTGACACCCCTGGGTCTGACACTTCTCGAGGGTATGAAAAGTGGGAGACCGGCTGATTGACGGGATGGGCAAACCGACCAGGCTATTTGCTGCCATCTCTGCTTAAGCAGAACTCCCCTCTTCATAGCCCTGGGGCAGGGGCCCTCAGCTATTTCCGCCTATGATTTATTTCATACTGGGGAAATCCAATACAGGTGCTGTGAGGAGAAATCATTGAAGTCAGTAGCAAAACACCCTTTGACTTCCCCGGGGCCAGGATTTCAAGCGTGGTGTTTTCACCTGCGAACTGGAGGTGGGCAAAACTGTCAGTGACTCCAGTGGGAGTCCTGTTAGGAAGGGATCTTCCCATAACATCTTATTTCTGATCCTTATTTACCATCGCTCTCAGTCACTTCCCGTGCCGGCTACCCCTCTGATACTTGTTCCCATGCACTGATTCCCTCGCCCCACACCGCACTGGGCCGTGTCCCTTCTTCCAGCGGAGTTTCTTCCCGAATCATGGTATCCGTGGCGCACTGGAGAGGTATTTTCAGTAGTGATGTTACAACTATTTAGGGAAAACAAGCTGGCCGGATCCTGGTAAGCCAGAGACACACAGCAAGGTGCTTTGCTGGAGCCAGGAGATGGCGGACAAAAGCCTCAAGGCCGGAGAAAAGTTCTGCAGATTCTTTGGTCGAAGAGAAGCCAGACGCCCCGGTGTGTCTGACACTTGGTGCCCCGGGGCTGTTTGCTCTTGCAAAGAATCGTATTTAGGGAAGTAGCCGGGGGGGAGGCAGTTAAAAGTAAATTTCAGTGGCACCTGAATGCGCAGCAGCCAAATGCTCTCCCATAGCGTCCCCCAGAGCAATCGGTGCTTAAAGGCTAGGGAAAGACGTTTTGCCTTTTATTTCTCTTAAGACAAAACTGGGTTCCTTTGAGGACAGGCGCGCTGGCTCTGCCTAGCCCGGGTCGCTTGGGATCCCCGGGGGGAAGTGACCTTGTCCGGGGAAGGGAGCGAGCGCCTAACCAGCTGCGTTTGCGTCAGTTTCAGAGTACTTGGAAGAATTCCCCGGGGATGGCCGAGAGTGTGTGAACTGCGGGGCGATGTCCACCCCGCTCTGGAGAAAGGATGGCACCGGGCACTATCTGTGCAACGCCTGCGGTCTCTATCACAAAATGAATGGCATCAACCGACCGCTCATCAAGCCACAGAAGAGGCTGGTAAGGCTGGCAGCCCCCAAAGCGCCCATCTCTTTCCCCCTCTCTGCCGCAGCGCGCTAGGGACGTGGGGATCTGTGCCAGCGCCAGGCTATGGCTAGAGGGGGTGGTTTGTGCGCTCCGGCGGGGAGAGGCGAGTGAGGTGCCTCGGAGCTTTCTTCTGGGGCTTGGAGAATTAAAGGTCTGGCCCCTGAGATGTTGCAGCTCCGAGGACTCCAGCTGAGAAGTGAACTCGTGAGTGCTAAGCAATAATCCCAGCCATATTTGTGCCGTTGGTCGCTGGCGATCGATCACGCACGATGATGATGATGATCTTATTGTTCATGAGTCGTTAGCTATTATTTGCTGGTGTAAAAACAGCGCGCCCACCCCACCAGCCCAGCCTGAGGCGTTCAGTAGGTAAAGGTGGAAGGATGAAGTGACACAAGCTCGTTACAAACGGAGATATTTTAAAACCTACTACTTCTGTGCAAGTTTGCAAGACAACTAACTAGCTATTTCCACACCTACTGCACCACTGGTGGTAGTCCTACAGGATTGATTTGAAAGGACAGAAAGCGATAGGTTAAGAAACCTAAGGTTTACATATTTGTATGTTTCCTCGGGCATATGATTTATCGAATCCGAATAGAGTGACGAGCTCTCCCCTCAGTCGTTCCCACAAAGAGAAATACAGTGTCTTGATTTTTGCAAAGATAGTCTTTGACAGTGGCATACAGAGGTGTAACCCCTTAATCGAAATCTAGAGCTGAGAGCAGTTGGGTGCTTTCGTTTTGCAAGGTAGGATGAAATTCACATTGATAAGCGCGGGTTATCTTGTCCTCTTTCCTCTCTCAGTCCACTTGCCTCGTAGTTCAAACAAAGGACAGGGTTTCTTGCCAGTCAGGGGGAAATTTTTAATGTTTGGGGCTGTATAAAACAGAATCTAAAGAGAGAAGCAAACTATGTCATGTCTGTTTTTGTTTTGTTTTTAATATGACCACCTTATCATTACCCGGGGACTGACCTTTCTCAAAATATTTTTTATCCCTTCTATCAACAGAAAGTCTGTGTTTAAATTCAGGGGAAGTTATTCAATGTTCGTTTGACATATTTTGACATTGTTCTTTAAAAAGAAAAGAAAAAGCCCTGAGCTTAGTTGGGATTCTAGTGTACAGTGGCCAGTTAAAACAATATTGTATGTTTATAGTGCGGAAGAAGTGAATTTGCTTTTCATGTCAATAATAAAATTATCTTTCCAAAGTTTTGCCTCTTGAGGCCCCTGAAATTTTCTGCTATAATGCCTAGAAAAAAAACACACACCATATTTTGGAAGGCTACCAAAGATAGATTAAAATGATCTATAGAGTGTCTGATTGAACCTCTGTTGGGTTTTTGATCACTTTGAGTTTATTTTATTGGGATAAATACATGCGGGCACATGTATGCATTGCTCTCTTAGAAGTAAGGAGTAGACAACTAAGAATCTACCAAAGGAAAATACAGCCAGGTTAGCTAGAGAATAAAAAAAAATAGATATTAATGTGAATAAAGATCTCAAAAATGAGGGTTAATGCTATGGGACTGTATTTACATTTAAATGCTAACATGAGTAGCTGTGGTTTTCTGCCTCCAATGTATAAGGACCCCTTCCAGTGACAGGTAGAGATCTATTAGGACCCTCCTAGTTACTTAACTTGCTTGTTATTGAATGCAGGAATTCACAGCTCCAGACACATTGGTGGATACAGGCTGATCAATTACAAACATGTATGAACTCTGAGGATATTTTTAATATTGCTCTCAAACAGGAAAGGCCTGGTTCTGTGCATAGAGCTCTAAGTGTGCATATCACCGGTCCAAAGCTCCTTGTGCATTTCTGGGTTTGCAGAAAAGTTTTCCCATGTAGGCTCCCCAAGAGAGAGGTTTGAGTTCTGCCCTTCACGCAAGTCACCAGCTCCCACCCTCCTGTGCTTCTTCTACAGTCAGTTAGTACTGAAGTCAGTGGGTATGTTGCCTGAGCATGGCTCTTCAAAGAGGCTGGTCAGAAATCATGGCTACCATGGTGCGAACTGAGAGGAGCCTTTTTTCAAGCGAGCACCATAAAAACATGGGCAGTAGAATGTTTACCGGATGCGTGGGCCCCATACAAAGTCAGGAACCACTTTGACAGCTTGTGGCTGAGGGTTATTTAAATTAGCCAGCTGAAAAATGCAACCAGGGAGTTACTAGTGGTGTGGCATGTGCCTGTCCTTGTGAAAACCTTGACCAAAACGAAGGCATTGCCTGTTGGACACTAGCTATTTGTGTGTTCAGTGGAGAGGCTGATCTTGCAATTCTGATTCAGGGGAATGAATAGCCTGTGCTCAAGGATAAAATGCCTACGGTCTCAATTTAGGACCAGACCCAGCTCCCATTAAAGTCCCATCAGGCCTTTAATAGATTGAAATAATGAGTATATCTTAACAATTACTCTCCATAGTGTAAATGCCCTCAGGACAATAGGAAATTAAATGACATGCTACTAAGCAGTATTTTCAGATTAAATGTGCCTCACAATTTCTAACCATTTCAATGATCACAAACACATAGAATAGGCATAGTATCAGGCTAATATATAGTAGTGCATGCATCTAAATAGACAAGCTGATTATCTATCTACTAGAATGCATGTTATCACCTCTTTCTAATTTACTTTTTAGACTGGGCTGAATATGGAACAACAAGTTAACACTGATCTAGCCTTACTTCCATTGAAGTCAGTGAGAGCTTTGCCACTGATTTAATGGGAGCACAATTGTCCCCGGTTAAATAAATACTGTAGGCTGGAATCTCATATAGTCACTGGTGCATTTCTGGCTGTCAGCATTGGCTGAAGGATAGGTTACAGTTACTGTGTTCATTAGTTGCTGTATCTTTTCAGATTAAAATATTAATCTTACAGGTATTATACATTGGATTCCATCACAGTTGGGTCTCCTTGCAAGGGGGAGAAGGTGTGTCTTTTCATGTAAATTCACCTTTGATATTTGGATTTAGTTGTAAAAAGTTTCACCTTTTCACACTGCAGTGATTGGAAACAGAGCTCAGGGCTCGATCCCTCAAACTCTTAATCAGTCAAGTCCTCCCACCAAAATTAGGGAATATCACACCAGTAAATATAAAGTTTCAGTTGGAAATAGATTTTTTTGCTAGAGCTTAGGGTATGAATGCTAATGTAAAATCCCTATTTTTTACACGTATGTCTCCAAAAAGCTGCAAAGACATTTGCACATTAACTGTGTACGTAATCTGTGCATGTGTGTAAAGTAAAGCCTGTGTGCAAGTGTGTGCAGAATTAGGGTTTATCAATAAATAATTTGGTAAAGACCCTAGTAGTTTGGTATTAAAGATACTGTTATAGATATAATGTAACAATATGAATAGGATACTACACTCATTACTCAGGTAAAACTCTCTTTGAATGTCAATGGACAGCTTTGACCAAGAATTTACAGGATCAGATCCATATAGCTCAGGGATCCCTAAGGAGCCCATTTTCCTTTGCATGATGATAAGTCTTACCAAGGTCACTATGCAGGGACTTTGGTTTTTAACAGAATATTTCTATGAACAATTATAATCTCTGTGCAACATTTGTATTTAGTGAACCTCAGTGTAAATTGTCTGTTTTCTGTCATATTGCCTTTGAAGCTTTGTTTACAAGTTATCCAGGCAGATGCGATTTTTTTTTAAATTAAAACTAACGTGTATCAGTTAAACTGATTTAGAAGTCTACTGCCAATTTTTTAATAAGATTTTTAATGGATTCCAACTTCTTATTATAACCAATTTCTTAAGAAAAACAACTGTTTTAAAATGTAATTCTTCCGTCAGCCTTGCTGTGATTTGCTTTCTGGTATTTATTGATATCTTCAAAGTCAGTCACTGGAAATAGTAAAGATGCTTGTGTCTGAATTAGAGCTGGGCAGGAACTGGATTTTCTGTTTCACAGAAAGTTCCGTGCTTTCAATTCTTCCATTCCAAAATAGAACAAACCCCCCAAAATGTGAAATTTCCCATTAAATGAACATTTAAAAACATTAATTTCAGGTGAATGGAAATGTTTCGTTTTGATAAAAATGAAACATTTCCTTCTGATTTTGCTTTTTTTACATTATGCATAATATAATATCAAAACAAAATGTTGTTTCAAACCAGAAAATTAAAATGTTGCATTCTCAAAATGGAATATTTTTACATCAATAGAATGCTCCATCCCATTATTTTAAAACATAATTTCATTAAAATCCACATGATTCCCCAAAACGTTTTGCTTTCAGTGAATCAGCATTTTCTGATGGAAAAACATTCTGTCAGAAAACTTCCGACCAGCTGTAATGTAAATAGTGTCTGTATACTGGGGCAGATTCTGATCTCAGGTATACTGATATAAATCCAGAGCAACTCCACTGATTTTGAAGACCTTTTTTGTTGAGAGAACTGTGTAACAAAAAATACCCAGGATCATATTCTGATCTGAAAGATGCTGGCATTGTAACTGACTTCACAACAGATGTTTCTCAGAGTCTTTCAATACATATAGCAGATGAAATGGAGACAAATAGGTTGCACCATTATTAAGGGTGCATAGAGTTAGGGAAGGCTAACTCTCACACCTTTCCACTTGTGTACTATGTCCAGGCTGCCTAAGGACACTGGGGCTATTTTCTATGCTGCAGGGGGTTAGACCTGATCACTGATCACCCATCCTTTATGCAACAGCCTCATCAGTAGAGCTGGTCAAAAATTTGCTGATGCTATGGTTTTCCATTGGAAAATGATGATTCAACAAAATCTAAACCATTTCACTAGAATGTATCAATTTCACCAAAAAATCCAGTAGGAAATCATCAAAATGCTTCATTTTGACAATAATATACTAGAATATAGTTGAAACGATAAAGTCAAAAAATGTTTCGATCTTATCAAAACTAAAGGGTTCAATAAGGTTGAAATGAAATATCTCAGAATATTTTGTGACATGAACATTCAGAGATTTAGACTTTTTGACCTGATTTGAGACAAAACCAAATTAAAAATCCCAGAATTTCCCATGGGATGGAAATTCAATTTTTCAACCAGCTCACCCCATAAGAGGAAAAGTGATCAAGTTCGGGGTGGTTTCAGAGCACAGTCCCACTTATTGCATGTTCTGAGCTCAAAACACAGATGTGTAACAGCCATTTGATATGTCCAGCATCACTTACCTACCATAATCCTCCGCCCCAGATCAGGAGGAACTGTTGTTAGGTTGTTATTACTGATGGTATTTCCAAGCTGGGGGATGTAATGTATTTGCATATGTATATATTCAAAGCTCCAGGCCTTGCTGCATTGGGATATGCTACTAAGGTATTTTGTTGAAGTATTAGGACTTATTCATTGTAGGGGCTTTCCTGGTACAGGCCATCTGCCTAGCACTGGGGAATCATTACTGACTAAATACTTTTAATTCCCAGTTTTTAGAGATGTAACAGCTAGGACTGACAAATGGAACTAATCTAACGTTTAGATAAATCCTGATGTGTACAAGCAATCCTTCTTCTGACCAGCCCCAAATCTCAAGCTGTAGAGGTCTACGGCCATGTGCAAAGGGTACTGCACACAGGCCAGGTGTGTGTCTTAGGCCTTGTCTACACTACTGGGGAAATTCGATCTAAGCTACACAATGTCGACAAGAGACATTCTCCCATCGATTCCCCCTACTCTTCTCAATCTGGTGGAGTACAGGAGGCGACGGAAGAGCAATCTGTGGTCGATTAAGTGGGTCTTCATTAGATCCGCTAAATCGACCACTGATGCATCAGTCGCTGCTTGTTGATCCCCCGGTAGACAAGTGTAGACAAGTCCTTAGCCTGTCTGGAAGCTCTCACACAGCTCCTCTCCCTCACTCCCACCTCCCAAAGACTCCCTTTATCAGACACATGCATGCATAGCCTCTCATTTTTAGAGTCCAGGCAGTATCCTATTCATGTCAGCATTCACGACCATGTGAAGGATTTTCTCCAGCCATGGCAGGCCCTGGTAGGGACAGGGTTTTACACATATAAGGTCTGATTTGTCATCCATTGAAGTCAATGGCAATGTTCTTATTGATTTAAGCGCTGCGGGGTCAAGCTCCTAGTGAAGCGAACCTCATGCATCTCTGCAGTTTCGGACACTTGAAAACACGAGCTGCTCGTGACAGCTGCTCTTTTCATTGCAGCGATTCCTAGTGCATTTTTCTCCAGCTGAAGTCAACAGGAATCTTGGCTGAGCAAGGAGGGTAGTAGAGACTAATATCATTTGGATTTGTCAGGAAAATAAATGGTCAGGTCTGATATATTTACATTTTAACGAGCCACTGAGCATGTAACACCCATTCCCCAGAGGGCTATACATGCACAGTAACTATTTTTCATCATTTTTAAGCAATTATTCACAAACGATTCAATACTGTGAGCTGGAAAGCGAAAACATTGGGACCAGCTCCTGTGATCAACTCCATGTAGGCAGACACTTGTACCCACCTGGAGGCCTGTGAACCAGAGTTTCTGATTGCAGGATCAGGGACTGGTCTATGGAAACTCACAACTCACATTATTTACTTGTTCCCATAATATAAGAACTAGAGGCCACCAAATGAAATTAGTGGGCAGCAGGTTTAAAACAAATAAAAGGAAGTTCTTCTTCACACAGCGCACAGTCAACCTGTGAAACTCCTTGCCTGAGGAGGTTGTGAAGGCTAAGACTATAACAGGGTTTAAAAGAGAACTGGATAAATTCATGGAGGTTAAGTCCATTAATGGCTATTAGCCAGGATGGGTAAGGAATGGTGTCCCTAGCCTCTGTTTGTCAGAGGGTGGAGATGGATGGCAGGAGAGAGATCACTTGATCATTACCTGTTAGGTTCACTCCCTCTGGGGCACCTGGCATTGGCCACTGTTGGCAGACAGGATACTGGGCTGGGTGGACCTTTGGTTTGACCCAGTATGGCCATTCTTATGTTCTTATGTACAATTCCCATTGACTTCAGTGGGAGTCCCCTGCACAGTGCTTTGGCCCTAAGGACGCAGATTTTCAGAAGGACTTAGCTCCCATTTAGGCACTAGAAGTGCCTTTCAGGGTAATTCAGGCACGCAGAGCCTTTTTGAAAATCAAGCCATTAGCGTCACAATGGGAGCTGATTGGCACAGAGCCCTGGAAAATCTAGCCCTTAATGTCAGATTCACACTGGCATTTTTCTACTGGTATTTGAATACTGTCATCATACAAAAAACTGGGTGTTCGGGTGATTTAAAAACAAAGTGACTGGTCCTCCAGCAGGCCGATAGCTGGATGACCACTTCCTGCTGCAGTTACAAAATCCAGTCTCCAAATGGGGAAATGGCTCTGCCAGCATGGAATAAACCAGTCTCTCTTCTCCATAAGCAAGATCACTTGAAAAAAGAATACAGTTCTCCTCCCATTCAATCAGTAGCAAAACTCTCATTGTCTTCACTGGAGTCAGGTTCAGGACCACCTGGGAAACCGGTTTCAACCCCAAGGAATAAGGCAGAAGTGGGAGGCTAAAAAGGGGTGAAACTGAGGATGGCTGTGCTCTCGTTCTAAGGGCATGTCTACACTACAGCCGCTTCAATGGCACAGTTATGGCGCTGTAGCCGTGCCGCTGTAGTGTGGACACTTCCTATGTGGATGGAAGGTTTTTTCCCTATCCATGTAATTAGTCCACCCCTCAGAAGGAGGTAGCTAGGTTGACTGAAGAATTATTCCATCAAACTAGCCATGTCTACACAGGGGATTACGTCAACCTAACTACATTACTCAGCAGGATATAACATTTTTCACAGCCCTGAGCGACATGGCTAGGTTGATCTAACCTCTAAGAATAAACCAGGCCTAAGGGGCCCAGTATTGCCATCCCTGTGTAACAAACCTTCCACTGATATAAGCTCTGCAGAAATGGGTCCTAAGCAATTGTTAACAACATTGAGTCTACATTAGTTACCAATAGTTGAGTAAAGGGAGCTGGAGTGAGCTCTCAGTATACTCCAGGAAAAGGACCCGTGTCTTCTTGTCCAGTTTATCCCTATTGTTTTCCCTTTGTTCCTATTTAAAGTCTTACAACAGACTTGGTCCTTGTGGTTGTTGTTGTTTAATTAACTTTGAAATATCTGAGCTGAACAAATTCCACAAGGATTAATTTTTAAGATGCATGTTGTCATCCTAGGTCTGATTTCCCCCTGCCCTCCATAAAACCATTGCTTAAACTCCCAAAGCTTTTAAAAAAAACAAACAAAAAAAACCGTCAAGTTTCAGGGTTTCACATTTGCTTTGATTTTGCTAAGTCCTAGACTTTAAAAAAAAAAAAAAAGTTTTCTGCACAGAAATTTCCTGTGCAATATCCCTGCATACAGTCATCACTAGTTGGTTGGTAGTAAAAGAGTGCTGTACTTGAACCAGTGAATTCAATGAAACACTAAAGTCTTGTTAAGATGGGGAACCATTGAATTACACTCCCTTACAATGCATAGAAATATATACTTTGTAATAAAATAATGCTCTGTTCTCTTTATCTTAGGAGCTTCATTCTGTAACCAGCCTAGACAGATATTTCACTATGTATTATTTTGCCTGCTGGGTATGCTGCTTTTACTATGCAAAATTGCATTAAAATAAAAGGCATATTTTGCACTAGAGATTTCAATATGACTGCACAGTAGTACAGCAGGAACGATATTTAGCAGTTCTGGATACAGGAGTGTAGTCATGTATATGAAGTTACAGTAAGTAAGAATCATACAGTTGCTAGCCCATTTTATATGATACGGCAATGTTCTGTAAGTAGCATAAGCAGCAGTTTTGCGACATATCCTTTTTTATCTTTGAAATGAACAGAATGCAACCGTATTGATTTCCATAGAAAGCTATATTACTTAGTGATGGGCTGGGACGGAATTTTGTTTTATAGAGCATCTTTCATAGTCAAGGTATCTTGAAGGACTTTACAAAATAATAAATTAGGCCCTGATCCTGAAAGCACATGTAACTGTGCATATGTGAGTAGTCCCATTGATTTTAATATTAAGCTAATGCATAAGTTGTGATGCTGTTAACAAGCAGCTCGGAGCTCTGGCTCAAGCCGAAGCCCCAGAATCCCTGAAGCAGGATTCTCAGCCTAGGTGGAGGAATCTCTGTCTCTCCAGCAGGGCACAATCCTGCAGCATGCTCAGGACACGCCTGATATCTGTCAAACCCCACAGCAGAAAGGCTGGATGCAGGCCTCTAATAATGCAGTTTTGGGTTGACCAAAACTATTAGCAAATCCTAGTCAAATTTGGTGAACAGTTTCACCCAAAAAAAGACACAGAATTTTTGCCCCGAAAAAGTCAAAATGTTTCGTTTTGACATTTTCAAAATAAAACATGATGTTTTGTTTAGAAATGTAGCTAGATTTTTTTTAAAGGGTAAAAACACCCAAAATGAAACAAAACAAAATGTGGGTGGGGGGGGGGGAATTGGTTTGGGTCAAATGAAACAAAATATTTTTCAGATTCTTTTGGTTTGGCTGCCAAACCAAAAAGAATCAATTATCTTCTGGCTCTATTCTTATCTTGGTTCTTATTCAGTGAAAACATCCACTAATTGTAAGATTGGGCCCTTTCTGAGGAATCAACTATTGTCCAAGTTACTGAGGTTGTAATTTTTTTTTTAAGGCAAACATAGAACTTTCCACTGCACAGTGGCACAGAAAAATACCACATGGTTACTGCAGCACCTCATGAAATAATTTCAGTTGAGCATGAATATCCACATGGATATGTTCCATGCAAGTTATTGCACTATTAGCAAAAAACCAACAAAGAACAAAAAAGGAATTAAAATGATTACATTGTTCTTATAATAAGAACAATGTTCTCATGAAAATCTATAATACCAGTCACATTCTGAGCTGAGAAAGCAGGTTAATTCGATAGAGAGGTTTCAGAAAAGAGTTACTATAGCCATTATTTAACTCTTCATGCGTAGGTAATGCCACTTATAACATCCTTTGGGGACCTTGACTTGGGGTTTGAGGTTAAACACCATGTTAACTGATGGGTATCTAGATCTGTGCAAAATGTATGGTGTGTTTTGATTAACTATCGCATTGGTTTCAGTTCATGTGATTTCCCACCCCTTGAGTTTTAGGCTCATTTGAAGCTAGAATGCAAAGGAACTCAAATTAATAATCCCCAGCTCTTATAAAGCGTTTTTCATCAGCAGACTTCAAACTTGTGTGTTTTGCAACACTCTGCCTTGTGTCTGGGTTTGTGTGGTTTCATGAGACATCTCAGTGATCCAGATTTCAGAGGTTTCACAAAGGTTCATTTGACCAAGAAGACCTACCATTTGCCCACATGTAGCAAACTGTCTAATGACCCCGTTCCCCAGCAGTCATGCCCATCTAAAGTGGCAACAAGTTTTGACTAGATGTTTTGGGGGTTCAAAGGTATTTTCTGTGAAACTCCTCTTCTTTCATTTCCATGTTCTGAGTTTCTGATGGCTTTGTGGTTTTCTTCAAACACTCAGCCAGCTCCACAGAGGGACCATCCTCTGTTAATTCTGAGTTTCTTGGGCCAGTAGCTCTGTTAGACCTTCATGTATCTAACTTTAGCATACATTTTATTAAATACACTCAGACGAATGATTCCAAGAACTTTATCAGCAGCAGTTGGCTGTTAAGTGCAGCCCATGAAGGGCTTTTTGTTTAAGTGTATGCTACATTTATATAAATAAACACTGGAGTACAATGTTGAAGTCAACAACTTCCTAGACAAGGTCAGAATGCTACAATGGCGGACTTTGGGTTGGGGGTGGGGAAGGGCAAGAATGCTCTTTCTTTTAAGTAAACTGCTGGGAAATTAGTAATAACATTTTGTACCTTTTGTCCTTCAATAAGCAAAAGTAGCCTTGACTGTGTCTTTCTTGCTGCAGTGCAAAGTTAAATCACAATGGGCAACTTCAGAGAAAGTTTAAAGTTTTTTAGACCCAGTGTTTTGGTAACCCTGGGCCTGATCACACTCCCAGTGACTTCCCTAGGAGAAGGAGATGGTCCCATGGTCTGTAAAATTATTTGAAACAACCATTTATTAAAACTATCTTATAGTTGGTTCTGAAATGCCATCAGTTATATATTACTCACTCTTCCGTCACAGAACTGTTAGGTGACTGCTGATGCAAAGATTAAAGAGTAGGAAGGATTTTCTACTGAGTTAGGCACTGAACTGGAACTGAGGAGATGTGGTTTCTATTCCCAGCTCAGCCCCTGCCTTCAGACTTGTCTACATAGTGCTTTAGTCCACACAAGAGGGTGTAACTTTTAGTCTGTGCTAGGCTATCACACACTAAATGGCCCAGGTGGACCCTGCTGGTGCACACTAATGTAGTACAGTTTGAAATGGGACAACATTAACGTGCACCAGGGAAATTTTAGTGCGCACCAGCACAGTCCACACGGGCCGTTTAGTGCACAATACCCTAGCACAGACCAAAATTTACCCCCGTACGGTGTGGACTAGAGTGCCATGTAGACAAACCCTTTGTGTCTGACCTTGGAGAAGTCATTTAATCTACCGTGTGCCCCAGTTCCCCATTTTGTTTAGTGGAAATAGCACTTTCCTGTCTCGCAGTGGAGGGAAGCAAATAAAATCCATTAGTGATTTGAGGCTCTCAAGTACGAGGGTGATGAAGGCTATAGAAGTATCTAGATAGGAAGACCACTTTGGTGCCAGGCCTAGTATTGGAATTCAGTGGTCAGAAGTGCAATTTCAGCAAGTCTGACCTCATGTCATGAGAGCTACTTGATCATCCAGGGCAGTGGGTCCAGCCCCTCAGGTAGTACTGATCCTGCTAACACTTAAGGATGGTACTTTCCAAAGCTCTCAGCACTGGCCTTACTCTACATCCAGTCAGGTAGAAGTCCCCCTGTCTTCAGCGGAGACAGCTAGGCCAAAACCAAGCACTTTGTAAACCCTCCCCTTAATACCAGATGTGGTCCTTACTACTGTGAGTAGGCCCATTGGCTTGCAGTATATGCTGCTTCCATGGGACTATTGATGATAGGAGACACTATGGGACTGTTTGCAGGCTGGGTTGCGCCAATTCTGCAAGGTGCTGATCTCTTTCTTCTCTAACTGAGTTACCTGAGGATGCTCAGCTCCACACAAGATGTGAGCTAGGCAAATGGGGCCCGATAGCAGTTAAGGAGACATATCTGAGGGCAGGATTTTGCCCAGGTTAGCTATACCAGGTATATCCATGACCCCATCCCTCCTGCTCAGGACAGAAATTGCTAGGGAAAGATTTTGAACATCATCAGATTCTTTTCTGTGCAAAAGTTAATCTGCTTGCATTTTAGGGTTATGTTTTGACAGGTTGTTTTTTGAAAAATAAATAATGTATAAAGGAATATAATGATCTGCAACAAGTTGCTGAAGCTGCTTCACTTAGCAACCAGTGACTCAAGAGCTTTCTGTCACTTTGCCCTCCCTGTCTTCTGAAACTCAGATCTGATCTGCACTTAGCAACTAACCTTGTAAAACGTTTCATTTTTATTCCTTCTCCCCTTACCCAATTTATCACAATGCTTAGTAATGATGTGATGCAATAATGGGAAAACAAAACAGATGTGGAATTCTTTGTTACTTGCATCACCCAACATCTATCTCCGTGATGAATTAACATTTTTGTCCCCAGGCTGAAGAACATCACTCAAACACCTGAATGTGGCGATAGTCCATGATATTAAATATGGCACCAATATGTTTACATTTACTGAAGACTCCTGTTCAAATAGTTGGAATGCCTAGCGCTAAGAGACATTAAAATGAAACGCCCATAAGTTGACAAGCTAAAACCCTGTGTTGAGAGCCCTGAATTTCCCACTAGCTGAGAACACGATTGACAGAGACAGGCCTGCTGCTTCTACAAAGTGTTTCTGCTTCCAGCTAAAGAAACATTAGCTTTGGGACTTGTCCTGCAGTCAAGCCACCCACAAAAATTGGAATTAATTAGTGTTTGGAAAGTGCTTTGGGCTCTTTAGATGAGAGGCGGGAGATGCAGGAAGTGCAAAGGATCATTCTTTTTTTATGAACCTCTTCCAAGCCCAAACACCACTGATGATTTACTCCAGAAATCAGTCTGGCCCCCATTAACTTTAACAGTTAATTTAAATCAACAGCATTTTTCTATGGAGTTTGCAAAATTTCTGCTTTCAAAACATGGATAATAATTTTTATAAGACTCATCTTCCCTCCGAGTGGATCACTTGGAAATTATCGCACCATGTTATGAAATATTATTTCTCAGAACATATTTGTTTAACATTAGTGGAAGGGATTAAAAGGATGTTTGCCAGATTTATCAAGCTTCATAAAAGAACATTTGCAAATCAAAGTGAGCTCACTGGATGGCTATTTCTTTGATGTGAATTTTGTTATCTTGTGCATTTAGTCAACATTTTTCATCGTCCAGGAAATCAGTGTAATTTGAGATTTTTCCTTTTCCTCCTGCATGCAAACTCTTACTTTTCTTTTTTTCACGTGTGGGGTTTTTTTTAGTCTTCATCGAGACGCGCTGGCCTTTGTTGCACTAACTGTCACACAACCAATACTACCCTCTGGAGACGGAATGCAGAAGGAGAGCCAGTCTGCAATGCCTGTGGATTATACATGAAACTCCATGGGGTAAGGCGCTCATTTATCCTCCATAGGAAACCATATTGTCTTTAATCATTTCCCACCAGGTTTAAAATATCCTGCCTTCACTTCCTATTGGAAGGGGCAGCTTTATCCAGTCAAAGAATTGGAAAGAATTCAGAAAAGAGCTAAAGGAATTATCTAAGTCTGGAAAACATGTCTTATAGTGAGGCACTTAAGAAACTCAGTCTGTTTTGTTTATCAAAGAGAAAGTTAAAAGGTGATTTTTATCATGCTCTACAAGAACATACATGGGGAAGACATTTCTGATAGTAGATGGCTCTTTAATCTAGGAGGAAAAGGCATAATGAAATTCAATGGTTAGGAGCAGAAGCTAGATAAATTCAGACTGGAAATAATGTGCACATGTTTAACGGTGTTGATAATTAACTATTGGAACAATTTACCTGTGGACGTAATGGATTCTCCATCACTTGAAGTCTTTAATTCAAGGTTTGCTGTCTTTCTAAAAGATCTGCTGTAGATCAAACAGAAGTTATGGGCCTGATGTGGAAATTACTGGGTAAGGTTCTCTAGCCTGCGTGATGCAGGAGGTCAGAGTAGATGGTTATAGCAGACCCTTCTGGCCTTAAAATCTATTAATTTTAAAGACGGCAATGCTTCTTTCCTTTCCATTATCTCAGGGACACCAGTGTGATTCTGTTTCTGCTAACATTTTAATATAAATGTAGTGGATAAGAAAGGTGTGATTGCTAGCCTGGAGTCCCCTGTTTCCATAGAACAGGTACCTCCAAAGTAGCAGCAGGGCAAACTTTCCCAGACCAGGACTATGCACCTGCCCAAATGCACCTGCATTTCTAGAGGAGACAGGATGGTTTAGTCTCCACACCCATTCGATTCTTGGTTTCTAGCAAGAAGGGCAGTTAGCGCCAAGTTGTGGAGGTGGTTTGACGATGTTTATCCACTCAGGGCAGGAACCTCTAGTGAATTGTCCATAGGCCACAAAGCAGACTTTGTGCTTCAGCCTGGGCCAATTTGAGCCAGTGCCCTAGAGGTTAACATCTCCCTATCCCATGACCATTCCCTGGGAGACATCCAGTGCCCCACACACTGGTGTAATTTAATAAGACACAGTTGCAAAGGTCACTAATAAATCAGGAAAAGGAAAATAGGAAATAATGGAAAAGAACAAAATTTGTGTAAAAGCCTCAACTGTTCAGCCTTATGCATCTTCCAGCCAAGGCCTGTTGTGGAGAAAAATAGCACTTAGTGAAGGACAAGGTCTTTGCATGAGCTACAGTATGTAAATATAAAAGTAACACAGATGGCAGAGCTCAGTACAATACACTATTAATGATTCCAAACTTTGTGGGTGTCAAGGTGCCACGACCTCTGGCAATGAAAAAGGAAAGCATCCAGACAAGGAAAAGGAAGCCTAAAAACATTACCAAAGGCAAAACCTCAACAGGTATGGTTCTTTTATTATTCCTCCCTATGGCTTAGACTCTAAGCAGGGCCCAGTGTTGTCAGTGATTCTACAGCTATGGAATTGGCTAAAAAGTTAATTCCTGCTACAGAATATGCCTGCAGAATCTAATCTTTCCTGCAAGAAAACAGAGTGTCTTTTAGTCTTTATGACTGGAAGGAAAACCCTGCAGATGCGAGCTGATACAGTGTTGTTTCCCTGAGCCTCAGACGACAGTCCCATTCTTCTCATTGGGGTGTCCACTCATGTTGGCGATGTAAATGGCAGTGTTGTTAGCTATCTCACTGCTGGGCATTTTAGAAGACACATGCAGACACTGTATCCCTGGCTGTTGGATGGATGGAGTATATAAGGGTGGGAGCAGTAGGGCAGCCGGGTATTGTCAAGAGTTGCTGGGGCAGAAGGATGTAGGAAAGGTTAAGAGAGGATTTAAAAAATTCCCCTCAGAAGCACTTGAGAGAGATCTTGTCAATTTCACTTTGCTGCTATATGCCTCCATGCTGCGCAACCCATGCTGGGTTCCTGAACAGCAACTTCAGCAGCAAGGGTGTAACTGGTGTAAAGGGGAAAGGCGGGGGCTGGGAATGCCTCAGATGGTCTGCTGAGCCAGTGAGGGGAGTGCCTCGTGTTGCACTCAGCAGCAACCCTCTTGCTGGTTTAAGAGTGAGGCTGATGGACTCTGAAACTATTCCAGCCCTCTTCAGTCAAATGCATGATGAGAGCCAGGCTGTGGGGCCTTTAGTGTGATGGGTGTTAAGGAGGGGAGCAAATGAGTGGACTCTTCTCAGGGCTCTGACAGGAAGGGCTACCCAGGAAGAATACCGTTCATGTCTGTCACATGTCTCCCTCCCTCCCAAGTACCTCTAGCATGTCACTTACCAATCAGTTCTGTTTTTTCCATGTTTTATCTGAGAAAAAAACAAACAAATTACCACACAAAGAGTACTCTCATGCTACAACAATGCCTTGAGATAGGAGATTCTCCCTTAAAAAAGTCCAGGGAGCTATTAAAATATAAATGACTGTTTCTTTGACAACTGACTTATGTGTCTGCTACTTTATCAACTGGTAACTGTTATCTTTCAGGGTCTACAACTTCAGCCACTAACTCCCCTTCTTCCATTACAAACTCGGACAGCACCGTCACTTTAAAAACCGAACCCAATGTGACATCACAGTACCCAGGACAAACCATAGTGTCAGTCTCCCAGGTAAAGCTTGAGAACAGAGAGCTATTTGTATTTGTTTGTATTGATTTTTTTGACTAGCTGGTACTGGACTAAATAGTTTAACTGTCTGTTGCTATAACAAGCCAGTTTCATAATTAGACTCTCCCATCCACACCTCAACCTCTCTTCTACCCCTAACCGCACCTTTTGCTCTGAAAACTATTAGGCACAGATATAAAGGGTCGCCACAAGTTTTATAATTTGCATAGAGTCCAGTTCTACCCTTCTACAGAGTACACAGCTTCAACTTGCATTGATGGCAGTGGGAGTTATGTCTATGTAGGTGGGCTTGATTCTGATCTTGCTCCATTGTAAATCAGGAATAACACAATGGAGTCAATTGAAAACCAGTGTAAGTGAGATTAGGAACTTGCAGAGTTCTTGACAGCTTTCTAGTCAGACAGGTATATACTTACCTGTATGGAGTTTTCTTTATTGTTCTGCTGGCAATTAGAGTGTATCTAACACTCATGAAAGTGCAGCACAAAGAGTGTTCTCTAGAGATCATTCGGTGTCAGACCCATTTCCTGTCTCACGAGTTTGTCTGGATGGGTTGCATTGGGTACACAGATTGGTGCTTTGTTTATCTGATGGAAGAGATGGCTCTAAATCAAAATGTTCTGACTATGCATCATCTTTATATTGGACCTAACCAAACCTCTAAATCTGAATATGTCTGAATTTAAGGGAAGTTCCGACTGAGATCCCAACTGTGAGACTTGGTGCCCTCTCTAGTTTATAGTAGAGGTTCTTGGTTGACATTGATAAATTTGATTGGTGTTATGGTTATAAAGAACATACATGTGCCCAGAGATCTCCAAACTGGACACATTCAATCTATCAATCAATCAATCAATGAATCAATCAATCAGTAGAGCCAGGTATAGCAAAGGCTTCTTCCAGAGAGCTCTGCTAAGGCACTTTAGTCTTAGAATGAAGCAATCCTCTTGTCTATTCTCGGGTTCTCTTGAGCATACAATTCTGCTAGGGTCTAATCTATCATATTCATAATCTGTCATATTCATACTACTAAATTATAACAAATCTGACTATTCTTTTGCTGATGACATGGTGTGAGTAATGGGTTTATCTTACATCCCCTTCATTCATAATTGGAACACTGTCAGCTAAGTTGTTGGGGTTTTCAATAGAGCCTAAGGAAGATAGGCGTCGAATTCCCATTACGTTTCAATGAAAGTCAGACACCCAACTCCATTAGGTTTCTTTGGAAATCCCATCCTAAGTGATTAGCTAGACAATTTTAGAGCTAGATTATTGCATCACTGATTGAAGACAAATACAAATAAATAAAAGTAACTGTAACTCAGTGTTCTTATTTTGAAACTGCTGCTTTAAATATATATTAAAATACATCTGTGGCTTTATAATAATTCTCCTTATCATAATCTTCATAGGCTCAAAGCCAGTCGGATGACACACTGGCCAGCGGCCATTCCGAGTTCAAATTTGAACCTGAGGATTATGCCTTCACTTCTGCTACCATGACTCAACAGTCAGGACTAAGCATTCCCCTCCGTCAGGACTCTTGGTGTGCACTGGCATTGGCCTAGAAACAAGGCTTCCAATAAAACACTCTGGACCAACCTTTCTACCTTCCCCACTAACGGATAAGAGTCAAAAGAAATGGCTGCCTTAGAGCTTTGGGACTGAAAGGTTTCAAGTAGTCAATATATGATTCTATGTTCAAAGACAGATTTCTCTCAGAGGCTGGAAGTGAAAGCTTAGAAAATGTTGGCTATACTTGGCCAAGTTCATTCTTCCTGACTGACTGGTTCTGTGGTACTCTCACCTCTAAAAGCTTTCACTCTGCAGAAGTGAACTGGAGACGCCTCCCCAAAGCAAAAGAAATGGGGATATCTCTCTTTTCATGAGGAATCCTTTATCTTCCTGAGATGAAACAAATAAATACATCCCAGAATCTATGTTTATTCACGATTATTTGTCCCTTCTATGACTCCTCTGTGTGCAATTTCTTCCACTTTCCAAAAGACTGTGATAATATAGCACCAAGTAACTTAATTCTATTAACACGTAAACTGTGTTGCCTTCCTTATGTTTACTGGCCATGGCAGGAAAGGAAAAAAAGACCCTGTTGTTTTAAACGTATGCTGTTTTATATTAAAAACAATCATCTCTATAGAGCATTAGCTTCTGAAGCATTTAGTCTCTCAACACTGATCCCATGAGTCATTCATGAGATAAACACGCTGCTCTTCCAGTTCTATCTCCAAAGAAAGAATTTCTTTTTCTTTTTAGGCAAACCATGTGACAAAAATGGTCAAAAAAGATTCCGATAATAAAAAAAAAAAACTTTGAAATGTGCTTTATCTTTTGGGTTATTTTGTTGTCGTTTCCAGTATTGCCAACTCCATGCATTCAAAAATCACAAGTAAAGCCCCTAAAAATCACGAGATCAGCTTAAATTCATGAGGTTTTTTTTAAAACCCTAATAAATGTGTGGTTCTTTTTGTTTGCCTTCTGGTGTTAGAACGTTTATAGAGTTCATGTTTTCAAGCTTTTCTCTGAAGTATGGGCATGGCTTACAGACTCCTACAAGGAGAACTCAGAACTGGGATTATGGTCTGGGAATTGGCTGTGTAAAATGGCAGCCTTGTCTACAACATGTCTATTTTCAGTGTGCATCCTGAGTCATAACTTTAGGGAGAAAATAAATTGTTCCTACTCTTTACTCCTGCCAGCAATGGAGAACCCATGCAGTTACAGGCACATTGACGTCAATGAAAGACTGCCTTTCATTCAAGACTTCAGTGGGAGCCCTTTCCATTGGCTTGCATGTGCTTTTGGATCAGCTCCTTAGATCACGTGGTCTTGAAAGCTTATGCCCAGATAAATTTGTTGGTCTCTAAGGTGCCACTAGTACTCCTCATTGTTTTTGATAGGATTCTCTATTGCCCTTGATCGTGCAACAGCGAGACAAGTCAAATTGCCATGAACCCATGGAAATGATGTTGGTGGGACCTCATGGAGGCGGTAGGGAGCTACATAGTGACATTCATCCCAGTGCGTTGCCTTTCTTTGCCCCCTACAGCTGCCTTGCTGGAGCAGCCTCCACAAGGCCCCGGGAAGAGGAGTGAGGGAAGAGCCAGTCAATGCACCATGTCCTCTTTGAGTTCTCTGGTCCAGGGGTGGCCAACCTGGGGCTCTGGAGCCACATGTGGCTCTTCAGAAGTTAATATGCAGCTCCTTGTACAGGCACCGACTCTGGGGCTGGAGCTTCAGGTGCCAACTTTCCAGTGTGCCCGGGGGTGCTCACTGCTCACCCCTGGCTCTTCCATAGGTCCTGCCCCCACTACACCCCTTCCCACCCCCTCCCTTGAGCCTGCCGTGCCCTCACTTCTCTCCCCCTAACCCAGAGCCTCCTGCACACCACAAAACAGCTGATCGGGAGGTGCGGGGAGAAAGGGGGAGGCGCTGATTGGTGGGACTGCTGGTGGGCAGGAGGCGCTGGGAAGGAGGGGCAGGGGGAGCTGATGGGGGGCTGCTGACGTATTACTATGGCTCTTTGGCAATGTACATTGGTGAATTCTGGCTCCTTCTCAGGTTGACCACCCCTGTGACACTTGTAACGCACTTAGCACCTGGGAGCTGTCTAACTTCCCCTTTGCAGCTTTGTGAACACAGGGGATGTGCTTGGTTGGGGGGTGAGCTCAGCTGGAGTAGAGTCAGTGCTGTGGGGTGGGAGCGTGATCAGAGACACCCCATCTTTGAAAAGCAAAAAAAAGGGGGGAGGGCAGAAGTTGAGTAACATCATAAAATTACTTTTCCAGACTCTTATTTCTCACATCTAAATTAAAACTCTGCCTAGCTGAATAGCTATTTATGGTCAGGAAGCTGTCAAGTAATAGTCCCTTAATATAGAAACAGACTGGTACAAGGCTTCCTGAAGCCGCTCTTCCTCCTGTCAGAAGAAATGGATCATTTGATTTTTATTATAAACAACAGGATAAATACAGTCGGGGGAGAGTGAGATCTGGCATCAAATCGTGTCTCATCTGAAATGGAGTATGGAACTTTTCCTCCATTTAATCCATGTTCGAGAGAAAGCAGATGCTCCAAGCAACTTGGGGAACATTAGTCCCCTTTCAGCTTTGCTTAATTTCAAAAGTGACATAAATACCCATTCTCTCTAGGAAGCTAAATAGCTGCAGGCTTACATTGGCATTGCCCTTAACTGTCATTTAAAGAGACTATGAATTTTAATCCAGCTTTTTATCTAAAACCCTAAATGAAAAATATTTGCAGTTTGTTTTGGTGTAACTCAAAAGTCTTATTAGCTTCTCAGATCAGGAGAAACTTCAGTGCTGCATAGCAGTTGGAAGAGTCTCTTTCCCCCTTTGTAACACTTCTTTCTTACAGTGAGTTAAGAATATGCTCCAAACAGACAGTCTGCATGACATCCTCAGTTGGTGTAAATCTGTGCAGCACCCTTGACAGCAGTGCATCTGTTCTGATTTACACCTAACGATGTGGCCCTCAATCTCTTGGCGCTTTGCTGGGCTTGGCATTAAACACAGAGGACTCTCTATTGAGATACATGCCAGACAAGCCTCCCCAAATTTTCTCTGCTTGTTGGTCCTCACCAGTCAATGCTGCTTTCACCTGTCTGCAGAGCTGGTGTCTTTCTAAGCCCTGATCCCTGCTGGGGATCTGATTCTCCAGTCTATCTTTCCATGGTTTTACTTTATCTGCAGAGGAGCAAGTAGTGGTGGTGAGCTAGCCTTGGATCTCTGCTTTCAAGTACAATAGGCCCAAAGCGTCATTTATTTTGTGTTGGGAGTCGGAGGCGATGGGGGCAGGGTGGAATGCTGGGTCACGTGTCCCCTCCTGATTTGCTGGTTGGTTTGCACTGAGCATGCTCAGTCACACTGCTGAAGCCAGCTGCCCTCCCTCTGCCTCCACCCCCACACACCTTGCCCACACTATCGGCAGGCATGGATCATCTCTGGTTGGACTTTGTAATGGCTGGTCTTTGGTCCAATTTCAGAATCGAGAGGTGACCCAGTGGACCTCTCAGGCTGACCCCAACTGATCCCAGAGGCTCAGTAAAAGCAGGGTGTGGCTCACAAGAGGCTTTAGTCTTTTTTGATTGGTTTCACTCAGCTCGCAGACTGGGCCAAAGAGTTCCGCTTTCAGTGGGCTTGCTTCTCTGCTCACTTGCAGTAGTGTGAGCTAGTGGCAATTTCACTCAGCTCCATGACATCAGACTGATGTAACCCTGATGTGCGAGAGAGGAGGGCCAGGCCCACTGGGCTGTTTTAAAGTGTTCTACCAGGGCTTCTCATCCACCATCCTGTGAGAGGCTCAGATCTCACCATTTCACGTGTGCATATGCCCACCCGCACACCCACACTCACTCGCCCACGCATGAGCCCTATCTCACTCACACTCATTGATCCCACCTCCTCTTATGGAGCTCCGAGATGGAGTTACAAAAATCAGATGCGCTTTCCCGTTCCTGATTTTCTTGTTTGCAGCTCCCCCACTTTTCATGGGTATCTGTCTATATTCATTTTAAAACAGTTACGATGATGCCTTCCACTCTCTCTCCTGCTGCTTTGCCTCCTCTTGGTCTGAAAGAGGCTTTTTGATGGCAGTGTAGTTTCAGCATCAGCTTGAGCCCGGGTGTGAGCAGCTGCATGGCATCTGAAGTCACTGGTGTTGCACCAAGTCAGAATTTGATCTTTAGCATTATCGATGGTTCCTATCTCTCTCTCTGGCTAACTCACTTGCTAGGCTATACCCACAGTTCCTCACCACTATCCTCTCCCCAGAAATATTTGGCGAGCTTTTGCTCTCATTAACACCAGCCCAACTCCCTTGACCTCAGCACTGGCCAGTTGTGTTCAGAAAAATATCCTCTGCCCCGCAAAACTTTTTTGTAGTTCACCATTTATGACATTGCCCACTGACCCAATGGCATGAGCTTCCATTGATTCCGTCTTCCCCTGGTGTTGGAGGAAGAGTTCACCTGATGAGTTGTACCAACCCTGCAAGTTCGCCCTCTCCTTCACTTACCAGTAGGTGAGACGGTCTTCACTGCAGCTTGGATAAACTGCAAACAAAGGGGTGGCCAAAGTTTGGTGGATAGGATTCTACCATTAGATCAATGACCCACTGACTCTATGATTCCCAACATGCAACGCTCTATCTTGGATATTAGGAAACACTGTTTCATTAGGAGGGTGGTGAAGCACTGGAATGGGTTACCTAGGGAGGTGGTGGAATCTTGGTCCTTAGAGGTTTTTAAGGCCCAGCTTGACAAACCCTGGTTGGGATGATTTAGTTGGTGTTGGTCCTGCTTTGAGCAGGGGGTTGGACTAGATGACCTCCTGAGGTCTCTTCCAACCCTAATCTTCTATGATTCTATGATCTTGACCCAAGTGCTCCTGTGAAAAGGGAGAACTGGTGCTCTGAGCTGTGATCTGCAACAGTCCTACTTCCCTGTTAAAGAGGGGGACAGAATGAAGCAATCTGGTCAGTTTCACACACTATGGAGCATAGCCGCAGCTGCTGTAAATCAGTATAATTGAAGTCAATGGCATTATGTTAATTTACACCAGCTAAGGATCCAGTCCTAAAAGTTTCCTTCAGACTCCTGGCAGACTGCCCATATGGCCCTGCCTCAGGCAAAATGGAGGCAGTCCTGATCCCAAACTAATGCATTTGGCTGGGCATTGATTGAAAGCAGCAAGTGAAAAAAAACACCATATGCAAAATTAGTAACATGGTCAAACCACCAATTAAATCCTGAGCTGTATACAAAAGAGGGGCATCTGAAGAGACGTTGTGAGAGAATAATTTCTACAGACTATAGCAAAGGGGTTCTTGCTTTTGCTTGTGTGCATGTGAGACCCTGAGTGGGTGTCACTTGAAAGGCAGGCAAGAGGACCCAAACAATGCCAAGATGTTGACACCGATGGCTCCAGCAATGTTATTTATTGCTTGCTTGTCAGTAAATTTTGACCATAAGCCTGGATATTCTCTGGCTTGATGGCTGACAAAATGAGATGATATGACAAGAATGAAGTAATTGTGATGTGCGATGTAACTTTCCTTTCCTGCTGGTCCCCTGCACTTAATGATGCACACCTTCCACAAGGCTCCCTTGTCACATTTAAAGCTGAGCTTAATATTTTTTCCTCCATTGACAACAGATCTTTTGGTCAGAGAATTGCTCCTGCACAATGTGTTTGCAGAATTGGTCCTGCAGTCCTTCTGCATGCAAAACTGCCACCAAGTCAAAGACCTTGAGGCCAAGACCTGAAATGCAGCACATCCAGCTCTGTGCCACTGCATTGAGGGCACTAGGTCATGGAAATGCTCCAAAGAGACCCATGTTCTATGAAGACCATGGGGCAGCATGTCATGGTAGCTCCCTCCATCAGACCATGGAAGAAGGTGGAGGATTGTGGGCAGGACAGGGCCAGGTTGGAGGAGGATTATGGGGCCCAGGTCCTCAAAGGTAAGTAATTCCCTTTGATTTCTTTGAGAGTCTGGGTGTTGCCAGTGGATGATGTCAGAAGCAGCCATCTCCACCAGTGGAAAAGCAGGAATCTCACCAGGAGTTCACCTTTGAAGAGTTGCTGCTTCAGTGTCTGCAGAGGGAGGGGATTGCAGCCGCCCAGAGGGAGCAGGAGCAAGGCATTGGAATTCAGTGTAGCTAAAGATCCATGGGGCATGTTGCTCCTATCCCATGGATTTGGGGCTGGCCTTTGCAGGGTGACTGAAGTTCCATTCCCAGTTCTGATGCTGTGTGCCCTTGGACAAGCCTCATCCCCCTTCTCTCCTGCTGTTTCCCCTCCAATTCCCCCATCTGTATTTTCTGTTTGGATTGTAATCTCTTCAGGGCAGGGGCATTTTCTTACTATGTATGTACAGCATCTAACTCAATGGGGCTCCAATCCTGGCTGAGGACTCCAGACCATTGTGTAATGCCACCAAAAATAAGCATTGCAAATCTATTCCTTATCCCATGCCACTCATGTTCCATGGTCTAATTTTAATCCAGCCTGCAATGGTGCAGTGAGTCACTTGAGAGGTAGGTTTTTCCTTTCTTAAATAAGCATCGCTGGTTCCCCTGGATAGCTTGGGCTGTAGCCGAGAGGTAGGTAGCTAGAGTGTCTGCACTACAGTGTGCCTGTCATCCTATGTGTAACCATCTGTTTGAGTGTTGTTGCACAGCTGCTTTTGAGCTATCACTTGCCATTGTCCAAAGGTCACCTGGCCAGATGCATTTACAACATGACTACAATGATCCATTTCATTTTGCACTTGCTGCAGACGCCGTGGTGTTTTTACCAAGTCAGCAAGTAACTAATGACACACTCGAGCCACTAAACACATGTTGTTTTTATTTAGGCTCATACGAATAGCACAATAAAATCATTGCTAACCAGCGCGGTTGCTTTCTTTTAATTGTTTCCTTTATTCTTCTGCATGGAAAATGGAAAGTTGCCACTAAATTTCTGATCGGAGGGTTTACTCCCTTCCACTTTCTAATTGGGTGTACTTTTTACAATGGGCCTAGAGGTTCATGATCTCACTGCTTTGCATTAGGAAGCCCTTTACTACAAGCTGTATGGCAGTGCAAATGTAAATGAACGCCTGTCTGAGCGCTATGGCACTTAGAATATGAGTTAGCCAACAAACAAGCCTGGTTAAACTTGCTCCTCATTAGAAAGCCTTTATTTAATCAATAGGGCCAGAACCTCAGTTGGTGTAAATAGGTGTTGCTCCATGGAAGACAAGAGAGTTATGGTAATTTATACCATCTGAGAATCTGGCCCATAATGTTTCAAAGTGGGTTAGCTTAGTGGCTTCTGCAGCTACAGAGGTGTCCCTAGCAGTGGGACCAGAGGAGCCATGCTGGGCAAGAGGTGCAGGCTTTGGAAGAGTTAAACAGCCAGGTGCACCCCCATGTATGAGCTGAAGTCATCTAGATCGCATGCCCTGATTCTCATGGGTGACTTTAATTCTAGATCGCATGCCCTGATTCTCATGGGTGACTTTAATTTTCCTGATATCTGCTGGGAGAGCAATACAGCGGTGCATAGACAATCCAGGAAGTTTTTGGAAAGCGTAGGGGACAATTTCCTGGTGCAAGTGCTAGGGGAGCCAACTAGGGGGAGCGCTTTTCTTGACCTGCTGCTCACAAACCGGGTAGAATTAGTGGGGGAAGCAAAAGTGGATGGGAATCTGGGAGGCAGTGACCATGAGTTGGTTGAGTTCAGGATCCTGACGCAGGGAAGAAAGGTAAGCAGCAGGATACGGACCCTGGACTTCAGGAAAGCAGACTTTGACTCCCTCAGGGAACAGATGGCCAGGATCCCCTGGGGGACTAACATGAAAGGGAAGGGAGTCCAGGAGAGCTGGCTGTATTTCAAGGAATCCCTGTTGAGGTTACAGGGACAAACCATCCCGATGAGTCGAAAGAATAGTAAATATGGCAGGCGACCAGCTTGGCTTAATGGTGAAATCCTAGCGGATCTTAAACATAAAAAAGAAGCTTACAAGAAGTGGAAGCTTGGACATATGACCAGGGAAGAGTATAAAAATATTGCTCGGGCATGTAGGAAAGATATCAGGAGGGCCAAATCGCACCTGGAGCTGCAGCTAGCAAGAGATGTCAAGAGTAACAAGAAGGGTTTCTTCAGGTATGTTGGCAACAAGAAGAAAGCCAAGGAAAGTGTGGGCCCCTTACTGAATGAGGGAGGCAAGCTAGTGACAGAGGATGTGGAAAAAGCTAATGTACTCAATGCTTTTTTGCCTCTGTTTTCACTAACAAGGTCAGCTCCCAGACTGCTGTGCTGGGCAACACAAAATGGGGAAGAGATGGCCAGCCCTCTGTAGAGATAGAGGTGGTTAGGGACTATTTAGAAAAGCTGGACGTGCACAAGTCCATGGGGCCGGACGAATTGCATCCGAGAGTGCTGAAGGAATTGGCGGCTGTGATTGCAGAGCCCTTGGCCATTATCTTTGAAAACTCGTGGCGAACGGGGGAAGTCCCGGATGACTGGAAAAAGGCTAATGTAGTGCCCATCTTTAAAAAGGGAAGAAGGAGGATCCTGGGAACTACAGGCCGGTCAGCCTCACCTCAGTCCCCGGAAAAATCATGGAGCAGGTCCTCAAAGAATCAATCCTGAAGCACTTAGAGGAGAGGAAAGTGATCAGGAACAGTCAGCATGGATTCACCAAGGGAAGGTCATGCCTGACTAATCTAATCGCCTTTTATGATGAGATTACTGGTTCTGTGGATGAAGGGAAGCAGTGGATGTATTGTTTCTTGACTTTAGCAAAGCTTTTGACACGGTCTCCCACAGCATTCTTGTCAGCAAGTTAAGGAAGTATGGGCTGGATGAATGCACTATAAGGTGGGTAGAAAGCTGGCTAGATTGTCGGGCTCAACGGGTAGTGATCAATGGCTCCATGTCTAGTTGGCAGCCGGTGTCAAGTGGAGTGCCCCAGGGGTCGGTCCTGGGGCCCGTTTTGTTCAATATCTTCATAAATGATCTGGAGGATGGTGTGGATTGCACTCTCAGCAAATTTGCGGATGATACTAAACTGGGAGGAGTGGTAGATACGCTGGAGGGGAGGGATAGGATACAGAAGGACCTAGACAAATTGGAGGATTGGGCCAAAAGAAATCTAATGAGGTTCAATAAGGATAAATGCAGGGTCCTGCACTTAGGATGGAAGAATCCAATGCACCGCTACAGACTAGGGACCGAATGGCTCGGCAGCAGTTCTGCGGAAAAGGACCTAGGGGTGACAGTGGACGAGAAGCTGGATATGAGTCAGCAGTGTGCCCTTGTTGCCAAGAAGGCCAATGGCATTTTGGGTTGTATAAGTAGGGGCATAGCGAGCAGATCGAGGGACGTGATCGTTCCCCTCTATTCGACACTGGTGAGGCCTCATCTGGAGTACTGTGTCCAGTTTTGGGCCCCACACTACAGGAAGGATGTGGATAAATTGGAAAGAGTACAACGAAGGGCAACGAAAATGATTAGGGGTCTAGAGCACATGACTTATGAGGAGAGGCTGAGGGAGCTGGGATTGTTTAGTCTGCAGAAGAGAAGAATGAGGGGGGATTTGATAGCTGCTTTCAACTACCTGAAAGGGGGTTTCAAAGAGGATGGCTCTAGACTGTTCTCAATGGTAGCAGATGACAGAACGAGGAGTAATGGTCTCAAGTTGCAATGGGGGAGGTTTAGATTGGATATTAGGAAAAACTTTTTCACTAAGAGGGTGGTGAAACACTGGAATGCGTTACCTAGGGAGGTGGTAGAATCTCCTTCCTTAGAGGTTTTTAAGGTCAGGCTTGACAAAGCCCTAGCTGGGATGATTTAACTGGGACTTGGTCCTGCTTTGAGCAGGGGGTTGGACTAGATGACCTTCTGGGGTCCCTTCCAACCCTGATATTCTATGATTCTATGATTCTATGAAGTCATCTCCAAAGGCCTCTCCCAGCAATGAACATGGGAGGGAAAGGGGTAGGGCCATTGGCTCCGTAGCCACTCCCTCCCTGCAGGATGGATGGGCTTGCTAGCGCCACAGGGCTGGAGTTGTCTCAAGGGTACAGTAGCAGCTGCCGAATAGCTCCAGAGCTGCTCTGTGGCACAGAGAGATGAATTCCTTCTGTCACAGCTCATTCACCTTGCCCCAGCTATTCAGCCTAGGAGCTGGGTGCCAAATCAGGGGCTAATGCAGCCTTGTCAAATCCTAAACAACCATTCCCTGGGCCAGGCTTTTTGGCTTTGGACAGGTGAGTGGAATATTCTCTGCTTGGTGTGTTTATTCCCATCCTCTGAACTGCAAAGAGCCAGCAAAGGAGCTGGACTTTTCTATCTCTGCTGATACATTTTCATGCCAGTTTTGAAAGGCAGAACTAATGGGCCTGACTCAGGGCCCGAACAGCTCAGCCAAGCCCAGGAGAGTCTGCCCCACCCAGCTCTCCTACTGCCCAGCAGCACCTAGTCTTGGCTTCTCCTGACATCATTCTTCTGTGGGGCTGTAATTGGACAAATGTCTGTAGAAACAAGAGGGGGCCAGGCATCGGGTTATGGGGACATCAAGGCCAGGCATCAAGGAGGGGGCCAGAAATGTTAAGTTGCACAAACCCGGCAAACTGTCTTTCACACTACAGCAGGTTTGAGAAAGATGGACAATAGCAGCCCTGGGAGAAATCCTGACTCCACTGAAGTCAATGGCAAAAGTCCAAGCAACTTCAGTGGGGCCAGGATTCCATTCCAAACCATGGCATTTAACTTCCTTTTGCACTATAGGCCTGATCCAAAGCCCAGTGAAGTCAGTGGGAGTCTTTGTATTGGTTTCAGTGGCCTATGGATTAGGCTTGATGAACCCAAGACTTCCAGGGGGCCTAATAGGATCTCAGAGCTCAAAAGTTAGTATTGCTAGCTGCCACCCGTTTGTCTATACTGAACCTACACTGCATATTCAATTCTCTGATGGGGCCGTCTACCCCGCACGGAGTTCTGATGGCCCTGTCCAATTCCCTCCCTCCCCCCTACAACACACTCACACTTTTAATTCCTCTTTCACCTGAAGCCCTCATTACACAGGATGAACCTGCCTTTTAGATCTTAATGCCCCTCCAAATGGCCCACCTTGATTATCACTGCAAAAGGTCCCCCCTGCCCCCGCTCTCCTGCTGGTAATAGGTCATCTTAAGTGATCACTCTTGTTCCAGTGTGTATGTATGTAACACCCATTGTTTCATGTTCTCTATGTATATAAATCTCCCCACTGTATTTTCCACTGAATGCCTCCGATGAAGTGAGCTGTAGCTCACGAAAGCTTATGCTCAAATAAATTTGTTAGTCTCTAAGGTGCCACAAGCACACCTTTTCTTTTGGCTTAATTATCTGTTGATCATCTCCTACAGGGCTATACATCATCACTTCAGCCTCTGTCAGCTCCAGGAAAGAGACAGAGGCCAGCCCTGACCATCAATCAATCACCCTGTGTGATGGGTTCGAGAGCAGAAGCAGATTTTTCATGTCAGGCCACCAAAGGTGGACTGAGTCCCTGCTCTTTTAAATGCGTGTCTGAGCTGGGACTTTAACATACGCATTCCCTGGCTTTGCTAAAAGAATGGTTTGTAAATCCACACACTGCCTTCACATATGCACTTATGCCAAGGTTCATTCCCTGCAAGTCCGAAAGAAAGGACAGTCCCAGAAGATCTGTGTTCCTGTTGCCTGTGTCCTGCTTTCCAAAGCCCCCAGTGGATTTGTTCTTCCCCAATGCTTTTACTATTCAACTGGATATTATGCTAAACAAAAAAACTAAAAACAACAAACACAAAAAGAGAGGAAGAACGCAAAATAGGCAGCATTACATTCTAAATCAATGCATTGGCTCCATTAACAGTCACAGCTATTTACTTCTGCTGTTGATAAACCTTGAGGGAATATTTACTCCTGCCATTGTATGCACTGCTGAGGAAGATAAACAGCATTGTCCTTTTACCGCAAGGGGCGGGATTCTTCTTACCAACCGTTTTTTTTTTCTGGGGGTGTTTCTCCAAGAACCTCTTGTTTGCCATGCATTTACATTGAATTGCCCAGAAAGCACTTAGTGAAGGTGTGTTCACACACAGCACCTTAAGAAAAGTGCTTTTATTTCAAGCCTGAGCTTTCTCCAGTGAAAATTTGCTAGCGGTGGTACACACTGAAGAGCCCTGCTCTGCCTTCCTACTGTATTCAGTATCCTGGCTTTTTGTTTATTTTCAACCAGAAGAGTGGTGTAGCAGATAGTTACTATACCCCTAAGAAGAAAAGGAGTACTTGTGGCACCTTAGAGACTAACAAATTTATTAGAGCATAAGCTTTCGTAAGCTACAGCTCACTTCATCAGATGCATCCGATGAAGTGAGTTGTAGCTCATGAAAGCTTATGCTCTAATAAATTCGTTAGTCTCTAAGGTGCCACAAGTACTCCTTTTCTTTTTGCGAATACAGACTAACACGGCTGCTACTCTATAGCCCTAAGGTAACATATATCTAAAGCAGACAAGGAAAAGGGAGAAAATGCCAAATTACCTACATACAGATCTCTCGGACATAGGACATTCTGGTCTCACTGAACCTGACAGTGTTACAGGGCCATACTTTTGCATGGGTAAGCTATTCTTGTAGATTTTTTCAGTGTAATAAGGACAAATTAGTGTTGGAATCTCAATCAAGGCCAGGGAGGCACAGGCATTAGGCTGATTTCCATAGGCACAGTGGGATTTTCAAAGATGCTCTGTATTTCCCTTTCAGTTAGGAGCAGAGTTAGACCAACACTGCGGGCTTTGGAAAATCTCACCTTCTGATAAGAATCCTAAAGGGAGGCCAGTGTAAATGGATGTTGCTCTGAAGCGAATACCTAATCTTGTCCTTTTGTGTGTGTGTTGTTCAAGATTGTGGGAGATGAGAGAGGGAGAAAGAGAATAGAGGATGAAAGGGAAAGGGCTAAATAATTAAACGATTAAAAAACAGAGTCCCGATTGTCTCACGGGAAGTAGAGAGAAATATTAAACCACTAACCTTTTCTGGGTTTTGAAAGCTTTAGGGAGGCATTCAAATATTATGTGCAATATAGAAGCATATATAGGTAGACAGGAAGAAAGAAAAAGACAAGTGGATAGATCTTTTGGAATGATTTTTTCCCCCACCAGTATATTTAATGAGGACAGAGCAAGAAAAATCTTTCTATCTCCACCTCTGTGTTCTTGTAATATGCCAGGAATCACGCTCAGGAGTATTCCACATTCCTCATCTTTGGGGAAGGCAGAGATGGTGGGTAGCAACCTGCCACCAGATCAGGAACAGACACTGCTGACGACTGTATTCGCAAAAAGAAAAGGAGTAAGGTGCCACAAGTACTCCTTTTCTTTTTGTCTCTAATGTGCCACAAGTACTCCTTTTCTTTTTGCGAATACAGACTAACACGGCTGCTACTCTGAATGCTGACAACTGGACACAGGAGGTCAGACTCCAAAGTAAGGGCCTGATCCTGCAAAGACTTGTGCACGTGTTTAACTGTCTGCACTATGAGCAGTCCCATTGACTTAATGGGATTACTCATGTGAGTAATGTTACACACGTGCTTAAGCATTTCCAGCACCAGTGTGTAGCCCTATGCTGGGCAGCTCTTACCTACCTCTGACAGATATCTGAGGGTCTGTCTCTTTTACACTTTGGTGACACTTGAATAGCTTGACATGGTGATAAAGTCTCATTGAATTGAAACTTCTGGGTCTAGATTTATCCTCCCTGATGAAGGGAAGTGCCAGGAGGAAAAAATTGTTACTTGAAATGAGCTGATAAATGGTTTATGCAAATGTGTTTCAGCCTATGGATTGTGCCTGGACTATTCTCCCTGACTATGGCTTCAAATGTATTGACTTCAGCACTCACCAGTGCCTATTTACTGTTGTTTCAGAGGGCACCTAAATCACATGCTTGTATTTCTGGGTAAGGACTTGTCTACCCTACACAGTTTTGTCGACAGAAGTCAGGTTTCATCGACAAAACAGTAGAAGTGTACACACAATGCTCCTCATGTCGATTTAACTCTCCTGCTACCACCTCGACAAGCGCCATAGAGCTTTTTGCGACAAAGTCAGAGCGACATAGTGTCAGTGTAGACACTACACTTGCTCATGTCGCCCTAAGTGGCCTCCAGGAGGTGTCCCACAATGCCCATCATGACCACTCTGGTAAGCAGTTTCTACTCCGCTGCCCTGCATCCAGGTACACAGCATACACCCCTTCCCCTGTAAAGCTGTGGAAAGTTTTTTGCTCCGCATGAACAGCTCACATCACATCGTCCCAGCTGACCAGGCCGGCTTGCCGCAGCAAACAGGTTCCCGCATGGAGTGCACTGCAGTTGCTGGAGCTGTTGGGGCGGTGGAGAGGGGAGGTTGTGTGCTCACAGCTCCAATCCAGCTGTAGGAACTTTGACATGTACGAGCAGATTGCTCATGGCATAGATGAGAAGGGGCATGAAAGGAACCTGCAGCAGTGCGTGCTAAGATAAAGGAGCCAAGGCAGGCGCACCAGAAGGCAAGAGACGCCAACCGTTGCTCTGGTGCGGTGCCTGAAAACATGTCACTTCTACAAGAAGCTGCATGCCATCCTCGGCAGCCACCCCATCTCCACTGCCAAGAGCCCTGTGGATCCTTCGGGAGGACTGGACAAAATGATGGATGAGTACGTCCAGTTGGAGCAGGATGTGGGACAGGCTCGTCTGGTGGCTTGGCGAGCCAGGACCTCGTTCTGACTCTGGAAGGGTCTAGCCAGTGCCAGCAGTCTGTCTCTGGCATGCCTGAATCAGGAGAAGGGAGCTCCGGTAAGTAATCATTTTAATTTGCTAGTGCACAGTTACATGAGGTAGAGGTGTCCTTTATTTTCTTACATGGTGCACATGGGAGAAGGGATCAAAATAAACAACACTAGGTACTTTTTGCATGTTTCACATTCCCCTGTGAAGCTACGCAGTGGGGGCCCCTGCGGAAAAGTTTGTTAATGCACACTTAGATCTCCAGGAAATCCTCCACAGAGATCTCTAGGAAATTTTCCTGCAGATACTCTGCAATTCTCTACCGAAGATTCCTTGGCAGAGCTGCTTTGTTTCTTCCCCCATTGTAGGAAACTTTGCTGTGCCAATCGGCAAGTACTTCTGCAGGAACCAAAGCAGCACACAGGCAAGCAGCATATAGACCCAGTCTGAAGCTCCACATATGCAGTAGATGCACCCTTGCATCTTCAATTACCCTCTGTAGTGCGATTTCAGCTTCGATCATCCCCAACTGTGGAAAACAGTGCCAGTATTCAGAATAGTGTCCGTAGGTGCTTGTACTATCCCCTTCTGAACCCAATCTGAGCCTTTGTCCTGTCTTGCACATGTGCGCACGCACACACACACACTCGGGCCAAACTCACCATGTTTAGTGCTCTGGCCATGTTGAGCGCTTGCCAAGGGAAAATGAGAAAGAAGTATGTGTAACTTTTATGATTCAAGACCATGAGTGCCCACACAATACTGACCCTGTGTACTGTTTCTTTTGCTTCTGCAGATGTGCCCTTGAGGGTCAGCTTCTACACACCAGCAGAGCGCCTCCATCAGATGAGGAGGTGAACGAGAAGGAGTAAGGAGGACATTTTTCTGAATTGCTGCAATCATTAGATCAGGTTGATAGTGAGCACCAAGCATGGAGAGATACAATAACTGAAAAACTACAAATGGATAGCTGGGGGAGCAGACAGGATCAGGAGTGGATAGTAAAACTCATGGAAAATCAAACAGAGATGCTGAGGTCCCTGATTGCACTGCAAGTAGAACACATGCATGCTCAACTCCCCCTGCAGCTCCTACAGAACAACCTTCCTTGCGCCCTAAACTACCCCCAAATATTCCTCGTGTTCCTGGCCCACTGCAGTACCCCTTGCACTCCACCCCTAGGGACATTTTCCATAATGACAGCTGGACTTACACACAGCTGTGAGATCCTTATTTTAGAGAGTGCTACTCATTGTCAGGTTTCAGAGTAGCAGCCGTGTTAGTCTGTATTCGCAAAAAGAAAAGGAGTACTTGTGGCACCTTAGAGACTAACGAATTTATTAGAGCATAAGCTTTTGTGAGCTACAGCTCACTTCATCGGATGCATTCCGATGCATCCGATGAAGTGAGCTGTAGCTCACGAAAGCTTATGCTCTAATAAATTTGTTAGTCTCTAAGGTGCCACAAGTACTCCTTTTCTTTCTACTCATTGTCATGTCCCTTGTAAGAAATGTTCATCTCTGTATTGCTGTTTAATAAAAATTGAGTCTTACAAAGACAGTGATTCTTTATTTGTGACCTACAGGGTGTGGTTGCAACATAAATTCTGGTTGCAACACAGAGGCAATTGCCACATTTGCAGACTACAGTTAACACTCAGACAGAAATCATTACATGGGTCATTCAAGGTGGCAAGTAGGCAATGCCTGTCTCAAATAATCACAGAAAGACACATTACTGGGACTCATTGTCAAAATGCTGCTTCAAAGCCTCCCTGATTCAAATAGTTCATACACACAAATACACACACACACCCATTGAGCCCCTCTAATAGCCCTGGTGTCTGGCTGCTCAAAATCAGATGCCAGGTGATCCATCTCAGTGCTCCACCTCTAGGGAAACCTTTCCCCCTTGGCTTCACAAATGTTATCCCCTATTGGAATCTTCTGGTCTGGAAAGAATGTCCTTGCATGCAGCTTTCTATGCAGGCCAGTATTCCTGAAGATGCGTGTGTCGTGCACCTGCCCTGACCACCCGCATTGATGTCAGTGAAATGACCCTGGTGAATCACCAGCACCTACAATACAATGGAGTAGCCCTCTCCGTTGATGTACTCCATCGCAAGATGGCCTAAGGTCAAAATTGGGATATGCATGCAATGTATCACCCTGCTGCAGTTAGGGAATCCCATTGCTGCAAAGCCATCCACTATTTTCCTCACATTACCCAGAGTCACAGTGCTTTGTAGCAGGACAGTCCACTGTGTGCAGCTGCTCCGTGAATGCTAACATCTGTCTTGAATTGTTACTTTCTATGGCACACAGAAGGGCAGACAGCACAGATTCCCATTCAGATTTGTAGCTCATGACATACTGCAGGATCAGGTGTGTTGTGTTCATAATGCTTATCACAACACTGGTGAGCAGTGCAGGATCCATGCTTTCAGGCAGAGATGGGGGTCAAAAAGATGTGGCCATGCTCCGCCGACACATTGTGTGAACATGCACAAGCAATGTAACTACAGCAGTTTATGATCATCAGCGTAATTTAAGACAATTAAACTAGTGTAGATGTGGCCTTAATCCCAATCCCAATCCCAATCCCATAAAGCCTTGGCAGGATGGCTGTACACTTATGTAAATCCCTATTCACCCAAGCATTTATGTGCCAAAACATATTTTCATGAGTGTTCTCAACACTTTTCCTTTCTTGTTGAACACCTTGCAGGGAAAATTTTTCTCAGCCAACTGTCCATGAAGAGCAAACAAAAGAGGCCCAAACTATCTCTGGAAGAAATTCAGACTTTATTTTTATTTGTTATAGTATCGTCCCTGCTCAGATTTTGACTTGTGCTTAGATATGGGCCCCAATCAAACTCCACCACCACCCAAAAGAAACCTCCCTATATTTTTGAGGAGTTCAGCATCCTGTTCTGAATCTTGCAGCTCAAGACTTAGCCTTTTTATAACCTAAAAACAAGTCCATGGAGGAAATTTCCAGCCTGTGTCCCTATCCCATGCTTAAATTAGTATTCCACCCTGCTGCAGGGCAAGATTGCATGCAGCGAACACCCCTGCAGAGCTGCCTGAAAGATCAATTAAGGAAAGAAAGGGGGCGGGGAAAACAGTCCTAAAGCTATTGTTATTTCAGGTGTAAATATCACTTTCCATCTGTTCTCTCTTCTTGTGTAATAAAAACGAATGGCTCCTGATTGTGACATTAATGTAAATGGTAAGCATTTAACCACAGGAATTAAGTGTAACATCTGACTTGAGATCTATGTTTAAATGCCTTTAAGTGATATTTCCTTACAGCGTATTGATATTAAAATAATTGATAGGGAAAAGCACACCCCTCTTTACTTGAACAGAAAGACTAGGTTGAAATAGACACGTCAAATCTATGATGCGGGGGTGGGGGGGTTAAGGGGTTAATCATTTACCCTGTCTGGGACAGTGACTGCAATAGAAGCAGTGTATGCATAAGGATCTACAAGCATATAGCCTTAAATGTGGAAAACCAATGCTTATATGGCACCATAAATTGGCCTTTTTGGGGGACAGCACATTCGGATCCACCTTTGTTTGTTCTATAGACGAATATAGGTCTGTGAGTGCTATTGACACTGGGAATAACCTGTATGCTGCTGGTGATACTCTGTTGCGTGCCAGCCCGCACTGCTGTGTCTATAGAAATTGTGATTATTTATATGTAGAGATCACAGTGTGAATGTGATCACAGAGCCTGACCTTTACAATCTACATACCATAAATTTGTTAGTCTCTAAGGTGCTACAAGTACTCCTTTTCTTTTTGCGAATACAGACTAACACGGCTGCTACTCTGAAACCTTCCCTGATTAGTAACTCTCCAGCAATAAACAGGGGTGGAAGATTTCTACAGTAGATGATTGTTAATGTCGTGTATTTAAAAATAAATGGTAGTGCTCCTCTTAGCCTCCCAGCTTGCATGGGAATTCACTGAGAAGAGCAGAAGTTTGTTTTTCTGCTGTCTGAGAGCATTTAAAAACTATTATATCATCATCAATTAAGGGCCATTAAGCAACCCATCGCTAGTCAGTTGGCCATGGCTACATTGGCGCTTGCCAGCTGATGGGACACCACTGGATTTGGCCTTCAATTGGTGCATGTGATAGATAATGTGGATTAGGCTCAGCTCCTGAAAGGTATTTCAGTGCCTAACTCCTAGTAAAATCAATGGGAGTAGGTGCCAAAATACCTCTCAGGATCTGGGCCTTAGTGCCTCTACAGCTCCAAGGACAGTGGTCTCTTGAGTGACTTCAAGCACCCTGTGGACAGGAGACACTGGGATGCACAGTACCATGCCTGGCTAGAAAAGGAGCTGAACGTTCTCAGCAGGCTGAGCTGAGGAATACAGCAAAATTTTCCATCCGTCTGAACTGGATTTACTTGATGGTTCTGGAGCAGCTGGGAAAAAACCCTCCTGCTTTTAAATTAGGAATAGTTCTGAAGCCACAGACCATAGCAACTCTGTAACGGCTCAAAGCCAGACCCAGAATATCTCAATTCTGGATCAAAACCAGAACCTCAGCTCTGAAACTAAACAAAGTCCAAATGCGGACATAGACCCAGGTTTGGATCTGAACTTGGAGGTTTAGGCTTTTCATCATTCCATCTGCAAGCTCCTCCAAGCCAGGGGCACCCACAAACCTCTTTGCCTTTAGCTGGGGTTGCAGATGCTCAGCCCTTTTCAGAAATCAGAACCCAGGATAGGTTGACTCTCTGTTCCCAGCAGTGAGTTATTCTTGTTTATCTTTGTTCTGAAATACAGTAAGAAACTTGGGCAAGACAAGAGTGAATGAGGAGAGCAGACCCCATTAACTCCACAGAGGAATTTCCACATTCTAGTGGTAATAAAGGTAGAATTTCAAAGGGCCCAGCCCTGTTAGTCATGGAGAACCCTCCATTCCCACTGCAGCCAGTGGAGTGAGTGAAGGCCCTCTGCACCTTTTAAGAAATGCTCAGCACCTTGCAAACCTGGGTCCAAAGTTACCATCTTACTCTTTTCAGAATTCCAGTCCTCAGCTTTTGTTCCTAAGCCACTCCTACACCAAGAAGTGTAATTGGCAGCAGTTTTAAACCAGGAAATTTTGCCTAATATGAAAATACAGCTATAAACAATTAGCCATTTAAAATATTAAATATGAATAACTCACTTCTGAGCATCAGGTTTTTATCACAATGGTCCCACCATCAAGGGCTCTGGCCTGAGGTAAATGACCATGATGTGAGTTAGACATCTTTACCCAAAGCCGAAGGTACATAACAGGTCAAAGTCAATTACTTTCCCATAGAACCCCATGTTCTGCAAAGCCCTGAACCCCATAATTTCAGAGTGGGGTTTGCGAGGGAATTTTGAATTCTTGGCAAGAAATTAAGCATCTGGCAAGAAAAAAAGTGAAATGTCACTAGAATTCCGTTCTACCTGCCTCTCTGTCCAGGTTCTGCTATTGCTGCCCACCACCACAGTATCTGACTAGATGGGCCTGAACCACCCCCCCATCTCTAAATACACAAAGTTGGGGGGACATTCAAAATTCAAAGCAAGCTTCAAAATTTCAGATGGCCAGTACCTTTCATACAAGGGATGAAATCCTGACCCTATTGTAGTCACAGTTTTGCCACAACACCCTTCTGACACAGACAGTTCTCGATCATATCTGCGTTTTACTGGTAGGTAAAGTGAGGCACAAAGAAGTTAAGAGACTTGTCCAAGGTCAAACAGTAAGTCAGTGGCAGGAATTGGAACAGAGCTCGGTTTGCCTGTTGCTGAGTTCCAGGCACTGAATCAAAGACTCAGGCCAGAAGAGCTCTGAAAAGCACGCAGCCTACAGTAGGTGGTGGTGCATAGCTCCAGGGGTGCGCTATGGGCTCAATGCTTTGCAGTTCATAGTTGTGCACATGGAAGTTCAGCAGCCAAGCGAAGAGCCTGGAATAATCCCATTGCCTAGGCCTTGTACCCCCCTCCATTAAAAAACTGTCCTAGAATGAAGAGTACGAGCTGTTGCTCATTACAGACAGTGGCCTATAGCCTGTGTATCTCCGAAGCCTATCCTAGTACCAACAGCTGTGGAGCAGAACTCTCCCTGGACTGAATGGGGAGATCTGCTTAAAAACCAGGAGCCCTTACTGTGCCTTGGGTTGTTTCGAAAACACAAAGGTGATGTTTAGGTCAAGTTCTATTCTGTTCTTATTAAAACACCCCCAACATACTGGCAGTAAAGAAATCTCTGTCAAAAATGAAGCTGTTCCCTGTTAGATTTCCTGATGCTCAGCCAGGCACTCTTTCTTTCTAAAAATACTGTTTCGGGTTAAAAGGCAACAAAGATTCTCCATCATTTTGTAGCAAAAAAGGGGATTTTATAAAAAAAAGTAGACTAAATTTGGAAAATGTTTAATAACAAAAGTTGCCTTAATTTAACAACAGCTTTTATTAGAGTGCACTTGTCCAGTGTGATTAATGGACATTTTCCTTTGAAACTATGGGAGTCTTTCCTTGATTCTGAGAATGAGTAGGTTCCTTCAGCTTCCTGCAGGATTTATTGGTGAAAGACTTAATACAATTCAGTAGAAACATTTTAACCTTTCCATCTAAAATGCTGAATTCAACCGTTTCCTGAATGTGTATAATTGAAAAACCTATGCTTTCCTGGGTCAAGCTCTCTGAATCATTTTATGTCTCTTTGCTCCTATTGACTCTTTTAAGAAAACACTGCAGGAGGGTACAACCACTTTCAGATAAATCAGAGATGTTTACTTTATGAACGAGGGAGGAAGTGAAATACTCAAATAAAGTTATGCAGCTACGTGCCAGAAGCTAACTGCCCTCTTAAATTTTCTTGTCATCTTGAAAGAGCCTTTAAATAAAATTTATGACCTAAAAAACCTTTACATAGTGCTAAAATCCCCATGGACCCTCTGCCTTAACTTGGTCTTCTCTGCAACATCTTAACATGAGGCTCCTGTTAAGAGTCCTGTGACGAATGATGATGTTGCTTTCAGGGGTTGAGGGCATGGCAGTTACACCTTCAAGGTGTAGCCACTAGAGGGGGACAAGGAGCCACAACATAGTTGAGTGAGTTATGTGTCTTCTTCCAGTCCCTCCCATATGAGATTCACACCTTTTGATCTCATTTTGCAATTGGGGTGCAAAAGACCACAAATCTAAATGGAGTCAAGACTACTGAGTTTTACCTGGTTTTATACAGCAGTCACAGGAGATCATGAATTTAATATAATATTTATGTTAAGCCAAACGTTGTTGACTTTGTTATTACATATTTATCATTTCTATAGGGGCATATATGTGTATATATATATACACACACACAACACTTTGACAGATAGCTTTATATATTAAAAATATATATCTCAGCATATATATATATATATATATATATATATACAGACAAATATAAACAGAGACAGTATCCCTTTTCCCAATAAGCTTATCATGCACTCACCCAATCCTGCAAACCCTTAATACCAGGTGTAGTTGTTACCTCTCTGAGAAGTCTTTAATTGGTAGTCAGCTCAATAGCCAGCGGTAAGCACACCTGCTAGTAAGCACTTCAGCTGGTACATAGCACATGGACTGGGCTCTAGCTGACCCTTACCAGCAGGCCTTTCAAGGAACAAGTCTATTTTCAAGTTTATGCTGACACATGAAAATGGGTGAAAAGAACAGGAGTACTTGTGGCACTTTACAGACTAAGAAATTTATTTGAGCATAAGCTTTCATGGGCTACAGCCCATTTTATCAGATGCCTGCAGTGAAAATGGGTGAGTTTCATGGCAAATATTTTACAGTGCTGGCTCAGAGATGTTGCAGTATTTCAGGGGAGGGTTTCTCTGTTTCACAGGCAGACACAAGCTAAAGCTCAGAAGCCCCAAAAATGCATTTAGGGTGACATTTCTCCATGAGGCCTATGCACTGCTTACCTCCCATTAAGCCTTCACAATAGGGCTCAAGTGGTGCATAGGTTCACTAAGGGGTCATAACTATTGGAAGGGACACCAGTCAGTTCCTAAGCATTTCAGTTCCCCTCACCCAACCTTTGGAAGAATTCAGATCCAGTTTGGTTCTCTTTACTGCAGTTCTGATCCATCTTTAGCCCCTCTCCATCCACTCCTGCAGTATATCAGCACCTGACATATTTCACTTTCTGGTTAGAAATGCTTGGCCAATTTGATTAAATTTTACTTGAATTAAAAGTAAAAAAACCAGCAGAGTGCATTAGCCTTGCGCAACCCACACTGCTTTCCCCGTCCGGTCAGGAGTTTCTTCAGCATTCATTCCACTGTAATAATGAATAGCTATAGTAATGTGACTGACACGTTAAATATCCTGACTTGAGCCAGAGAGATTATAGGATGATAAATATTAAAAGGCACATGTAAATGGTTTGGATTTCCTTCCCCGACCCTGCTGCTCAGCTAACGATGCACAGAAGGTCAGCAGTGCTGCCGCTCTCTTCTCTGGCTGCCAATTCTAAAGCAGAGCTCCCTGGGTAAACGAGGCTGGGGCTGGAATGCAGCAATGTCCCTCACCGAGGCATATGGCTTTAATGTTTATAAGTTCATCATGCGGCGCGGGATATTTCGGATTCATGTCCAAATACAACACTTTGACAGATAGCTTTATATATTAAAAAATATATATCTCAGCATCCTTCCACCATGTCTCGTTGGCCGGGAGGTTGGATGCTGGAGTAGGGCTGCTGTTCTTTCTGGCATGTGGCACATGATTTTGAACACCTGAGGTTAGCAATCCCTTCTCGTCGTACACCAGTGTGAAAGCAGAGCATGGCCCAAAGTTTCACACTCAGCCTGATCACCAGACACATTGGAATGACCTTGGGGGCAATGTCATTATGCCCCTGGAGGCTTCCATATGGGTGGCAGGAATCCTTGGTACAGCTGGATTTCCCTTCCTGACAGCAGGCCTCTTGGCACTGAAGGAGATGAAGCCAGTGGTCTATTGGGCTGAAGACTTCCCCCGTCCCTAATTAGTAGGGATTGGAATGAGTGGGAAAAGGCTCCTCCAATATCAATGTTTATTTTCTTTGTTCTCTTGCTTTTAATTTAAAGGGGCAGCGGTGGTATGGGGAGAGAGAGAGATCACTGTAGGGCAGGCCTTCGTGATGCTAGGCAGGGGTCCTACTATGGTAATGGGAAGAACCATCCACTGGTTAAGACACTAGGCTAAGACCCAGGGGCATCTGGGTTCAAGTCTCTGCTTCCCCACAGACTCCCTCTGTGACTGTGGGTAAGTCATTTAGCCCCTCTGAGCCTCAGTTCCACAACTATTAAAAAAAACAGAGATAAAACCACTTCCTATCTCACGTGAGGGCTGTGAGGATAAATCCAGTAAAAGATTTGGATCGTGCTTACGTACCATGGTAATAGGGGGCCATATAAGTACCAAAGACAGATAGTAGGAGCTCCATTGAGACTCAGCAAGGGAAAAGGAAGAGTGAGGGAGTGTAGAAGACGGCGTGGTGAGATATAGGAGAATTAATTTACTTCTCCCCCTAGGCAGCTCTGCAATTCCCCAGCAAGGCGCTTTCCCCCTCTCTTTGGCCTTCTTGGTCATTCTTCTATGAAGCCAGCATCTGGCTAGTTCTTGCTGGACTGCTCCTTTCTCTCATTAGGGAAAACATATGTGCCATTTATCCATATGCAATACTCGGAGGGGGAATTACTGGGGTACAAACTCCTCCCCCTGTCCCCCCAAAATAGCCCAGTCAGACAGTTTAGACCAGAGCTGGAAAGTGTTAAGAATCATTATAGTAGGTGAAAGGAAACGTGGGGGCAGAGAAGAGATCACTCCCAAGGTGCAGCCTCGCCTCCAGCACATTCTGTACTAACGCCAGGATCGCTATCATATGCTAATATTGGATTATGGTCATTACACAGTATAATGGGTCACTGATAAGGGGAGACTTTTTTTCTGTACCAGTCTGTTTCATTTTAACACGTAGGGTATGCCAAGTGAAGGGAATATTTTCCCTTCTGCATCAGACTCTCACTCTATAGAAAAAAGAAAAGGAGTACTTGTGGCACCGTAGAGACTAACACATTTATTTGAGCATAAGCTTTCGTGAGCGACAGCTCACTTCATTGGATGCATCCGATGAAATGAGCTGTAGCTCACGAAAGCTTATGCTCAAATAAATGTGTTAGTCTCTAAGGTGCCACTAGTACTCCTTTTCTTTTTGCGAATACAGACTAACATGGCTGCTACTCTGAAACCTGTCACTCTATAGAAGTCAGTTATAGGAGCCCATGTGCAAATGGTACAGCCGGAGCACAGAAATGAAACTCCTTTTGTTGAACAGGAGCCCCTAGGACACCATGAAACATATAGGGGAGCTTGATAGATGCACTGGGGATGTGAACAACTCACAAGCAATCCATAAACCAAGGTTTATTTGCAGAAATTATACGGGGCATAATTTTGAATAGTAAAAGACATTTCAGAATATTGGCAAAAGAGGCAAAATCCTTTATAAATTATTCCTTATGTATTCTTTGCCCAGCTCTACTTACAATAAAATGATTTTTTGGTGCATAGTTAGTGGAACTGATACATTAATTCTGCTTTGTAATTCCATTAAAACCAAAGGAACTTTAAAGAAGGAGATAAAGTGATGCTTACTACCATATAATAGCTCTTTTTGAATTGAGTTCTAATTAACTCATGAAATAAAATGCAAAAATATATCACGGTTAACATTCTACATTCATTTCCTACTGAAAATCATTCATTCTAAAAGCTTTGCTAAACCTTTTCATGTCCTCGTCAATACTATCCACCAAAATGACAGAGGAAACAATAGCAACTAAAAATATCCCAAAGACAGGAATTTGCCAGTAATATTTTTAAGCTCAGTAGATGGATAAGTTATATATAGTATATACAGGCAAATGGGGTTAGTTATATGAATGAAACTCGTATTTTTAGCAAACTAGTTTAACCTATTTAAAATGTTAACACAAATATTTATTGCTGTGCACTACATTTCCTCCACATGCTTTTGGGAAATATCTCCTGTGGAATTTCTAAAGATTGGTGCCATATGTGTTAAGTACATTGTGCAAGATTTCAATAGGATTTCTCTATAGACATTGTCAAGGTTCCCTCCCCACTCTGAACTCTAGGGTACAGATGTGGGGACCTGCATGAAAAACCCCCTAAGCTTATTTTTACCAGCTTAGGTTAAAACTTCCCCAAGGTACAAAATATTTTACCTTTTGCCCTTGGACTTTATTGCTGCCACCACCAAGCGTCTAACAAATATATAACAGGGAAAGAGCCCGCTTGGAAACATCTTTCCCCCCAAAATCCTCCCAAACCCTACACCCCCTTTCCTGGGGAAGGCTTGATAAACATCCTCACCAACTTGCATCGGTGAACACAGACCCAAACCCTTGGATCTTAAGAACAATGAAAAAGCAATCAGGTTCTTAAAAGAAGAATTTTAATTGAAGAAGAAGTAAAAGAATCATCTCTGTAAAATCAGGATGGTAAATACCTTACAGGGTAATCAGATTCAAAACATAGAGAATCCCTCTAGGCAAAACCTTAAGTTACAAAAAGACACAAAAACAGGAATATACATTCCATTCAGCACAACTTATTTTATCAGCCATTTAAACAAAACAGAATCTAACGCATATCTAGCTAGATTACTTACTAACTTCTAAGACTCCATTCCTTTCCTGTTCCCGGCAAAAGCATCACACAGACAGAACCTTTGTCCCCCCCCCCCCCAGCTTTGAAAGTATCTTGTCTTCTCATTGGTCATTTTGGTCAGGTGCCAGCGAGGTTATCCTAGCCTCTTAACCCTTTACAGGTGAAAGGGTTTTTCCTCTGGCCAGGAGGGATTTAAAGGTGTTTACCCTTCCCTTTATATTTATGACAGACATCCACAAGGATAAATAGAGGGAAACACTAATATAATTCCAAGGGGAACTGACCTGTTAATTGGAAGTATTTTCCCTCCCTTAGCCCCCTTTGTAGTTCCCATTTAATTGTGTGGGAGAAGGGGGTGCCCAGGACTTTGATTCTGAAAGCAAGTCAGGAAACTTCGACGGGGATGTGTCACTCAGACTCATTTCTCTTCCCAGTTCAGATTTCTTAGCAGTTCCACTTCCTTTCCTTTCTCCCCCACAGCACGTACAGCAAGGCTTGCGGACTGGACTCATCTTTCAGCCTTCAGCAAGTGTTGGATGCTTAGCTGGAAACACAGGAGAATTCCATGGACAAAAAGTGAATCAACCAAATAGGGTCTTCGGCTCCCTCTGCTGACTCCGTCTGAAAGAGTGAAAAACACTGCAAGGGGCAAATTCCCCATGAATGAGGCCTAAATCGCAGGTGCAACATATGCCCATGCCAGTCAGGCCATCCGTGTGTGCAAATGGCTTCGCAAACATGTACTAGATTTGCTCACACGTGCACAATGAGAAGCCTGTGCTTATTGCAGCCTGCAAATGAGGCCCCATTCTTTCACAATTTTACCCTGCAGGTCTTCTGTCAGTACTCTCCCTGCGCCCACTGAAGTAAGTGTTGGGCTCCTTTGCAAAGATTGCTGGAGTAACCTACAGAAGCAGTTCAAAGTGCTGCAGCTGTTACCATTGGGTTGGAGGCTATTACTATTGAACACTGTGTTAGGTTTTCATAAGGTGTGGTTTTGCCTGTATTAGGAGGAGATAATTAACCTGCCTACAGAGGTTTTTTTAAAAGTCTCTTAGTGACAAAGTGATAGATATTTACCTGAGAGTGTCCCAATGCCAATCAATAACGATCAACTATGGTCCAGTACAGTACCATTGAAATCAACGGGAGTTTTGCCACTGACTTTATTAGGGGTAAGTTCAAGCTCATAATGTCTAGCTCGGTTCTTTGTATTTTTTCTATAGATCCCTTTAATCCTTTAGCAACAATCTGTGTTTTCTAAAAAGCTTTTGTCTAAATCCACTCAGCGTGAGAACACAATGAAAAAGAAATACTCCTTATAAACTGTAGCCATCTGCAATCTCATTGCCACTCAATCAGCAACACCCTGTGGATATTTGGCTCTCAAAGATTAGAGGAACAAAGCGAGAAGAGAGCAGGTTTCCATTATGGTGGAGCATACAATATTGTTGTTATTACTCACGCTCCTCCATATAATTAATCATGTTATGCATTATTCGAAGGCAAACAGAGTTTTGATTCATTATCACTTATACATACACAAAGCTGGAGACACATCAGCTCCGTCAGACATGGTTAATCTTTGCTTTGGTTATGTACATGTCTGGGTATCTGAATCATGCAGATGGCAAATATTCTTCTAAAATGTTTCCACCACCAATTTGTTCATATGGGCCAGATTTGCAAAGGGATTTAGGCACCTAAAAAGACAAATAAGCACCCTGTGGGATTCACAAAAGCACCTAGCCAGATTACCTTGTTTAGGAGCTTTTGTAAGCTCCACTAGACACTTATCTGCATCTTTAGGTGCCTAAATCCCTTTGTAAATGTGGCCCCTGAACCCAAACGAAACATACAAGCTGATTTGCTTTCTCTTGTCTTGCTTTTATATTTAAAGTCAATGCAATGCTCATGAAACATATTCCATACTCAGCACTGGTAACTGGAGAGCTCTGTTTATCTACAGACTAGTTTTGGGTTAACAACAGCACAAAGCATCTTACCAGCATTCTAAGAGAGTAAAAAGATAGTTTAACCATAAATGGCTCATTCATTTCTTGGACTTTTTAAATAGAGCTGGTTAGGGAATACCTATTCACTGAAAAATCAAAAAAACTGCAGATTTTGTTTCCTTTTTTCAATAAAATTTTCATTTTTGGTAATAGAATTTTTGGGGCAAAAATTTCCATTTAATCTAAAAGCCATTCTCCATAGTGGTTAAAAAAACAACAAACTTTAAATTGAAATCTATTAATCAGCTCTTCTTAAAAGGGCATCATTTAATACCAGCTGCGGGGTTGGTGTTTGTGATAAACTAGGAACTGAACTAATAATTACAGGTTGGTCAACTACCATAATGAGTGTGATTATGCAATTGCAGCAGAAACATGTGAATGCCCAGTTAGATAACTAGCTACAAAATTGCGTGTGAAATCACTGTGACTGCATGCCTGGTCATGGTGACTATGCTCACAGTTTAGACTCATGAATATATGGGTGAAGATCTGGGCCATGATTTTTGGATTAAAATCTCCTGATTCCTTTTCTGCTGTGCCTATCAAAAAGGAAGAGTCCAATTTCAGGCTCAGCACTGGGAAAGCTTTGTGTTCAGACTGTAACATTTTGATTATGAGTGATATAAAATGGAGCTTACTTTATTTGCTAATTAATGGCAATACATATGGCAATACTAAACCCAATTGATTCAAACTGACTTTTATATTTGCTTGGAGGCATTTTCAGAAATATGAATAGTGCAGCCAGCAGAATCTGATAGATAAGGACCAAATGGATAAGGATTTTTATTGACTACAAGATCATATCACTAACTGAGAAGAAAGAAAGAAAGAAATCCAAAAACTCCCTGAGCTGAAAGATATAGAAACCAATGTAAAGTAGCTAATAAGGCCTCTTACTGATAATGGGTGTCTTAGGTAAATAAAAAAAAAAGGAGTACTTGTGGCACCTTAGAGACTAACAAATTTATTAGAGCATAAGCTTTCGTGAGCTACAGCTCACTTCATCGGATGGCATCCGATGAAGTGAGCTGTAGCTCACGAAAGCTTATGCTCTAATAAATTTGTTAGTCTCTAAGGTGCCACAAGTACTCCTTTTCTTTTTGCGAATACAGACTAACACGGCTGCTACTCTGAAACCTTAGGTAAATAATGGAGACACACTGAATCAGTCCCTCTGCAGCAGAACTCATTAGAAACATGTACATCAGCCCAGAGCAATTACTTTGATTGTTCCCCTGCTGTTTTTTCACAATAAATATCCACAGAGCCACTAGAGTTGCAGCCATTCCACTCACTTGCAGATATATGAGAGTACTGAAAATAGCTATGTGCAATGTATTTACCACTTAGGATACCACTCTTGTCATTTTATATACCACCTTACAGGCAAAGCAATCGCCTATGTTAGTGGACTAAATAAGCCCATGCAAACAGGTCAAGATGTAAACATCCACCTCAATATGGAATGAGAGAGTTAGTGGGACGTACTGACCCCTAATCGTTTGGTACACATTGTAGTTCATCTAGGATTTGGAAAAGGGCTGAGAGCCTACTGCATAATAATAATGATAATACAATAATACCCAGCTCTTCCAGAGCCCCTTTCAGCTGTAGATCTTTAAGCACTTGACAAAGGAGGTAAGTTTAATTAAGCTGATATTAACGAGAGATAAAGGCACCCAACTTCTCTCAGGCTCGGAACCCTAAAAGTGTAAATTTGTGAGTGTCTGACTTGTGAGCGTGTAAAGGGTCATAAGAGCAGTCAAGGGACAAAAGAAAGCCATGTCTCCTTTGGTCCATCCAAGCCCCTTCCGCCTTCAGCAGGAAGATGGGTGATGTAGGAGCCCCTATAACTAGTCTACACCACTGAAGAATCAAGGATATTTCTGTCATGCTGTCTGGAGCAGTCACAGCCATGAGTACCAACCTCAGGGCAGACTGTTCAAGCAGGGAAGACACCCCAAACTGGTAATGTGTTCTATAATTAGATTTCACCAAGCCAGTAACAAATGTGCACTTCTATAGCTCCTTCCACCTGAGGATTTCAGAGTGCTTTATAAACAAGAATTAATTAAGCCTGATAACATGCTAATAGAAGCAGCATGAATTTCTGCTTGGATAGCCACCTAGATATCTGTAGACTAGAAGGGCTGCTCCCCTGATTCTAGCCTCCTCACATCCCTACGTGCCTCCCCACACCCACAGAGACTTGGCCATGTGGTGGCCATATGGAGGGTCTTCTGTAGACGCCTATGGAAGTGGGGCAGTGTTCAGTGTTCACTCTGCTCCTCTCTTGCTGAAGCTTCAGGGACTGTTTTGCTTCTGTTTACTTATTTTTCTCCCCTCCCTTCTCACAGTGGAGAGTGAAGACCCAGGGCAATTAGCCAATATTAGCCCAATCTTGTATAGAAGGGAGCACTGGATAAAGAATGCAGCTGTGGCCCCTACAAATAGAAATGGGACTCAAGGATGAAAAAGGGATCTGATCTGAAAACCACAAAATAATATTAGGTCTGAGAGATGAGGAAGTCTGTATGTGAAGTTCAGACTCATACAGACTTCCCCATAGACCAAGGTGTTTAGCTATTGAGGTTTGGCTCATCTCTTGTCCTTTACTGCCCAGTACCAAGTCATAATTTGGGAGGTAAGGTACCAATATTCAAGAAGGTGTCACACTTTGAGGGTTGAGTGGTGATAGCTGTTGCAACCCCTTTAATAGCCTCTTCTACTGGAATAATGCCTGAATTTAAGGGTTACCTAACAACAAATCAGGAAAAGACAATGGTGCCACACAGCTAGTGATTTTACTTGAGCTTAAGAGTTACACATTTTATTGTAAATGGTTTATTAAAGAGTTCTATAATATTTATATGTTGGTGAAATTTATTAGGAATGGTTTATTACACTTATAGATGGCTAACAGCTTCTAGAATTGTGTTTGCTTTATTATAAATGGTTTGCTGGTCTTACTTCAAGACATTTAGAGAGAAATGTGGAGCACTTAAAGCAAAAACATTGGCAGCAATTGTTGAATTGTTATCACGGTCCTTTGCGGTAAAAGCGATAGGCCAGATCATACAGACTCTACCCAAGCAAAATTCCCACTGATTTCACTGAGACTTTTGATCGAGGCCCTAATCCTGCAAAAACTTAAGCATGTGCTTGATTTTACACATGCTAAGTAGAATAGTCAATGGGACTACTTAAAGTAGCATGTAAAGCTAACGTGCATAAGCCTTTGCAGGATCGGAGCCTGAGTGTGGGCTGCAGGTTTTGCCAGCTATTGATAATACAAGGTGTTTATACATTGCAGTCTGTTCCCTATAGCACCTTATCACATGCCCCATCACATACAGTAATATTTAACCTGGACTCTGAAATTTAGAGCCAGACCTCACACTAAGATGTTTGCAATATTTAACAGAGAAATATATGCTGTGTGAAGCTTGGACCACTTCATTGTTGCTGTTGTTGTGTGTGAAACTGCAGCACATTGCTGGCTAAAGTGACCTTGTTTAATAAAACACTATATAGTGTTCTGGATCATCACACGTTGTATGCAAAAATACTGGTACCAACACCTGCGTTGTAAAGCCCATTTCTCTTTTGAATCCTGCGTGGAATCTGTGAGCTTGGAGAAGACATTTGTGCTCTTGGCTGAAAGGCAGAAAAAGTCTAATTCCCTCTCCCACAAATTGTTTGGAAAAAAAAAAGTCCAATTTTAGAAAAAGACAGAACAAATAATCTAGAGAAAAGGGCAATAACCCTTCTTCTTAAGAGCATAATAAAAACATACATGTAATAATAAAAGGAAAGTGGACTGCACCTAGGGCTTACTTGATTATATCATCTGTTCTATATTTCCATCTTTTTGGCCAGTTTTTTAAAGCTATTGTAGGTAAACAGGTGAGCCAGTGACCCCAGACAAACAAGAGGAGGACTAAAGCTAACACAGGGGCATAAGAGTTCATGACAGTGATGAAGGGGCACACACAGTGGGAGTCAGCACTGGAAAGGGTAGGTAAATACACTCAAATCCACCTGTTTTGAAGTTCTGATGGACTTTCTCTCCTTCTGTTGGCCTCTTGATCTTCCTCTTTTCAATAAGTATATAGAGGTATTAGATTCAGGTACCCCAAATACTTGATCTACCAGAGACAGGGCAGCTGCTAAGTGACTTATTCCTGAAACCGGTTGTGGTTAAAGGGTTATTTTGTACCTGGGGGGTTTGTTCCAAGTGCCGAAGTAAGAATAATACTTGATACCTGTACAGCACTTTACAGCCCACTCTAGATTATGTTGACTTCTAAAAATGTTTGCTTAACTACAGACCTTACATAAAAAGAAAAGGAGGACTTGTGGCACCTTAGAGACTAACAAATTTATTTGAGCATAAGCTTTCGTGAGCTACAGCTCACTTCATAGGATGCATTTGGTGGAAAATATCTTCCCACTGTATTTTCCACCAAATGCATCCGATGAAGTGAGCTGTAGCTCACGAAAGCTTATGCTCAAATAAATTTGTTAGTCTCTAAGGTGCCACAAGTCCTCCTTTTCTTTTTGCGAATACAGACTAACACAGCTGCTACTCTGAAACCAGACCTTACATAGTTCACATCAGTTAAGGCAATGGCAGGGAGACATTGTCTCCTTGGGAAAGGCTGGAAAATGGGGACAAGGAAGGGATAAGGGCAAAATATTATCTTGAAAAATTTGAAGAGCAAGGAGCCAAGGATCATTTAATGACAGGTTTCAGAGTAGCAGCCGTGTTAGTCTGTATTCGCCAAAAGAAAAGGAGTACCCGTGGCACCTTAGAGACTAACAAGTTTATTAGAGCATAAGCTTTCGTGAACTACAGCTCACTTCATCGGATGCACCAAATGCATCCGATGAAGTGAGCTGTAGCTCACGAAAGCTTATGCTCTGATAAATTTGTTAGTCTCTAAGGTGCCACGGGTACTCCTTTTCTTTTTAAGGATCATTTAACAGAATCCATTTCCCTTTCTTCCACTAAAGGTTCGGGCCACAATCAGGGCAGCTTTGCTCAAAAGGGTTAATCTTTATTAACAGCCCCGAGAATGTCCTTCAACTGGTATATAAACTAGTTCAAAGGTTTTTGAGAAAAACAACATACCATAAACCAAAGGGCAGCGCTAATTGGAAGCAATGTAAATTACTGTTAAAACAGTGATAGGCTGGTGGGGGGGGGGTTAATAACAGGAAATTAAATTTCATTTATACTAACATATCATAAAGCCCATCTTGGCATATAGTGAAGCAACAAGCACAGACAATGGGGACAAGACAGAGAAGCAAGCATAAATCACTGTCTTTTACTAACCCATATTCACTGGTCATGGTGAGTATCTCCAATGGACTTGTCTTTCAGAGTAGCAGCCATGTTAGTCTGTATTTGCAAAAAAGAAAAGGAGTACTTGTGGCACCTTAGAGACTAACAAACTTGTCTTTGTTCCTGATCATTATAAGCACACTTGAAAGAAGCCCTGCTTGCTCATTTTTTGCCCTTTGCTACTTCTGACACTGGAGTTTCTCCTTTGATAAGGGACACAGAACAGGTAAATGGCTTCCCCAAGATCAAACAACAAGTGGTTGGCTGAGGTGGGGGGTGGAACTGGGCTTGCCTGACTCTCGGGCCTCACCTCAAATCACTGGACTCATCTGCTACCCACACAGTGAGCAAACACTCACTTAAATCGCAATGACAAATGGTGGAGACTGACTATTGTCTAGCCTTATAGATTAGGCAGTGTTATAAACAGACTCGTTAGAGTCTGATTTTAACTAGTATGGCAATTAGTGCTTATTTGAAGCATTTTTTATTTTATCAGTTAAATTTTCACAGTTACACAGAATTATGGGGTTTATGCCTTTGTTTAGATTTGTATTGATTTATATTTTTCACATTTGTGAGGAATCATTGCGGGGGTCAGACAATAATTATTCAATGACAGTAGACACAGATTCAAAAGTTAAAGCTTTGTATCCATTAATACACAAATTGTCGACACCACATGTCAAAATATACAAAGTAAATATCCTTAAATCAAACTCTAATAAATTCTCAAGCAGCATTTTCCTATATTCCCTGTCAGTAAATCTCTATTATTATCGCTGGAAATATTTTTTCATGGGACTGCATGTATATGGTGACACTGATGTTTACCAACATTTACTGATAAAAATCTAATCCTTACAAACCTAGTCATAAACCAGGGACCTTATAGATAGTTTTCCCTATAATCTGTCTTGTAACTTGCCTCGTATCACTGTTCTGCTTTATAATCTGTTGTTTTCATTTGGGACATCTTCATCAATTCCTTTTGCTGCTGTATGACTGTTGTTTCACAGTGATACTAGAGAAAAAAATTTCTTGTGTCATACTCCTTTATTTTCACTATAATACCATCATTAATTCTTATTCACATGTGATAGATAGATTCGATTAGATTAGATGTTAAAGTGATGGGACAGATCCTCAACTGATATCAATTGTCCTAGTTCCATTGAAGTCAATGACAATGAGCTATGAAAGTTTACACTAGGTGGAGATCTGACCTGAAATGTCAAGAAACTGTTGCTGTTTGTTAATATATCCTCTTCGAAGGTTTCATCCATTTCTCAGCAACAGAGAAATAGGAATTGAAAAAAATGTCATTGTACCCCAGTTTTACTCTTTGTGAAAACCATGGCTAACTTCCAAGAGAAGCATGACTGAGCCAATTAAGAAACTTTTCAGCTTCCCCCATCAGACTATACAAATTCTAGTAAGTGTAGGTCAAATTTTAGGCCTAAGATATGTGAGTGTCTCTTTAAACAAGAATACGCATTTGGTTCTCTCTGCTCCTGTTTCTAACATATTTCTCGACAGGAAAAGTCCTATTACTTGTCCCTTTAGCTCTCTGTTCCCTTAATGATGTAACAACATGATACTAATAACCACAGAGCCACATTTGGGGTTACATTGGAGACATGCCTGATAGCTCTATCATGGTTTACTGCCTGCTTAACAGGGCTTGCAATTTATTCCTCTGATGGGCTTGGAGACTTATTCCTTGGATATACAAATAAGAGGTTAAATTTTTTGGGGGGTGGGGGTATATATTTCTGGTGTTAGAGTCACCAAAATAAAACTGAATGCAAGTGCATATTTGGACCTCATCACATAGGCCTTGTGCAGGTACTGAGTTAAATGGAGGCTTTGCTCACATATGGACAGCAAGGTGGGGCCCTTGTAAAGAGAGCACTTCCTAGGAATAGGAGATAAAATTAGAAATAGAGGGCCAGATCCTTCCCCTTTCTGGCAGCTTTGAGTTGCTCAGACTGTGCAGAACAGTTGGAAGGCTGCCTCAATTGGTCAGCTGGAGATTCCCCTAGTCCAGGTCCTCCAGTCCAGATGACCTTGGACTCCAGTGACCTCCAGCAAGTAGAATGGTCTCTAGAGGATGGTTCCTGCTCTAAAGATACTCTGGCAGCTAAACTAGCCTACATCCCAAGTTCAGACCAGACCAAAGCCAGACCAAAGGAGCTGACTCAGAATATCTAGCATGTCTGTCTCTGGCCACTTATCTACAGAGCTCACTCTTAGAACTGTGATGATTCTGCCTCAGATAAAAAGCAAAGGCAAGCAGGATATTTGCATTATTCTCTATTCTTAGGTTCCAGAGGGGTAGCCATGTTAGTCCTGTAACAGCAAAAAACAAAGAGGAGTCCTTGTGGCACCTTAGAGACTAACAAATTTATTTGGGCATCAGCTTTTGTGGGCTAGAACCCACTTCATCAGATGCATGGAGTGAAAAATACAGTAGGCAAGTATAAATATACAGCACATGAAAAGATTCTTAGGAAATGTTGTTCATACTGAGAGGAAGTAGCTGACAGCTAGGAGGCTTTTAACAGAGACAGTACTATCAATCAGCATATCTATGTAGCCAATGGTCTGTCAGTCTTACTCTCTCTTCCTAGCATCCTCCCATTCCTGTGGTACCTGACCTGCACCAAAATGGCATTCGGTCAGTCTGGAAGGCCATGGTTTCCTCCTTATTTCATGAAGTGAGGAGAGAAAGTTCATGGTTATTTATTGGCTTATTTTCAGCTATGGAATGATTCAGTTTTACAGGACTTCTTAAATCCACATCACGGCAATGGAAGCCCTGAGAACTGGTTAACTCTGTACTTAGTGCAAGAGAGAGGTACTGCATCCTCTAGCATAAGCCATGAAGAACAACATGCGTGCCAGCCAGATCCACTGGAGAAAGAGCTCTTTGTCACTATGTTCCATTATTACTGCAAACTCCCAGTTGGGTGCTAAACACCAAGTGGCTCTTTTTTCCATTCCGCTTTTAGTGGCTTTTCTGAGACACTTAAAGATCTGGCTTTTTTTTATTTCTGCTGTCATCGTGTTTGTGAGACTGTTGGTCTGTAGGTTTCCCTCCCACTGCAACTATCTGTCACGGCCGCTGACAGAAGTTCCTGTTGCTTGAAGTGATCAGAAGGCTCTGTGGAGCCAGAACCGCAGGGGTCAAGTCCAGGGTGCCATGTCTGAGAGGACGTTTCTTAGAATATGATCTTGTGATATTTCAGACCTGCCCTCAATGAGCAAGACAGAAGGAGAGAGACTGGGGGGAGAGAAAGCTAATTAGAATATGACCATGTCCTTTATTCTATGTACATTGTTTATGCTCATTTGCATTTCTTTTCTCTTGATTTTCTCACCAGGTGTTATTTGTGGAGACCCCCAGGCCCAAAACTGTGTTTCTGTCTACAGGGGGAGAGGGCAGGTTCTCTGCATTGCAATCAGAGCACTGCAGATACTAACTTCTTGCTCTTCTGACTCAGTATCATTTAATTCTGCAGTAGCTTTGGAAGCTCTGTGAGGTCTTTGCAAAGCTGCAAACTATGGGCCATTTTGCTGAGAATTTGGTGACCCGTTGGCCTCCCATAAATTTGCAGGAAAAGAACAAAGGCAAAGAATGTAGGACCTGATCCAGCGGCCCCTACGTAGGTGAGTAGTCCCTACAGAACTCAATGGCACTACTTGTGTGAGTAATAACTACTGAGGCAATTAAAGGTTGCAGGCTCAAATTTCATGCAGAGTTGGGTTCAGGGGTCTGGAGCAGAAGCAGGCTACAAATAAGAGGATCATGTAGATGGCTTCAAACAGGTCAGACAAAAGAACTGAACTCTGTCTGGGGTATCTCCCAGCCGGGCCGTGATTGCCTCCAGCAGCAAGTAGTCCGGATGCTAGGTCCGAGGAGCCCCACCTTAATTCCCCTGTATGGGAACATCCCAAAAGTCTGGACTGGGAACTGGTGTGTGTTGGGCTTACTTCTTTGGTTAGCAACTTTTAACCATCCTGCTGAGGGAACTGCACTGTTTATGTGAGACAGCCACAATAAAGCAAGCCTTTGATATTCACCAGACTCCATGAGTGTTTATGGGAACCTGGGGACTAGAGCCTGAAGGACCCTGTGGTTGGAGCCCCAACAGGGCATACCTCTGAGTGAATTAGATATCCAATATGGTACCAACTATATAGGGGACTGGTGTCCAACAGAATTACAGCTTCTCCCTGCAGCGGGATCGATCACTGTATTTTTAGCAAATTTTCAGTGTCCTGATCATTTTATAGATAAAGGGTCTTCTGGCTCCTCTTTCACCATTTAACTGAAAGGATGGTTTAATCCTTAACAATATGCTGTCCATGGAAACAGGAGAATGGGATTAATTTAGCAGCCAAAAGCCTTCCTGCTGTTAGGTAAACAGCTATTCGAGTGAATAGCCAGTAGCCTGCCTATGGAAAGTGAGCGAAGACCCAATCAAACTTGTATTGTTTCAACAGATTTACTTAATTAGTTTCTCAAAATGTTCGGCTTTGTCTGATATTCAGGAAATTGTGTCTGCCATTTTCATGCTATCTGTAGGGCCCTGGGGCAGTGAGAGACCCTAGATCCCTCTCTGTCTCGTCAATTTCACTGGCTGGATTTCACCATGACTTTTTTTTTAATCTCAAAATTCTCAAGATCCAGCAGTTTAAGGATTAGAACCAGCAATAGCAATGTTTTGTCTTAATTTTTTTTTTTAAAGCAAACAACTTAAGAGTAAAGGCTAAGAGGGAGATCTGGAGTAATGCTAGAAAATATAAGAATTTAAGAATATTTTTTACTTACATTGGGCCAAATTCTCTGTTGGTTGGTGTTATTTCCCTGAAGTTAATAGACACTAGAAAAGATCTTGCTCCTCTATCCTTTCTTACCTACAGAAACAACAAAGGAAAAAAAGAGATTCATTCTGCCCTTGCTTACATCTCATTAAGAGCCCTCTGTGTTCATTGGAGGGCACCATTATCAATTACACACATGCTTACAGCGATGGAACCAAGGGTTTGGAGCGTGCTCGGTCCTGCTGTTGCTCCTAGTGGCCTTGTTCATTCCGGAACACAATCTTGCATTGAGATCAGGCAGCCATAAGAAACACAGCAATGGAACCCAGACCCACACCCACAGCTCACAGCCTGGAGGATCAGATGGCAAGAAGCCCCTGCTGGAAGACAGTAGTGTATGAGGGGAGAACTTGAATCTCTTGCTTTTCAACTCCAAACCAAGGATGGACTGACCAACTGGAGTTGGGGTGAGAGTCAGGGGAGGTAATGGACTGTAACACTATAGCTAATGAGGGAGAAAAAAACTGTCCTTCAAACCAAATACATCCAGCTGGTGCAAAAAATGAGATTGTACCATCTGGTGGTGAAGGAAGAAGTTCAACTGCACCATGTGAAGGGATAGTTCTTAAGGAAAACCTGCTTTTGTATGTGAATGGTGAACTTCACAGTGTCGCTTGCCATATATTCACCTTGCCAATGAAAGTGAGGAGCCAGAAAAAAAAAAAACGAGGAAATCTTTCACTTTAAGGGCAGGCCCAGGTCTAGCCAGCCTTGTGCCAAGGTTTTGCCTCTTTAAGGACAGCCATTCTGGGATTTGGAGTCCCCAGAAGGATCATGTGATCAAGTTGGATGCAAGCCCTGCTGGGTAATAGGGGTAGGGCTATATAAGGCCAGCTTTGTGGTTAGCTGAGGACTGTGAGAGAGCTGAGGCAAGATGTGGCTCCCTTCAGGGATGTGGCCTGTGGGAGAGTAGGAATCTGGGAAAGGTCTGCTGGAAAGAGGTGGGAGAAGAAAACCTGAATTCAGGAGAGGGTTCCTGATGTTCAGTGGAGGCCTGCAGAGAAGAAGGCCTGGAGACAGGCAATGTAGGAAGCAGGCCTTGGAGGACTGAAATAGGGCTTGGAGAGATAAGGTCCCAGGGCTTGAGGCTGGAGTAGAAGGAAGACTGACCTGGGATTCCCTGTGGGGGTGTGGTAATACCCTCAAATGAGGGAAGGATTTGGAGAGAGAGATGTAGGTGGGGGATGATAAATTGGTATTGTGCCTTGTAGAGGGAAGAAGATGGGGGTAGGCTTTTGCGGGAAGCCTGTGGACCAGTGAAGAGACTGGGAGGAAGATTTTTGGACTTCCCTTCTCCTAGAAGAAGATGGCTCTAAACTGGCCAAAGCACTAAAACCTCCAACTTCCTGAACCTACTAAATACATGAGAAGGGAAACTGAGGCACATATGACCTGATGTTGGGCCAGGTAAGCTGTGGTTACACTTACCCAAGCAGATACTGTGACATTTCTTTCTCACATACACATCCCCTTTGCTGCTCCCAGCAGGACTATGACAAGCTAGGGAGTTCAGGCTACAGTTTTAAGTTGGTTGTTATCATTTTGTTTTCATTAATGAGTGACTGTTTTGTCCATAAAAGTGAAAAACAGGCCTTGGGCATGCAGGTGCTGCATAATCTCTACTTCCCCACCCTAACATGGTAGATTCACCTCAGGCCTTCTCAGCAGAATCTGTCCATTCCAGCCATGGGCCTCTCTCTCCAACAGAAAACAACATGATTCAAACTGTATGATGCCTCTGTTATACGGCTGCAGTAGCAGACACCTGGACTAAATAGGAGGTGTTTAATGCATCAGTTTGGGACTTTGTGAAATAAAAACCCAAACTAGGGCTGATTTGGATCCTAGGTCTCATTTTATCCAAACCCCAAAGTACTAGCTTGTTTGGACCTATCTTATTTATGCATTTATACAGCACCTAGCACACTGTGGTCTCCTCTATGAGCGTGGCTTGTAGGCTCTACAATTAGATTACATTTAAAATATTAAATTAAAAAAATGGGTAAAAAAGGTGATTTAAAAACTGGCAAATTTTTTCTTATATAAAATCCTCTTTGTTTTGTCTTTTCTTGTTTGTGTGGCAAAACAAAACCCCCAGATTTTGAGGCAGGGCCTATCTTTTGTTCAAGTTCAAAAGTTTGGAGATGGGTGGAGTCAGCTATATGATTCTAATCTTGGCTTTTGTTAATCTTAATCCTTCTAGCATAGTATTTTTAAGGTACGCAGAACAATGTATGTTACTTACCTCGGTATTTCAGTTCTACATAAACCTTTCCGCACAGTGCTATGTGATAGACTGAGTTTTCAATACTGTACTAGCATAACCCAGTGACAGTATCTTCCTGTAAATGTCCTCCTGTTGGAAAAGGGCTGAGTTAAGACGAGATCTTCCGTTGTCAGCTGCTGCTGCACTTTCAGATTGGAGTCCTTGTTTATTGTGTTCGCATCACAATGAGCCATTGCAGAAAGTGGACTTTGACTGGGGTAAATAACATAAGTGGTAAGAACGTCAAGTGCCAAACTCTCCATGGACCATTTGTGGGAAGTAATTTCTGCATGTGGTGTGTTTAACTGAGACATGGCCATAGCCGCCTCCTCTTTTCTCCTCAGTGGCATGGGTCCTGGACTCCCCTATAAGGGTGTCTGGTGCCTCCATCCAAAGAAGCCCCTCCTAGTGCAGAGAGCACAGAGGCCCTGGCCTTTGGGAAAATTTTCAACACCCCCAATCTCATACAGAAGAGTGTCAATCATAGAACCCCAAAATAAAATAGATATCCCTATTCCCAGAGTGAGAAAACAGGAATCAGAGCATTATTAGAATTGAGGAACTCAGGATGAGGGACAACCGAAAAAAGGTCAGGATAATAAAAGACAAAAACAGCAATACATAAATTCTACCCCACCCGACATTTATAGCCAGCACAAGCCGCCTTATGCGCCATACCAGCACCTACCTAGGCAAATAGTGAGTTTAGGCTCAGTCTCCGATGGGTGGTGCAGCGCTGAAAGCACAATATCTAAATAAATGCGGGTGTTCTTACAAAGGCCCCAAGGATGGCCAGGTTGTCCCCGAGTCTCTCCGGTCTGGATTCTAATGTGCAGTTAAGCTGGCTCTTGGTAGCCTGACAATCACTCTCTCCTCAGGCTTCTGAGGATTTCTGTCCTCTGCTGAGATGATGCTGTTCAATGTCCCAGAAATCCCAAAAGAATGCAGTCTCCCCTTGAGTAGAAATGTGGAGGGTTGAAAGGTCCTCCTGGGCTGTGATGCTTCGATCTCTCTCTGCTCTGCTCCAACAACAGCCAAAACCAAACCTTTTGTCTCTGACTTGTAGCTTATGATAGGTTCTGGTAGTGTTGCTACCCAATTCTATCTCCACCCTAGGCAATCTGGGAAAGAGAGTCCTGCACTTCTGTCGCCATTGCTGTATAGTCCAGGAGTGAGCTGCGTGTTATTTCAGTAGCATCCCTCTAAAGGGGTTACACACACACAACCCATGTGCATTCCATTTGTGCTTAGCTTCAGTTTCATTGACACACATGAGGATTTTGTACATGGAAATTCTACCAGTTGCACTCACAAGTTTTTCAGCAGTGTCTCTGCTTGTAAAAAGACATGCATGTGCAAAGGGGTAAATGTACAAACAGACTGAATTTTGAATACGTGGCCATTGGTATTTAATCAGCATGGTGTATCTTTCCCTGCAATCATACAGATTGTTCTACAAAAAGCTTAGATAGCAATCTCTGCAAAACAGTACAGCAGGCTAGTGAGGGTGAGTTAGCTAACGTTTGTGAGGAGTATGGAAGATGAAAAGTGTTATGATAAAGTGCTAAATATATTCAGAGATGGTGAGCCAAGCCCGTAGCTCAAATGGGAAGTAAGTGGTTCATAGTCTTTGTGCTGGCCCTGTGTACTCGGTGAATTTCACCCAGGTCCTGCAATTTTTTTTTTCTCGGTGCCTGTTTCTGTAGCCATGAGAGATGTAACACTGGACTTTATCCAAGTCTCATGCAGTGATGTCCTAGTTTCCCCTCTCTTGACAGCTCCAGTTACACAATTCCTTCACACATCATATGGCGCAAGTCACTGTCTCTGCTCAGGAAAGCGCTCTGCTCAAAGGCAACCTGGGGCCTGTCTTACAGAGGTGAGGGGTGATGTTTCCCCAGTGGAGTTGCGGGGGAGGGGGTAAGCCGGCTTCATTACAGACTTCCTTGTTAGTTAGTTCATCCAGCAATCCTTAGGGAATCAATGGGACATTTAATTACTATTTGATTAGTTAATAAACCACTTTTGTTTGCTGCAATAACAATTGATTTTGAGGGGATTAGTTCTATTACAAGCTATTGGCAATCTTTTATATATTTAATTTTGTTTCCTGTCATTTCATGATCAAATTTCTATCAATCAAAATTCCTAATTCTTAGTATATAAAGCATACCAAGGAATTTCTTGTCTGTAGTACAAGTTTCTCAAGCACATGTTCTTCCTTTCACTTTTATTCATGTGACAGGGATATAGGCCAGGTGGGAACAGCTGTCACTTGTATATATCCTATGCAGTTGTGTTTAATGTTTGTTCTTTAATAGGCAGCTAATTACTAACTGGAGAAATCTCATGATGTTTGGTGTTGTGTTACAAAGGTCTGGCCTACACTATTTAGGTCAATTTAACTCCGTTGATCAGGGGTGTGGAAAATCCACACGCTGAGCAGCACTATTACACATAGCCAGCGCTATCATCTACCTAAACTGTGTCTCCTTTGTTGAGCCAAATTACACTGAACCATGGATAAGCAAGAGGAAGAGGGCGAATGGAAACTTCTCCTGCCATGCACCACTGCATAGGAGCCAGGCACAATCTTAGTCCTTGAATTCCTAATGTGTAAGGACCTAGGGATTCTAGTGCCAGCTATAGTGCTAAAAACTCTGTTGTCCATTGCCCCAGTCCTCTCTATGCTGGCCAATCATACAGCATGTCAAAAAATTGCTCCAAGCTGGTGTGCTTCCATGCTTCTCTTACCATACAGCAGCAATATAATAATGATTAGCAAATTAGACGTGATCATTATTACTTTACTGACACTCCAGGCCACATCTTTCAGCCCCTGCTCACATGGATAGTTAAATCACTGGATCTGCTCATTTGAATAAGGCCTACCTATAGCTACTATGAGATGAAGGGCTTAATTTATGCATGTTATAAAACATCCAGTGGAATGACATTTCCTTCTTTGCAATTCTCAGTCATTGTTTAATTTAGATGAAAATAATTCATGTGAAATTGACATGTGTTTAAACTTAGCGTTGTATGACCATCAATTGACTGTTAGAGAAAATGAAAGTGTTGTAATCTACATAATTCTGTTCCCACTCAGTTCTTCCTAAAGGAGAACAAAGGATTAAAAGAAAGTCTGCCTGTCTATAGGTGCTCTTTACCACAGTACCCGCACAGCTCCTAGGTATTGAAATAAGCAATAATATCCCTCTCATCCTTCCCAATCAGTCGAGTATCCTCCTGGTGGGTGGTTTCATTGATCCTGTAGGACATAGCTGTAGAGGGAGCTCCTAGTAATGGAGGAAAGGGGTCTATATGTGCGGGAGTCTTCTGTACAAGCACTCTAACACTAAGGATGGGATTTTCAAAAGCTTTGATTTTCAATGGGACTTGTGCTCCTAATCACATATGGTCTTTTGAAACTCCACACCCTAAGAGCCTCAAAATGTAGCTTGTTTCACTTGAAAACAACTTTACGTAACGTTTTTAACCATCCAATTATATAAGATGTACATGCAGGAGAGCATTCTAATCTTGTATCTGACTTATACTGAACTCCTAGGACCACCTCCTTTTAAAATTAGGAGTGACACATTTGATCATACCCGTCTGGAATGTGGAATCTGCTCTTCTCTCTCAAGAGTCATTTATATTACTTGGCTTTGCCTTGCCAGGATTACGATGAGCATGCTTGCTAGCTCGCATTATCGTAGAGGCACTAAAAGGTAAAGCAGAGATGGAAGGAGGACAGGCAGTGTTGAGTGATCTTTGCCAGGCACCCTGATGGTGTTGCCAAAGCATGCAGGACTTTCCTGTGGTGTTTGTCTTTGGGAATGTTCATAGTGCAGTCATGTCTTCCACTACCCAGGGTGTGGGAATGTCACTTCAAAACACAGTGAGAGCGCCCAGATGTGATCTGACAGCCATTTCACCAGCCAGTTCACTAATGCCATTTTTAAAAATAAGATTACATATTACACATGGAAAGGACCATTTCCCAGCAAACAGTTTAACACATCAGATGTGTCTGGGTATTTCAACAGGTTGATGGAACCTTTTCTCAATAAAAAAGAACTTGTAATTCATGAGTCCACGATTTCCTCATTGATGTCCTCTTTAGTTCAAGGCATATTGACGAAATGCATGTCAACATTTATAGCTTTTTAGGATGAGCGCTGTAAAAGCTACATCCACGGTTCACATCCCTCCCCCATAACAATGTCGCTCTAGGTTTACAATGTTGCTATATATGAGGCCATCTCAGAGGGAGTATAGAGTGCAATTTTGCTCTTTAAAAGCAATACATTAATGAAGATATGTCCTTATTTCTCACTCATCTTTCAGAATGTAACCTGTTTACCTTTCATCACAATAGCGTCTTAAGCACGTCACACACACTAATGAATTCATCCTCCCAAAAACCTCTCTGAAATAAGGAAGTTTCAGCCCCATTTTACAGATGGGGAACAGAGGCATTGACCTGACCAAGGTCTGTAGCAAACCCAGCAAAAGTGTTGCCTATATAGCTCTGATGTTCCATCAGATGGTCCAGAGCTATCTTTAGCATGCTAGCATAAGCCCTATTAATACATGGTTGTGGACCTGGGCTGGGAGGCTCCCTTCCAGATGCAGTGTAAATATGCCACCTGCCACTTGGAAAGCCATGACTGGAAAGCACTGTAAGAGACAAGTATTGTCATTGGAGCAGGTCACAGGTTTGTTTTGAATTTCAATGAAAACCCAGTATATCGGGGAAGGGAGAGGGAATTAAATGTTTGTGTAATTTTCCCCCATGTTCTTTTTACCAGTTCTAACATTAGTTCCATGAATAGATAAATGTACAGTTCTGGAATTCTGAAGTGTTCTCTTCTGTAAATAGAGAAATTCAGTTTTCATTGAAATATCTGATATATTTGGAAAGGGTTAAGTGAATAGTAGCCCAATCCAGCTCCTATTAGAGTATTCCTGTTGGCTTCAATGGGAGTTAGGACAGGCCCTAAAAATATAATGTATTCATTAAAATTCAAAACCCATAAAATATCTATTAGCTATTCTTCTGATTGAATCCCAGCCATGATAGCAAGCTTTGGGGCTTGGGAAATGGCATAAAATCAGGGCTACATCGTGTGTTGACCCACACTTGAAGGATGTAAATCTTAGTGATTAAACCTTAGCATGCTAGGCACTAATTAGCCCATATGGACCTTGCTGGTGTGCACTAAAAGTTCCTTTGCATGTATTAATGTAGTCCTATTTCAAACAGTACTACATCAATGTATATTACAGAATTTTTAGTGCTCACTAGCAGGGTCCATGCAGGCTAGTTAGTATACACCACGCTAGTGTGCACTAGAATTTATACCTCTCTACATGGTTCATTAGCTTATATTAGACAAGCTCTCAGTGCCGATACAGTTGGGTCACAACTAGAAATGCTTTCTCTTGACTTTAGCACACTTAAGAGACCCTGTACTTCTCTCCACTGCAATGTGGCAAATCCAAACTTAATGCATTGACTTCACTGGCACTACTCACTATTTAAGATTAGACACATGTTTAAGTACCTGGCTGAATCATTGGGACCTAGTTTTTGTAGTGATTTGGCCTTCAGGTCTGAGTGACTGCTAAGAGACCATTCTGTTCTTGTGCAATGCTAAGTTTCATCTTTCTACTGGTTCACAGATGCCTCCAAAACTATATTTGAAAAGTCTCCTCCTCCTTCCATGCCTGTGTCTTACTAAGAATAGTGTGGTATCCAGAAGGCCATGTTGGCCTGCCTGTAACACTTGAACAGTGGTAGAACTCTCTCAGCTGCAGATTAAATAACATCTCTTCTGTAATAGTTCTTGGAGTGTCCGATTAAAAGTAATCAAGTTTTAAAATCTTCATTTGAAAATTACAAATGTTCATCTTGCATAATTTTAGTGCCCACCTCAAAAGATAAAATGAATGTGCATATAGAGCAAATCCACTCTGGTTCCTCTTTTTGGTGTCCCCTGTTTGGGTCTCTAAACTGTATGTTTAAAGGTGCCTGGAACACTAAACAAGGAAGAGGATTGGGCATTAGAATTTCTCCATCCCATGTCTCTAAAGTCATGTCAACCGTGCCTTGCAGTTTGTATTAAGGAGGTGTGACTAGCAGTGTGTACCAAAGTGCTACGCTGTAACTCCACTGTATGGATGCTGCAGGTACAAATTTAAAGGTCCCAAGTTCACACCAATGTAGTCCTCAAAAAGTTAAAGCTTGGTAACTGTTAGAAACACAATGTTGTCAACATCACATCAAAATATACAAAGTAAATACCCTTAAATCAAACCAATAAGTTCTCAAGCAGCATTTTTCTTTTTGTCTGTCTGTAAATGTTGATTATCATCAATGGAAATGTGTTTTTGTCGGTTTATGTGCATACAGTGAAACCAATTAAAATCTTTAAAGTCTTCTTTTATTCTTTACATTCAAGAACTTGTAATCTTAGTTCTGCCACCTGAGTCAATCCAAGATCAGTAGGACCTGGATTGAATGGGGGAAATTCTTAGGGGAGTACAGTTCCCTACTAAGTGGGCTAAATTTTCCAAAGTGAATAGTGACTTTTGGATGCATCGGTTTTTGGCACCCAACTCAAGATACCCTAAAGGGGCCTGATTCTTGAAGTGCTGAGCACTAACCCTGTGAAAACCTGGCGCCTTAAGGTGCCAGAGTGGGCAGTCAAAAGTTGAAGCACCAAAGTCACTTGGAAAATGTAGCCCATCTTAGCCCTTTAATTAGAAAGGACAGAAAAAAAAGCAAGGGCTACCCTCCTTATTCAAGATGCAGCTTATTTGTCTCAGTTCCACTTTCCCTACCTAGTGCACATATATGATGACTCAATGACAGATCTTGTTGGAAGTCAAAATGCACATAGCGGATGGTTTGGATCCAAACTTACTGTAAGAATCAGCTGTGTGAATATGAGAAAACTAAAAGAATGCTATCATCCAACACTCCAACCAAACCTTTCCAGAAGTTCCAAAGTGTTCTGATAACTAGCTCCAGGCCAGATTCTGCCAGCCTGTATGCAATGTCTGGGGAAGGTTAAGGAGCCCTTTTTGTATGACCTCTATAACAAAGAGGCTGGAAGTGTGGAACTCCAAAGCAGACTGATCGCACTCTCTTCTCTAGCCTCCTATTTCCCTGGCTCTAGATGTTTCCCTCCAAAGAGGGTGGAAGGACTTGTCAGGAGGAGGATTACCACTTGTTAACAAATATTTCATAGCCTATGGAAGATATATCTGAAGAATTAGAAAGCATATTGATCATCAAGGACAGTATGGCAGGTTAATTAAACCACTTCAAAGACATTAGCAATATGGGTTGGAATTAAACAGAGGAAAGAGTCAGCTCTCTAATTTATGTCTCTGTAATGGAAGAGGCTCTTTGTTAATTATTGAGTCTATTCCAAGTTCCCTGAGGTTGCCATACTCTGGAGAACATGAAGTGCTATGTTAAGGCACATGAATGCATATAAAAATGTAAAATCCCAGCCACATGTAGTCACAGTATTACAGTGGTGAATCCAAAGCATTTGCATCAATTTATGAATTCAAACATGTGCCACTTGTCCATTATATTTGCATCTAATGGCAAAACAGAAGACAGGATATAGATTATTAATGAGTTGATGTGAAAATGCATCTGACAGTAACTCAGTCATATTAGCTTTCTTGGCTATTCCTGCTGCATCATTAGATTGAGGCCTGTCACGCATTGAACTCTTAGTTAAATTGAACACAAATCATATACAAGACTTGCCTACGCTGATAAATAACTGCTCAGCTATAGGCACCTGGGATTCTGTGCTATTCTGGCTCTGATGCTGCCTTCTTCACTGTAGAGAACTTCTGAGAACTTTCCAGAAGTGTAGTAAGTGTCTAACAACTGCTATGTGTGACTCACTGTCTCCCTGAGGCAAACTGTGTGTGCAATGCAGTGTTCTTCTTTTTAGATGTACATGCTGCTAGGTCTATATTAGTGAAGGAAGGTCAAAGTGCACCTTGCACTTGGTGCTGAAGGTGGTGAGGTTTGGGATGGTTCTTTGTTGCCATGTGAGTCTGTTCCACGCTCTTAGACTGGCCCCCTGAGAAAGCTGAGATTCCTGCACAGATGATCTCAACCTTTCGTTGGCTCCTATTCTATTGTGCCATACCCTGACTTCAGTGGGAGTTCTGTATGTCAAGTGACTACAGAGTTAGGCTTGAGGTCAGGATGTAGAACAGACACCTCCCTAGAAAGAGGATAAGAGCCACTCCCTTAAAATGAGTTTCAGCTGAACTGGCTACAAGTATCTTGGATTTAGCTGGTTAGAACCTAACAAAGCTGGACTCTGAACCAGCGGGTAGAGTCAGTATGCGGCTCTCAAGAATCGGGCTATGTCTACATTAGAGACTTTACAGCGGCATAGCAATACCAATGCAGCTATGCCACTGTAAGATCTCTTGTGTAGTCGCTCTATGCCGATGGGAGGGAGCTCTCCCATCAACATAATTAAAGCACCCCCAAAAAGCAGTGGTAGCGATGTCAGTCGCTGTGCACACTATCACGTGTGTCACTCAGGCTGGTGTTTTTTCAAACAACTATTAGCTGTATAATGTAAACTTTGGTGTCTGTCTGATTTGTCAACTGCTTACCTGCTCTAATAATAAATAAGGCTAGTATTGCTGACAAACATGTTTGCTACAGAGACCTCTCTTGCTTCCAGGTCTAATGATACTTCAGATGGTCCAAGCAGATTATTGCATCTGTGCCCTGATCCCAAGTCTATTGAAATCAATAGACTCATATTTACTTCACTGGTCTTCAAACCATGCTCTTGTTTATAAGTAAGTGAGCACCTGCTCCTACCAGGGGCTCAGTGCATTCTGTGAGACTGTGGGAGTTGAGGATGTTGAACACTTCAGAGGACCCAGCCATGATGTCATAACCTGAAAGTCCTCTCTGACAACATGGAACTGAATGACCATGCTACTATTTTATTCTTTAAAGGTGGATGGCTAAGATAGCAGGATGCTACTGTAAAGTACTGCAGGCAAAGTGGTCCCATGCCTGTTAAGTAAAGGTCAAGAGTTTCAGACTCCTACTTCAGAACAGCTGTATAGCTACAGATCAATTATTCACTAGAAACCTGTGAAACTGCTCATCTTGTGGCATCAAAATGTAATTCTTTCAAAGGGCCTGTTCCTTTTAAGAACTTCTGCTATCCTGAAATGGAACAGAGGAAAAGTCTTCATAGTACAAAGATCTCCAATCTCCATGATAATAAATGTATAAAGTAGTTTAAAAACACTTTGCGCATGACATAAACAGCACAGGCCAGATTCTCAGCTTGTGTAAACAGGCACAGTTTTCTGTAGAAAAGAAAAGGAGTACTTGTGGCACCTTAGAGACTAACAAATTTGTTAGTTTCTAGGTGCCACAAGTACTCATTTTCTTTTTTGCGAATACAGACTAACACGGCTGCTACTCTGAAACGGTTATTATGCAAGGTTTCTGCAGAGCTACTGTAGCAGAGGATCTGATCTCATTCCTATATCAGAGAGCTCTTCAGTTGCATTATTTTGTGTTGCACTTTATTCCTTTTTCAGGTGATCAAATACAACTAGACTCCCCCACCCCCTCTTCCCAATTTGGATCTGTAGAGCAAATGTTTTTAAACAGGCTTGGTCTTTTTAACAGGTCTTTAGTTGGCTACACTGTAGCACAGATGACCTTTCCATGAATTTAGAGACTAATAGAGTGTGATTTAACATTAGACAATGTAACATATTATAGTGTGGGGGGAACAACAGACACTTTGGCCCACTGACAAATGTCTATTTAATATCCAAATCTATACAGCAACTTCCCTCGCAGCTCTTCTTACTGCAGAGTCCTGAAGACAGAAATGTGCTTCTGAGTGTCTGTTTGCAGTCTGTATGTTTTCCTTTCTCCTGTTTGTAATGCACCCCTCTATGCCATTGTCTTTCCTCACCAGGGAACAGTGGTCACTGCCCAGAAAGACAATTAAAAGGCCCAAAAGGGTAATCCCTAGGAACAATCAGATGCTAGCAATCACACACAGTACATGTAATAAGAAAAGGAGTACTAATGTATGTTAGCAAGAGGCACCCATTCAGTGAGGTACTGTTATTCCACAGCCTCCACTTCCATTGTTCCATGGGCTATAAGACAAAGGGTTAAGTAAATGTTTTTAGAAGATAAGGTGCCCTGTTGACAACCAGCAGGCTCCAGTGGTCTCAGCAGGATCTCTCTGAGCTGTGATAAATTGGGAGGGTTTCAAAGTGGACTGAAGAGACGCCATGAGAAAGGGGAGGTTGCTGATCCTGCTGGCAGCAGGGAAAGAATCTGGAGGTGTTTAACGATCCCACACTCTTGGATAGTTTTATTTAAAGACTCCATGTCTAGCCAGAGGAAAGTCTATCAGCCTTTGTGACTGTACACCCATTTTCCATGGTGACGTCCATTGAAATGCATCCAGATAAGGGCTGTCTGGGATCTTTCATCCTCTCACATTGACAAACTTTTAAGCTGATCCTCTTTGAGAAAAACTGTAGTGAGCAGTGGCTATTTTCTTATACAAGGTTATACTATCCAATCATTGGCTTGTCTATTCCCCAGCTAACTTAAATGCATATTAGAAATGACACTGAAGAGAAAATGTTAAAATCACCTAGATGACTTAAGCACCTATGTCACTTATGAAAGTGTAACTTTGGGTCTTTTGAAAACTTCACCTGAATCACCAAGTTTGGATCTGGATATGAACTTTCTTGGGTGGGGGTGGGATGGTTGCTCAGGAAACAGATTCAGATATGAAGTCATGTCACCTACCATGTGGTTTGTACAGTGGGGGCACTGACCTGCCTGAGGCCTCTAGAACTCCTGTAATGTAAATCTTAATAATAAAAATACACCGATAGCATGAGTAGCTTGCTCTACCCCATCTCCTAGGGCAAGTTTTAAGGCTCCTCGTCACTCTTGGCGGGGAGGCATAGTATTACTGATGTCAGGTGACAGCCTCAATCACGCCTAACCAGTTAGATCATCACATAGTGCAGTATTGCCACCCAGCCCTCAAGAAATCCGATGAGTTGGGCCCCAAAAAGTCATCAGGCTGCCTTGACAATTATGAGATTTAAAAGATTTCAAGCTTTTCTCTGCAGCCATGGGGGTTAGAATCTTACTATGTTAAAAATATAATAAAAGCAAGGTCCCTCACAATAACATGATTCCAGGAACTGGGGCATTATGGTAAACAGCAAATATTGTGAGACTCATGATAAAAATACAGGTCTTGGCAACACTGCATTAATCTCTAGTTTATACACACAGCAGATGCCGTAAAAGGGATTTTCTACATTCTCTGAGTAGAATGCAGTGGTGTTGTCAGAGATTACTCAGGCAGACTGTTCCTGACTGGAGAATGTTGCTCAGTTGTGGTATTGGGATACATTACGATTACTTTATAGTCCTGAGAGTAAATGAAAAGAAGGATGTTGTCAGTGTGAGGAACAAGGATAGAACAAAAAGACTTATGAGAATATAGGCTAAATATATACCTGATAGCTAATCATAGAACCATAGAGTTAGAAGGGACTGCAAGGGTCATCTAGTCTCCCTGCTAAGAGCAGATTGGTTGTGTCTAAACCATCCAAGACAGATGGCTATCCAGACTCCTTTTGAAAAACTCAGCAAAAGAGTTTTCCACAACCTCCCTATGCAGTCTGTTCCATTGTCCTACATGGAGAACTGTTAATTGGAATCTAAAGGAATGCAGAAGGCTTGATTCTCCACTGCCCTTCACTTTGTGCTGTCACTTACACCAGGGCAGAGTAAGTGCAAGATGCTACCATTCTGCTTTGGTAACATCTCAGACCCACTCTGAGGGATGGTAGTGACAACACAAAGTGCAGGGTAATGGAGATTCAGGCCGACAAAGTTGGTGGCAATTCTGGATGTCTTATACTGAAAAGACTTTCCTCACTGCATAGTCAGCTTGTTACAAACTAACTGACAGAATAAAATCTCTCCTATCTACAACCCTTTCTCTCCAACTTCCTACTGCATGGTGCTCACAATGCTTCTGTTTGTGGACCGTCATGAATGGATCCATGGGCTGTGGAGTGAGAACCACTGATCTGGACAAACTACAGGGAGCTCAAGGAAGAGCAACAAAATGGGAGTGTAAGGATAGTTTTATGGGGAATGATTATTAACGGAGCTATGTATAACTCAGTTAAGGGACAAATGAGTTGGAACATGAAAGTGTGCACAATAGTTGAAGAATATAAACACAAAGGTGGAAGAGGAATTATTTAGCATGTAAGGGATTGAACTAGTTGGGGATGGGATGAAACTAAGAGAAAACCTAGGCTAAATAGCAGGAAAACCTTTCTAGATACCAAATCTGGAAGAATCTCTAAAAGGGAAGAGCGCATTTCCTAGGAAAGGTTAAAAGTAGAATGGACAAAGCCCTAGAAAATATACTGTAGGGAACAAGATTGCAATGGCCTGTGATGATCTTTTCCTGTGATTGATATAAAGCAACATAAGGCAGACTTTATAGTGAAAAGCAGGGAAATTAATGGATAGCTTCAATAGAAACACAGCCAAACAATTGCATCAAGGCAATTTTAATGGCTTAGATTTGCTTGTGATGCCCGTACACACCCGCTTCTAGAGATTGTGCAGCATGTGTTTTTGCAGTGTGCTGAGCAGCCTATATCTTAAAGCTATTCTGAACCTAACCTGGGAAATGAGCCAAGTGAGGTTCAAGTTGAGAGCAAATAGGATTTAGCAATCAGAAGAGGGGAATGCAAAATGCCTAAAGGAATGTTGATTGAAATTGTATAACATATAGAAATCTACTGCAGATAAATTGGGAGATGGTTTAATAAACAGTTTGAGAGATTAAAATTGAAATAAATCCCAGTTAAGTTGCAGCAGCGAAAAGAGTACACAGACCATTGCAGTTAGAGATGGTCAAGGGTATTATAGGCACTAAACAGAAGGCTTTTGAAACATAAACAATCTGGGGAGGAGGTGGGTTGGAAATCTGTTTTTTTTGTTTTTTTTTTAAAAAGCAGAATAATATTCAAAGGCAAAAATAAAGGAGCAAAATCAAATAATGAACCTCGGACTGAAGGGAGTATTTCAACTAAGAAAGCGTTCACCAAGTATATTTTAATGGACAAAGTGAAAGCAACTGCTGCAAACCAAGAGTAAACTAGGAGACAGAGTAATGGTCTGATTTAAAACAGGTGGGGGGCTTTAATCTGTATTTACAGAGAAGGAAGAGATGAGCTTGAAGGTGTGGTTCTGCCATTCTGTATGGCATGAGAAGAGTGGGACAATGTGCAGATATTGCACCAAAAATACCTATTTAAAGATTACAAAACCAGCTAAGGTAGAAAAGATCCTCTGCAGTGAGCATCCAAAATTAGCCTGGGCATCTTCTATCTACATGTGGGTGGTGGTTTCCTAAGGAACAAAGGACCAATATCTAATGAATATGTAACCAGAGAACTACAGAATACGATGAGACCCATGCATAGAGTCACGAGTTTTAAACCAGAAGGGACCACCAGGTCCTCTGTCTTCACCTCCATGTATATACAGACCACCAACTGCACACTAAAGCACCAACTGAATTAGACCAAAGTATTACAGCCCACAGAGACTAGACTGTTCTGTGTCACAGGGAGGGAATAGCAGGGACGAGGTGCACTAATTCTGAAGCCCCCACGAAGGCAGAGAAATGATTAAATGAGATATACCAAGATAATCTAGCAAGTGATCCTCACCCACATGCTGCAGAACAAGGCGAACCTCCTCCCCCCCACTCCCCGCCCCCACACAAATACAAGGTCACTGTCAGTCTGACCTGAGGGGAAATTCCTGCCTGACCTCCCCGATATGGTGATCATGTGAGCAAGAACCAACTTGCAAGTCAGAGGAATGCTCAGTGCCACCTCAGAGGCCTGGCCCACCCCACCCAATGTCCCATCCACCTGTGGCCATCTCCATGCTTCAGAGGAAGTAGACAAAAAAAATCCCAAATATGTTGGGGAAGGGGAGGAATCCCTTCCTGACCCTGCAGGTGGCCAGCTGAAGACCTGAAGCATGAACTTTTAGACCATGAGATATAAACTAGAGTGATCCCCAGGGCTGTTGATCCCTGCCCCAGACCATCACAAGTAAGCCTCATCATACAGTCACACTCGTACATTTATCCAGCTCTCTTTTAAACTAATATGTTGTTTGTCCCCACAACTTCAATTGGTGACTGTTCCAGAACCTCATCCCTCTGATGGCTAGAAACCTTCTATTCCCAGCCTGAACTTGTTCATGATCAGTTTATACCCATTTGTTCTTGTCACATTGTCCCTGAACTTAAATAGCTCTTCACGCTCCCTGGTGTTACCCCTAGATGTATTATAGAGAACAATCAAATCCCCTCTCAACCTTCATTTTGGTAGGCTAACAAGCCAAGTCTTTCCAGTCTCCTCTCATAATATAGGCCCTCCATTCCCCCTGATCATCCTAGTTGCTCTTCTCTGCACCTGCTGCACTTTGAATTCACCGTTTTTGAACATGGGTGCCAGAACTGTACACAGTATTCAAAGTGAGGTCTTACCAGGACCTTACATGATAGCATTAATACTTCGTATCTCTACTGGAAACTCCTCACATGATAGATCCTAGGATCCATTGCCTTTTTTGCAGCCATATCACATTGGTGACTCATAATCATCTGACACCCCCCACCCGACTTTCTCTCCTCCGTTGCTTCCATCTGATGAGCCCCAGCTTGTAGCAGAATTCTTATTGTTTAGATGCTAGTGCATGACCGTGTCACATTCCAGGGTGCAACCAGACCAGTGAGAGGTCTGGATCTTTCTGTATAATGTTCCGATCCTCCTCTGGATTGACAATGCCTCCTAACTTGGTATTATTGACACATTTTGTTAGCGCACTCCTGCTTCATGTGCCAAAGTCATCATTCAAATGTTGAATAAGATTGGTTTCAACACCAATCCTTGGGGAGCTCCTTAGTAGCCTCCCTCCAGATAGTTAAGACTCTCTTTTGTTAAATGGGAGATCTGGCAAATATTGTTTGCAGACGGCTCACACAATATAGAAAATGAGGGGGGAAGTCGCACAAGTTTATAAAAAAAAAAAGAAAAAAAAAACTACACCAGAGCAGAAATAGGTTTCAGCAAGACTGCCTGATGTAGTTGTGGACTGATAGTGTTTGGTTTTTTTTTAAACTTAAGCATTAGGTAAGTATGTGACCCATCGTACCCCAAGGGATGATTCACAATTGGAGGAATTCGGCCCATATCTAATTAAAACTTTGCTGAAGAGTACAGTATCAATCCACCATACTACTGGAACTGCAGTGCAGCTCCTAAGCTTTTATAAAACACAATTACTCATCCGAGCAATGCAATACATCTTCGGTTCAAATCCCATCTTCTCTAGTAGTATCTATTGATTAGTGAATGCAAGGTCAATCGTTTCCCGCTTATCAACCTGGTGAAGCTGTCCATACAGTAGATGTAAAAAGAAAAGGAGTACTTGTGGCACCTTAGAGACTAACAAATTTATTAGAGCATAAGGTTTTCGTGAGCTACAGCTCACTTGCTCTAATAAATTTGTTAGTCTCTAAGTGCCACAAGTACTCCCTTTTCTTTTTGCGAATACAGACTAACACGGTTCTGCTACTCTGAATACAGTAGATGTGAAACTAATTGAACTGCTCCTGAAACTATTGAACTAATTGAGCTCCTTGAACTCGCCATGTGTTTCTCTGGTACCAAATCCTGCCTCCAGTGCCTGTGTGAAATGGAGAATGCGTCACTTTCCTTTCATAAATCCTGGGTCTAGCTCTTCTGCTTGAACTGAATCTCCCACTTGCCCTCCTCTCCACCCAATTCAACCTCCTCCCCTTCTTTATACCATCAGCCCATATCCTGGATAATATGTACAGATCTAGGGGAGATGGGTTGGATCCCACTGAAGTTGGGAATATTTCCATTGGGAAACCTTTTCTTCCCCTCTGCAAAAACACATCTAGTTTGGGATATACTAGCTCAGTCTTATGTAGTATTTAGACATACTACAGATGTCTATTATTTTTTAATTACCAATGCACTTATATCCATGAAGCTGCATCAGCGCACCACTTCCACATTAGGGTTTTGCACTGGTACAGCTACGTCCATTGCAGCTAGAGAAGGCTTCCTAACTAGCAGGAGTCCTCAAGGGCTGCCTTCTCCATTAATCCATAGCTGGTAATCTCACATAGGTGCAGACACATGAAGTGACATCTTGATTACATGCAGCAGCTACACATCTGCTATAGCAAGATGCCTGTGTCACTTCTGCAGCTCAGCAGGTAAGAAGCAAGGCTGTCTCTAGAGACTGTCTATACCGCAAGAGCTGTACATGGGCCTACCCTACCAGTCTAGTTTGAATCCAGCTAGGCCGGGTAACAATAGCAGTGAAGATAGTAGCACAAGCTAGCAAACGTACTCAGGTCTGTGCTAGGCTGGTATTACCTACACTGAAGCCTGTGCTCCATGGTCTTCACTTTTAATGTTACCTACACTAACTTGAATTCAAGCTAGCTCGAGTAGGCTAGACAGAGCACAGCTTTTGTCTATGGTAGATGGACCCTAGGTGGCAATACCACGGAGGTAGGAGGTTTTGTAGGCCAGAGTAGCAGTGGCATGACAAAGCAGGAGTTTAAGAATTCATGCTGATGGGTGACAATTTGATATCTGTATGAATTCCATGGCTTCCTCCTACCACAATCCTCTTCCATTCAGTGATTCCCTCACATACATATCCATTCACTGCCATACTTCCTCCCTGCACTTCATAATCTGCTGAACACCCCTCCTCTTACAGTCATATGCTGCCCTCAGATTATCTGGTTGTTCCTGCTAAAGTGCTCAGCAGTGCAGTAGTTAACTATGTTGACACTGCCATCTTTAGGGTTCAGAGTTTAACAAACCCATTGAAATGAATGGGGTAGTTCGTGCCTATAGGAGCCATAGTTTTGACTGTCTACAAGGTCATACAAACGCACTACACTGGTTACATCCACTTCACCTTTTCATAGTTATCTTCACAATATGAAGCCAGAAGCAGGCAACCAAACTTATTTAAGAAATGTTTGTTTAAAATTGTGCTAAAGATAATACTTAGCGCCTACAAAGCAAAGCATGTTACACCCACTAGTTAATGTACAATTCATTAACTTTCTCAGCCCTCCTCGTGAGCTGGATAAGTAGTAGAATACCCTTGGGGAAACTGAGGTATGGGAGTGGTTAAGTGACCATGGCCACAGAACCAGTGGTAGAGTTGGAACTAGTGGCAGGAGTTCCTTCCTCCCAGGCCCTGGCTCAGTTGCCTAGACCAGTGCTATTCAAAGTGGTGGTCCGTGGACCGGTGCCAGTCCACGAGCCATCGACTGCCAGTCTGCGCACACATTGGGAAAAAAAAATGCCAGTCCCCCACATCAGATAGCTTGAGAAGCACTGGCCTAGACCATAGTGCCTCTTACAGTATTGCGATGACAAACTGCTCAGGTGTGTGTTGGGGAACTATTTTTAATCACCATCCCCGCTGACTTTGGGAACACCCCATTCACACTGGGTCTGCAAAGAAGCATGTAAGAGCTGATTAACAGCTGGTTCCTGCCTGTTTAGACAGCTCTGACAATGCATCCCTTCTTTTCAAGGTGACAGGAACACCCAGCTGCCTAATGGTTACAGAAGTGTCTATTCTTTCCCAGTGACATTTATTGTGAAATATCTGAGTGGGACTGAGAGACATGCAAGGCTTTCTCCCTCCTTATCAGAGCGACCCTGGTCAGTGTCCTGCTGTCAAGGACTAAAGTAATTTATGTCAGAGCTGCAAGTGTTTACTTATCTACCCAGTGACTGGCTCAGCTGAAATCAGCCAGACTGGCTCCTTTGTCTCACGGGCTTTTTCCTGCCAGTGGGAAAAATGAGGCACTGGGTGCTATTACCATTCCAGCGAGTCATGTCATGCTTTGGAAAAAAACAACACAGAAGGTGTAAGAAGTGGTGCCATAGATGGAGCGGCCAGTCTCCTGTGGCCACCCTTAAGCTGACATGAGAACACTGATAGCCGCCACTATCAAAAATGTTACTACAGCTCTGGCACAGGAGGGAAAATTTAAAGTGCCAGCTAGCAAAAGCCAGTGCTGCTCTAACAACAGCTAACATCCAAAATCAATCCCCCCGTTTGGGGTTTACAAGTATCTTTGCATCCGCCTCAGCAGCTACACGATCAGTGAGATAAGCCATACAAACAAAACCCCTCCTTGAAAATGGTACAATATTGCTTGGACAGACCTCAGCATTGAATGTCGAATCTGCATGTGCGTCTCTCTGGCCCCAGGGAGTCTGCAGTCTAATTTGGACATGTGAATACAAAGCAAGTGAACAATCTGAACACCAGGCAGGTAGGAGATAATCACACTGAGGAATCTGTGTTGGAAGCCCTCGTGAGAGAAGTTGAGTTTTAAAGAGGGATTTGTAAGAGAGGAGGAAGAAACATAGTGCACAAGAAGTGGGGAAAAAGAAAAGGAGAACTTGTGGCACCTTAAAGACTAACAAATTTATTTGAGCATAAGCTTTCGTGAGCTACAGCTCACTTCATCACTTTTTGCGAATACAGACTAACACAGCTGCTACTCTGAAAGAAGTGGGGAGTGTATCAAGCTTAAGGAATACCCATACAAGTTCTCCCCCATGATTTCACTGGGAGTTGTGCCTGAGTAAGGCTGCAAGATACAATGCTATAAAAACAGTGATAAATCTCTGATTAATGCATCTCTGCCCTTTATAACTGTGGTTATATTGATTGGTACTTTAATGTTATGGCAAATATCCTTCACCATGAAGGTCCAGTGCCAATAAAGACTTGGTCCAATTTCTGCAGGGCCTGATTTTTTTTCCAGTGATGCTGAGTTCCCACAACTTCACTTGACGTCTGTGGGAGCGTGGTACCTCTGAAAATTGGGCCCATATAATGGAAACCCAGGCAAGCCCCTAAACAGACTTTAAGAACTGATCCGATTTTTGTTTCTTGTATCGTGAAAGAGGAATGAAAGCTATGAATACATCTGGCCAGGGCCATCCCCACCCATACACAACCTACACAGCTGCATAGGGCACCAGGAAATTTGGGGCAATTTGGTGCCCCAAATTTCCTGGTGCCCTACGCAGCTGCGTGCCGCATTCAGCTCCAGCGGCCAGCCCAATCCCTGGACAGCTAAGCAGGCCCCTCGTGGGCTGCACACAGCCCAGCCCAGGAAAGCTGCCTCTGCCCCTGCCCCACCTCTTCCCCTCATCCCCCCCACCCCCCGTGGAGGCCTGGGGTGCCCCCCACCCCGTGCAGAGTCTTGCGATGCCCTCCCTCTCAGAGGCCTGGGGACAGCCCACTTCTCCCCCCCGCAGCACAGGGGGCTGCGTAGGGCACTACAATCTCTAGGGACGGCCCTGCATCTGGCCCAGAGACCCGGGCTGTTTCCCGTAGATGTAGTTTCATAAATCACAGAGGAAGATTTTTTTTGTATTTGTTGGGGTTTTGTTATCCAGGCATTCTGCTTTCCAGACTAAAAATTGTCACCCTAAATACAGGACAGCTTTCATCTTGTCTCCATACATCCTTCCTGGTGATGGAAAGATGAGCATGTATGTGTATGATAGATTTGCTCTTATGGAAGCTTCCCTCCTTTGAGGAGACAAATATTAAGCAGTGGTAGCTTCCTTTCCTAAACTGAATAGTTATCATTATCGGGCAAGGAAGCCTTTAACTATATGAACAATGGATTAAAGAAGCCAGACTCTCTCTCTCTAAATGAGCTGTTATTATTTTAAATTAGCTTCTTTCTTAACCCAGGGCATGCCTCAAAAAATATTCCACTGACCGATTGTATTTTTCTAGACAAATATGTTTGTGAGCTGTCTTCTCTCCCCACCCAGCAGGGAATGTTCAAAGGCTTATTCCTCCACTCTGAAGAGTTTAGGAAGAGACACACAGGCTTAATAATCTAGTGGTTAGAGCTGAAGTCTGGGACTCTTAAACTGTGTCCCTGCCTAGCCATGCTGTTCATTCAATTTGTTCTTCAGCAAGTCCTGTAAATTTTCAAGGGCCTAAGGCGTCAGGCTACCTTTGGGTGGCTGGCCATTTTAATTTTTGCACTCCCAAAATGAATTGGGACATTAATGTGAATGGATTGGCAGTCAGAGGTGCCAAGGTCCTCGAGGCAAATGGGGGCATAAAATAGTGGAAGTGCAAATTTAGCACCACCAACCTGCATCTATAAAAGTGAGACGACATATTTGAAAGATCACCCCCCTAACCTCCTGCTGCATTAGTTCACCTATCTGGGAAATAGTTCACCTCTTGGGGGGTGACCAATAGGGCTTGAATTTGGGACTCAAAAGCACAGGTCTTTACTACTTGAGCTAAAGGAGCAAATCTGTCAACTGGAATTAACCGAAGGCTGATACACTCTTATGTGATCCAGCCACTAGAGGGTGGAGAGACCTACTTGGACATATTCCCACTCCCTTCCTTAGAAGTACCTGATTCCCAAAGGAATTGTCAGGATTAATCACTTCGGTTGCTGCACATCACTGCTATAAAATACAGCATTTTTATCTAATAAAAACAACTTATTTTGTCTTCACCTCTTTTTGGATGTGTATGCTCCTGGATGGAAACGAAGATTAACACTTGTGTCAGAACTATTATTGGAAAGAAGTAGACTCTCGTCTCGAAATCAACAGGCACAAATGTGTGTGCTTTGGTTACATCTTGGAAGGACTGATTGTATGTTTCATAGATTCATAGATACTAAGGTCAAAAGGGACCATCATGATCATCTAGTCCGATCTCCTGCACAACGCAGGCCACGGAATCTCACCCACCCATTCCTGCGAAAAACCTCTCACCGATGTCTGAGCTATTGAAGTCTTCAGATCTTGGTTTAAAGACTTCAAGGAGCAGAGAATCCTCCAGCAAGTGACCCGTGCCCCGTCCTACAGAGGAAAGCGAAAAACCTCCAGGGCCTCTTCCAATCTGCCCTGGAGAAATTCCTTCCCAATCCCAAATATGGCAATCAGCTAAACCCTGAGCATATGGACAAGATTCACCAGTCAGATACCCAGGAAAGAATTTTCTGTAGTAACTCAGATCCCACCCCATCTAACATCCATCACAGGCCATTGGGCCTATTTACCATGAATAGTTAAAGATCAATTAATTACCAAAATCATGTTATCCCATCATACCATCTGCTCCATAAACTTATCGAGTTTAATCTTAAAGCCAGATAGGTCTTTTGCCCCACTGCTTCCTTGGAAGGCTATTCCAAAAGTTCACTCCTCTGATGGTTAGAAACCTTCATCTAATTTCAAGTCTAAACTTCCCAATGACCAGTTTATATCCATTTGTTCTTGTGTCCACATTGGTACTGAAATTAAATAATTCCTCTCCTCTCCGTATTTATCCCTCTGATATATTTATAGAGAGCAATCATATCTGCCCTCAACCTTCTTTTAGTTAGGCTAACAAACCAAGCTCCTTGAGTCTCCTTTCATAAGACAGGTTTCCATTCCTTGGATCATCCTAGTACCCTTCTCTGTACCTGTTCCAGTTTGAATTCATCCTTCTTAAATATGGGAGACCAGAACTGCACACAGTATTCCAGGTGAGGTCTCACCAGTGCCTTGTATAACAGTACTAAAACCTCCTTATCTCTACTAGAAATACCTCAACTGATGCATCCCAAGACCACATTAGCTTTTTTCATGGCCATATCACATTGGCGGCTCATAGTCATCCTATGATCAATGAATACGTCAAGGTCCTTCTCCTCCTCCATTACTTCTAATTGATACATCCCCAATTTATAGCTAAAATTCTTGTTATTAATCCCTAAATGCATAACCTTACACTTCTCACTATTAAATTTCATCCTATTACTATTACTCCAGTTTACAAGGTCATCCAAATCTTCCTGTATGATTTCCTGGTCCTTCTCTAAATTGGCAATACCTCCCAGCTTTGTATCATCCACATACTTTATTGGCACACTCCCACTTTTTGTGCCGAGGTCAGTAATAAAAAGATTAAATAAGATTGGTCCCAAAACTGATCCCTAAAGGAACTCCACTAGTAACCTCCCTCCAGCCTGACAGTTCACCTTTCAGTAGGACTTGCTGTAGTCTTCCTGTTAACCAATTCCTTATTCACCTTTCAATTTTCATATTGATCCCCATCTTTTCCAATTTAACTAATAATTCCCCATGTGGCACATTATCAAATGCCTTACTGAAATCTAGGTAAATTAGATCCACTGCATTTCCTTTTTCTAAAAAATCTGTTACTTTCTCAAAGAAGGAGATCATGTTGGTTTTGCACGATCTACCTTTTGTAAAACCATGTTGTATTTTGTCCCATTTACCGTTGACCTCAATGTCCTTAACTACTTTCTCCTTCAAAATTTTTTCCAAGACCTTGCATACTACAAATGTCAAACTAACAGGCCTGTAGTTACCCGGATCACTTTTTTTTTTCCTTTCTTAAAAATAGGAACTATGTTAGCAATTCTCCAATCATATGGTACACCCCCTGAGTTTACAGATTCATTAAAAATTCTTGCTAATGGGCTTGTAATTTCATGTGCCAATTCCTTTAATATTCTTGGATGAATATTATCTGGGCCCCCCGATTTAGTCCCATTAAGCTGTTCGAGTTTCGCTTCTACCTCAGATATGGTAATATCTACCTCCATATCCTCATTCCCATTTGTCATGTTACCATTATCCTAAGATCCTCTTTAGCCTTATTAAAGACTGAGGCAAAGTATTTGTTTAGATATTGGGCCATGCCTAGATGATCCTTGACCTCCACTCCATCCTCAGTGTTTAGCAGTCCCATTTCTTCTTTCTTTGTTTTCTTCTTATTTATATGGCTATAGAACCTTTTACTATTGATTTTAATTCCCTTTGCAAGGTCCAACTCTACTTGACTTTTAGCCTGTCTCACTTTGTCCCTACATGTTCTGACCTCAATAAGATAGCTTTCCTTGCTGATCCCTCCCATCTTCCACTCCCTGTAGGCTCTGAAACCTGCTTTTTCTTAATCACCTCTCTGAGATGCTTGCTCATCCAGCTTGTTCTACAACTCCTGCCTATGAATTTTTCCCCTTTCTTGTGATGCAGCTTTCCGATAGCTTCTGCAGCTTTGATTTAAAGTAATCCCAGGCCTCCTCTGCCTTTAGATCCATAAGTTCTTCAGTCCAATCCACTTCCTTAAATAATTTCCTTAATTTTTGAAAGTCAGCCCTTTTGAAATCAAAAACCCTAGTTTCAGATTTATTTTTGTTAATCCATCTGTTCAGTTTGAACTGAATTAGCTCATGATCACTTGAACCAAGATTGTCCCCTACAACCATTTTTTCTATGAGGTCCTCACTACTCACCAAAACCAAATCTAAAATGGCATCCCCTCTAGTTGGTTCAGCAACTACTTGATGAAGGAATCCATCAGCTATCGCATCTAGGAAAATCTGACCACTATTACTATTACTAACACTCGTCCTCCAGTCTATATCTGAGAAGTTAAAGTCTCCCATGATTAAACAGTTTCCATTAGTATTTACTTCATTAAAAACATTAAAGAGGGCTCTATCCATATCCAAATTAGATCCCGGTGGTCTATAGCACACCCCAAGCACTATCCCAGGGGAGGCTCTAGTAGTTTTTCTTCCCCAGTTTCAGAGTAGCAGTCGTGTTAGTCTGTATCCGCAAAAGAAAAGGAGGACTTGTGGCACCTTAGAGACTAACAAATTTATTTGAGCATAAGCTTTCGTGAGCTACAGCTCACTTCATCGGATGCATTCAGTGGAAAATACAGTGGGGAGATTTATATAAACAGAGAACATGAAACAATGCATATTACCATACACACTGTAACGGGAGTGATCAGGTAAGGTGAGCTGTTACCAGCAGGAGAGCGTGGGGGGGGGGGAATCAAGGTGGGCCATTTCCAGCAGTTGACAAGAATGTGTGAGGAACAGTAGGGGGGAAATAAACATGGGGAAATAGTTTTACTTTGTTTAATGACACAGCCACTCCCAGTCTTTATTCAAGCCTAAGTTAATTGTATCCAGTTTGCAAATTATTGCAATTCAGCACTCTCTCTTTGGAATCTGTTTTTGAAGTTTTTTTGTTGAAGAATTGCCAATTTTAGGTCTGTAATCAAGTGACGAAAGAGATTGAAGTGTTCTCCGACTGGTTTTAGCATGTTATAATTCTTGACTTCTGATTTGTGTCCATTTATTCTTTTACATAGAGACTGTCCAGTTTGACCAATGTAAATGGCAGAGGGGCATTGCTAGCACATGATGGCATATATCACATTGGTAGATGCGCAGGTGAACGAGCCTCTGATAGTGTGGCTGATATGATTAGGCCCTATGATGGTGTCCCTTGAATAGATATGTGGACAGAGTTGGCAACGGGCTTTGTTGCAAGGATATGTTCCTGGATTAAAGGTTCTGTTGTGTGGTGTGTGGTTGCTGGTGAGTATTTGCTTCAGGTTGGGGGGCTGTCTGTAAGCAAGGACTGGCCTGTCTCCCAAGATCTGTGAGAGTGATGGGTCGTCCTCCTTCCCGCCCCCTTCCCCCGCTGCTGGTGATGGCTTATCTTAAGTGATCACTGTCCATACAGTGTGTATGATAAAACCCATTGTTTCATGTTCTCTGTGTGTGTATATAAATCTCCCCACTGTATTTTCCACCAAATGCATCCGATGAAGTGAGCTGTAGCTCACGAAAGCTTATGCTCAAATAAATGTGTTAGTCTCTAAGGTGCCACAAGTACTCCTTTTCTTTCTACAATCAAAAGGAGTACTTGTGGCACCTTAGAGACTAACACATTTATCTGAGCATAAGCTTTTGTGAGCTACAGCTCACTTCATCGGATGCATTTGGTGGAAAATACAGTGGGGAGATTTATATACACAGAGAACCATGAAACAATGGGTGTTACCATACACTGTAACAGTGATTAGGTAAGGTGAGCTATTACCAGCAGGAGAGCGGGGAGGGGGAAAACCTTTTGTAGTGATAATCAAGGTGGGCCATTTCCAGCAGTTGACAAGAACATGTGAGGAACAGCGGGGGGGCGGGGGAAATAAACATGGGGAAATAGAAAAGGAGTACTTGTGGCTCCTTAGAGACTAACAAATTTATTAGAGCATAAGCTTTCGTGAGCTACAGCTCACTTCATACACTGTATGCATCCGATGAAGTGAGCTGTAGCTCACGAAAGCTTATGCTCTAATAAATTTGTTAGTCTCTAAGGTGCCACAAGTACTCCTTTTCTTTTTATGGATACAGACTAATACGGCTGCTTCTCTGAAACCTGTCATGAGGAAATAGTTTTACTTTGTGTAATGACACATCCACTCCCAGTCTTTATTCAAGCCTAAGTTACCCATCTGCTGAAGTGAAGAAACAGATGTTCTTGTTAACTGCTGGAAATGGCCTACCTTGCTTGTCACCATGAAAGGTTTTCCTCCTTTCCCCCCTCTGCTGCTGGTGATGGCTCATCTTAAGTGATCACTCTCCTTACAGTGTATATGATAAAACCCATTGTTTCATGTTCTCTGTGTGTGTATATAAATCTCCCCACTGTATTTTCCACCAAATGCATCCAATGAAGTGAGCTGTAGCTCACGAAAGCTTATGCTCAAATAAATTTGTTAGTCTCTAAGGTGCCACAAGTACTCCTTTTCTTTTTGCGAATACAGACTAACATGGCTGCTACTCTGAAACTTTTGATTGTAGGTTATAGTAGTCAGGGATGACCAGTGAGGAGAGGGACAAATGGTATGTGACTGATCATTGGAAGATCAGCTGCTAAGTGTGGGCAGTTAGCAATGGATTGAGAAGGCTTCAGAAACTCTGCTATGTCACCAGTGAGTAAATGGACTTTACTTACTATTCCCTCCTTCCAATGCATTTTAGTACTTGGAAGACGGTAGGGGTTGAGGGAAAACATTGTCAGATGCTTAAAGGGTCAGAGTTGAGGTTGGTTTAGCCTAATATTTAGTCTAAATGAATTGATATAGATTTGTTTGCAAAGTCCTTATAATTCCTCACTTGTAATTTTTTTTAAAAAAAACAGATGATTCAATGAGATTCAAAGTTCACTGGCAGCAGTCCAGCATCAATGAGGAACTAACTGAATAACAGCAAATCAATGCAGCCATGCAAGGGCGGAAACCGATTTCAGATTCAGATTTTCAAGGGATCATAGGCAACAGCGAGAGAAGTGGGGGAAGCAATGTTCTACATTTTGTAAAGCATGCAGCAATAGCGCATTCAACCCTTGCAGGAAAGAGGGAGTTCCCTTAACTGGCTCAAGAGTGATACCTCTGTTACAACCTGGTCCAGTACCCCACTGTCTAGTCACTGGTCAGCTGCAAGTGACCCCAACTGCTTGATCCCCCATGTTCCCAAGTCAACTGGCTTTGGAAAGTCTAGACACAGCTGCTTGTATATGCTCCATCTAGCCTAAGGGCACTCCGGGCTTCTAGTTTAACCCCTCTTGGGGCAGGAAAGCACAAAGCACAGGCTTAGCAAAGGAATTTCTTAACAGCAGAAACTCTTAAAGCACTCCAGAGTTACAGATCTTTGAAAATAACAAGTCTTGAGATGCCCCCTTCCCAAGGCAGAGCCCACCCCTTCTTTCAAGTCAGGTTAGTCAGCATTTCAGGCTGGGCAGAGTCCATCCTGCCCTGTCTCTTCTTACATCTCACGATGGCCAGAACCCCTGGGCCAAGCAGAACCCAACTCTCAAGCAGGTTCTCTGCTCTGGACTACAATGCTACATGCTCAGCTGGAAGCTCAAGGCCCATTCACCCGTCATGCTTGCCCCACCTGCAGGCCCCTGTGCAGGAAAAATCGTTTTTCATGAGGGAGGGCCAGTAGCTGAGTCATTCAAAGTCAAGTATCAGAAGGGTAATTGTGTTAGTCTGGATCTGTAAAAGCGGCAAAGAGTCCTGTGGCATCTTATAGACTAACGGATGGTTATGCTCCAATGCGTCTGTTAGTCTATAAGGTGCCCCAGGACTCTGTGCCATTCAAAGTCAATGGCTTTAGATTGCCGTCTTGATGGCTGTTAGTGTTAGTTATTCTGGAGGTGTCGAACACCTTTCCTTGGCAAGGCAGCTGTCTGCATGCAGCACAATAGGCTGACTCTGGGCATGTCCAGGCTCGGTGTAACTCATAAAACAATACAGAGTTCATAATTGGGCCTAGGATATATCCCACTCTTTTACAATTGCTAACAAAATACAATGAGCTGCTCTAGCGGATGATCACTGATAAGATCCTGAAGGAAGGGAAACATGGAGAATTGGCAGGACTCCTGAAGAGTCTCAGCGGATCCCCTGGATGATGAAATATTCCAAAAGTACCCTCACTTTGCACTCTTCTTACTCATCCCAGCTGCACTTACATTAACATTTGCACACTCCCTGGAAGCACAACTTTCATACTGACAGGTTTCAGAGTTGCAGCCGTGTTAGTCTGTATCCGCAAAAAGAAAAGGAGGACTTGTGGCACCTTAGAGACTAACAAATTTATTTGAGCATAAGCTTTTGTGAGCTACAGCTCCAGGGTCAACAGCTGGGATAAAGAAGCAGCTGTAAATCCATCCACTCCGAACAGGTAAAATGATCTGTAAGGGTATCCTCTGTTAGCTGGATTGATCAGAGGGTTCAAACTTCTATTCACTAACTACAATGGGAACCAGGGCAGCCCCACAAAGCAGAGATAGGGACAGAGCATGCACACACTCTGAAGGCATGTGTAAAAGGCTTCAGTGTGTGCCGTGTTTTACCTGGAGATAGAACCGAGCCTTGCTGCGTGTGAGAAAAGTGCATTAGCAGCTAGTGGGGCAGGAGTCTGTAGTTCACACATCTCTTTCAAGTACCAGGAGATTTCTTAAGTGCAGTCTGATCATATAAAGTGTAACTCCTCATATTTCTCACTCAATAGCCTGCTTCACAAAGCCCTGAACATGGCAGACAATAACACACAGCCCCAGTGCTCACTGCCCCGGCTCTGACAGAGGCTCGCATATGCAGAAGTACAAAAGACTTTTTTTTTTAAAGAAGATATTAATTATGCCTTTGATGTTCCATAAAAACAGTGCAGCTTCTGCTTAGTCTCCAGAGTCCAATTGACAATTGTTTATTAGTTTTCAAATAGCTGAAATTCATGTCAAACATTCCGCATGTTAGAAAAATGTTTATGAAGTGTTATCATGGTTTATTTAACCACGAATGTTTGGGAACCCAGTATAAAATATAATGGACCACACAAGACTCTGGGCATTCTGATCATGACAAATACTTTTAAAAGCATTGGTAAAAATCATGTCACCTTAATCCGCATATGGATTTCAACCAGCTAAAAGATGTCATCGAGGTACGATAGCTTTATATGATCACGATGCCAATTGAGTGGGCAAGCTATTTCTTTTTTAATTTAAAGGAAATTTCTAATATTATGCATATGACGGGCAATGTTGCTCATGAATGCCAAATTACTCTGAGGCTAATTGCTGGTCCTGCACTGAGCATAAGGTCTTGAATCCAGGGAGGGAGGAATTTCCTAATATGACCGACAGAAGCCCAACTGGAGTGCTCCATGAAGAGCTCCAGGAGTCCTGAGAAGGAATTCAGATGTCGAGGATTAATATCCTTGCATCATTAATATTTATAATATGCAATACTCTGCATTAATATTTATAGTATCCATGCCACTGCAAATTAGTTATCTTTTTTCAAACATAAAGATGATAAAAAAGCAACAGATTTAAGTTTTGAATGAGGTGACATTTTAATCCTTCTTACTCTTGAGTTGTAACTTTAAACCCAGTAGGTGGAATGATTGTTGGCCTTTAGCTGTGCTCCATTTTTCCCTGTTCTCCATATCTAACATGTATAGCCAATGACAGGTTTCAGAGTAGCAGCCGTGTTAGTCTGTATTCGCAAAAAGAAAAGGAGGACTTGTGGCACCTTAGAGACTAACAAATTTATTGGAGCATAAGCTTTCGTGAGCTACAGCTCACTTCATACACTGTATGCATCCGATGAAGTGAGCTGTAGCTCACAAAAGCTTATGCTCTAATAAATTTGTTAGTCTCTAAGGTGCCACAAGTACTCCTTTTCTTTTTATGTATAGCCAATGTTGCCCTGTTCCTGCATGTCCACTGCCTGGGGTTGGGGAACTTCTTATAAAGCTGGCAATGGAAAACCTTGAGCTGTAAGAAAGTGAGACCCAATCTCTACAAGAGCTGCATCTTCCTTTAGGAGCTGATCATTCTGCAACCCAATCTCTCCCTCTCTGGTGTTTAGATGCAGAATGAAAAATTGAGTAAACATCATCTTATTGCAATAGGGAAGACTGTTATGGTAGCATCTAAAGTCTGGGACCACATCAAGTTAGGTACTAGTCAGACATATAAGACAATCCTTATCCTGAAGAGCTTATGATCTAAATTGACAGCACTGAAAAAATGTGGGAAGGGAAATGGGCACAGGAGTGATGTAACTGTCAATGGTCGAACTGCAGGTTAGCAGCAGAGCTGGAATAGTGCTCCAATTCCCTGGCCAATCCCCTGGCCATTAAGCCCCGCTGAGCCCACAGCTATCTCTAGCTGCATATTGGAGGCCAGGCTGTAAAATTCCAGGGTGAAAGCATTCATTCCATGTCCACATCACCTTAGGAAACTGAACCCCTGAGATCTGAGCTGTTTCACACCATCACAGCACTCAATAAGAGGGGAAATGCCTCGTTATTCTTTCCAGCCGTTGACAAAGAAATGAGAGAATGGTGAGTTGAGTTTTGTTTTTAGCAACTCAAGTTCAAAATATTTCTCTACATTTATCAAAATGAATTCAAGGTTGGGTTTATTATGCCAAAACCCAAGTGAATCCACTTCGTATTCCATGATATTAGAGTATATTTCTTAAGACTGTTAACGCTACAAAGATGCTTTGATAGCATGCATTCCATTTCTTTAAGGCATTTTTGTAAGGCCAGAATCTACCCTTCTGACACAAGCCAAATTCCCATTGACTTCATTAGTGAAGGTAAGGCATGGCGATTTATGAAAACAAAGTAAACTATCATCTAGTCAGGATCATACAGTAGCTAAGAGCCTTTCTATTGGCAGCAGCTCCTGCTAGATTTGATTCCCAGGTTAGATATTACAATAGCTTGTGCCATTTATCTGCAAAGCATCCACATTCCAAACAGAAAATCAGAAGGAAATCTATTCCACACTGACTCATTCCCCAAATAATTGCCTTTTCTTTTAAAATTTATATTTGACAGTTCAGCATTATTTCCCTCATTTATTTTATTTTTGCCTTTTGGCACATGAGTGTGTCTGTCTAACTAGCTTTGCTTCACTGTTGTTTTGCAATGAAACTTAAATGATTTTTCATTCATCTCCAGCAACCTCCCTGTGGGGCTTGATCCTGTTCCCATTCAAAAAATCCTATGGGCTTCAATGCATGCAGAAGAGAATAAAGTGAAGAGTTCACATTGCAAGCTTGTTTCAAACCATCCAAGTTCACACACAAAGGGTCCCCCCTCCTCTCTCTCTGCTATCAGGAGGCCAATTAATAACCCTTTGCTTTTTGCACTCTTTTTTTCCATGTCACCTTAATCTGAACACTTTTTTCCTTCAATCATAACATTGTTGCTTTTAATATTTTAAACTCTGATTTCTCATAAAACCCCCAAGTATTAGAATTTCTCTTAAGAAATATACCATTAATATATATCTTTATTATGTGTAGCTGATCCTCACTGCATGGGCAATGACTTTTTTATATTCCCTGCTTGTCCCTGAGGCATCTGTTAAGCCATTTTATTTTGACATGATATCCTTATATGTTAAATTAAAACTTGGTTTTTATTATCTGTTATGTGCCAGTAGACAACAGAGCTTTAATGCTGTTGTACAACTCCTTCTGTCATGATCTTTAACTAATATGGGGTGCCTCCCTCTCTTCCTCCATCCGCCCCATCTCACCCCCATCCTCTCCAGAAAAAACTCATGGATTGAGTTATCCAGCCTGACAGCAATTTACAATGCCCATTAATGGTTGTATAAATTCCAGTGGATCAAGGAAGCCTCTAGTACATTATATTCAGACACAGCTAATAGGTCTGGGATAACTGCCATTGCTTGTTTCTGTGTTATGAGTCCAACTGTTTATATCTACAGTACAAGTAAGCAGTATAACAAGTTTTCACATTCTCAAAGTCATTCAAGGAGACCCAGTAATTGCTCACTCCAATAGCAGTCAGAGGGTTAGAGGTGGTAGCAGTCACGCCCTATATTTAGGAAAAGCTGTTGCATCAGAGTTCCAGCAATTTGTTTGGGAAAGTGGGATCAGTTCCCTAGGACCTTCTGGGGGTCTTGCTCTCAGATTTTAATCCAGCATCCATTAAAGTCAATGAGAAAATTTCCAATGATTGAACCACTGGATCAGACCCTTGGCTCTAAGGGCTGCTCTACACTTGAAATGCTACAGCAACACAGTTGAGCCACTTCAGTGTAGCACTTCAATGTAGATGCTACCTACGCTGACAGGAAGGGTTCTCATGTCAGCATAGGTAATCCAACTCCCCACCAGGTGGTAGCTAGGTCGATGGAAGAATTCTTCCATTGACCTCGTGTGACCCACACACCTCCTGGGTGTGGTGTTCTGTCCCATCAATTGGCACCGAGACCACTTAGAGAGAGATTAATGAGTCTGCTTTATAGCCTTAGCTTAGAGCTATATGGCTTTTAGCTCATGCAGTAGAGGTTCATGTCTTTAGCACCAGAGGTCCCAGGTTCGATTCCCGCCCTCCAATGACTGGAGTCTGTCGGCGTTACACTAGCTCTGTCTACACGGAGACTTAGGGTTTGTCTACACTACCGGCTGGATCAACAGGCAGCGATCGATCCAGCAGGAGTCAATTTATCGTGTCTACTCCACCTCAATGAGAAGCACAAGGGGAATCCACAGGAGAGCATCTCCCATTGACACACCGCAGTGAATACACTGCGGTAAGTAGATCAAAGTACGTTGACTTCAGCTACGTTATTCACATGGCTGAAGTTGCGTAACTTCAATCAATTTTACTCAACGCTTTTTTTGCCTCTATCTTCATGAACAAGATCAGCTCCCAGACTACTGCACTGGGCAGTACAGCATGGGGAGGAGGTGACCAGCCCTCTGTGAAGAAAGAAGTGGTTCGGGACTATTTAGAAAAGCTGGATGAGCACAAGTCCATGGGGCCGGATGCTCTGCATCCGAGAGTGCTAAAGGAGTTGGCGGATGTGATTGCAGAGCCATTGGCCATTATCTTTGAAAATTCATGGCGATCAGGGGAGGTCCCAGACGACTGGAAAAAGGCTAATGTAGTGCCCATCTTTAAAAAAGGGAAGAAGGAGGATCCTGGGAACTACAGGCCAGTCAGCCTCACCTCAGTCCCTGGAAAAATCATGGAGCAGGTCCTCAAGGAATCAATTCTGAAGCACTTACAGGAGAGGAAAGTGATCAGGAACAGTCAGCATGGATTCACCAAGGGCAAGTCATGCCTGACTGATCTAATTGCCTTCTATGACGAGATAACTGGCTCTGTGGATAATGGGAAAGTAGTGGATGTGTTGTTCCTTGACTTTAGCAAAGCTTTTGACACGGTCTCCCACAGTATTCTTGCCAGCAAGTTAAAGAAGTATGGGCTGGATGAATGGACGATAAGGTGGACAGAAAGCTGGCTAGATTGTCAGGCTCAATGGGTGATCAATGGCTCCATGTCTAGTTGGCAGCCGGTATCTAGTGGAGTGCCCCAAGGGTCGGTCCTCAGGCTGGTTTTGTTCAATATCTTCATTAATGATCTGGAGGATGGTGTGGATTGCACTCTCAGCAAGTTTGCAGATGACACTAAACTGGGAGGAGAGGAAGATACGTTGGAGGATAGGGATAGGATACAGAGGGCCCTAGACAAATTAGAGGATTGGGCCAAAAGAAATCTGATGAGGTTCAACAAGGACAAGTGCAGACTCCTGCACTTAGGATGGAATAATCCCATGCACCGCTACAGACTAGGGGCCGAATGGCTAGGCAGCAGTTCTGCAGAAAAGAACCTAGGGGTTACAGTGGATGAGAAGCTGGATATGAGTCAACAGTGTGCTGTTGTTGCCAAGCAGGCCAATGGCATTTTGGGATGTATAAGTAGGGGCGTTGCCAGCAGATTGAGGGACGTGATCGTTCCCCTCTATTCGACATTGGTGAGGCCTCATCTGGAGTACTGTGTCCAGTTTTGGGCGCCACACTACAAGAATGATGTGGAAAAATTGGAAAACGTCCAACGGAGGGCAACAAAAATGATTAGGGGACTGGAACACATGACTTATGAGGAGAGGCTGAGGGAACTGGGATTGTTTAGTCTGCGGAAGAGAAGAATGAGGGGGGATTTGATAACTGCTTTCAACTACCTGAAAGGGGGTTCCAAAGAGGATGGATCTAGACTGTTCTCAGAGGTAGCAGATGACAGAACGAGGAGTAATGCTCTCAAGTTGCAGTGGGGGAGGTTTAGGTTGGATATTAGGAAAAACTTTTTCACTAGGAGGGTGGTGAAACACTGGAATGCGTTACCTAGGGAGGTGGTGGAATCTCCTTCCTTAGAAGTTTTTAAGGTCAGGCTTAACAAAGCCCTGGCTGGGATAATTTAGTTGGGGATTGGGTCCTGCTTTGAGCAGGGGGTTGGACTAGATGACTTCCTGAGGTCCCTTCCAACCCTGATATTCTATGATGCTATGATTTCCCAACCCGTAGTGCAGACCAGCCCTTAGATAGGTTTAACTACACCGCTCAGGACTGTGGATTTTTCACACCCCTGTTCTCTGCAGTTATGCTGACCTAATATTCTACTGTAGACTAGACCTAACAAAAAACAATCTTGTTGTGCATCAGTTCTTATGGCAGGAATCTTGACCCTAGCTATTTTTTAAGGAGCTGAAGAGAATCAGTCTGTAGGTAGGCTCTCTATGGAGATAGAACAGACAACATGGCAGAGCAGAATAAGAACCCTCAAACAAAAATAAAATCCATTACTAATTCCACCTTTTGAGGGGTGACAATTTAATACTTGGGACATGATGCACAGGGGACTTAGAGACACGGCTCACCTGTGACAGTTACTAGGTTCTCCACCTTACAGCTGACTGCCTTGTGAATAGTTGTATTTGAGCCCAAATCATATAAATGGCTCTGACAGTGCTGCAATCCAATTGTTTAAAAATAAATAAAGTTTATCTCAGTTGCTTGAGGAAATTGGCTGGCAAATACTGTTTTCATTCACACTTGTAAACAGCTAACCACGTTTGTATTTTATATCATCTTTAATTATTTTTAGCAATGGCAAGTATCATTAGCTACCGCAACTTGTTTAATATTTATCACAAATTCCTATTGATAGACATTCACAACAGTTGAAGGACAGTGGGCAAATCAGATTGTACACACAAAGATAGGCAACTGCATCTAACTGATTTGCATTCAAATCTCTCCCTATTTACAAAAAATTACACAATAGTCAATGTTTATGGCGGGCCTAACATATTTGTGTTCTTACTACTGCAGAGTGAGCATGTCCGCTGACATAGCTGAGCTAGCATTACTGACAGATGTGCAAAGAGCTGTTCATCTCCGGTTCCTTTCAAAAGACTGGGCCAGATTCTCCTCTCAGGCTGCCACAGCTCCATTTACTTTAGTGGAGCTGCTCCTGACCTGCACTGGTAAGCAAGAGGAGAATCAGCCCTTGGGTGTGGAGTGGGAGTGGATCAGTGTTACCAGAAGAAAATGACTAACTGAAAAGGGAAGATTTAAACAATTTACAAACAGAGGTGCAGTGTCTTCTCCCCCGAGGAACCTTTTTAAGGTTCTGTAAAGAGTCAAACCAACTCAGGTTCATCACTGAAATTCCTGTTTCTTTCCCAGAAAATTTGGCACTTTGGGGGCTAATCTGGGTCACTTTTCAAATGCCCCCTTTCCCCTTCTCATGAGTTCTGAGCAGGGATTTACAGTTTATCTTCAAAGGATGCAGGACTCAAAATGATGTTGATCCCAAACCAGGTAAAATTGAATGATTTCAGCAGAATTCTGTATGAGTTTTCAGTTTTGCTTGAAAGTGGCTTCGTCTTAAAGTCAAATTCAGGGGGCCTGAGTCTTCCTAACCCAAACCCTAATTACAAACTTTCAGTCAAATCCATCTTACCTTACTTGTGCAAATAGTGTCACGGAGAGGCCTGGGGACTCTTGGAATAAGACAAGCAAGATTTGCCCCCTTAAAAATTAAGTGAATGACCCAAGACACTCTGCCAGTTAAAGTATCTTTAACAAACTTGTGTGTCTGTTTGCCACTGCTCTTTAGTTGCTAGAAATTAACATGTCTTAAATCCTATACTGCAAATAGAAAAAGGAGATTCTCCTTTTGCTCAAGTAATGACGGACTGTGCATTTGAAGCAGGAGAATCCGAAGTCTATTCCCCATGCCACTGTGCTGTTGCAAGAGGCCATGTGTGGAATGACCTGGTGAATTCCTAGCTGGCCACAGATTTGTCATGATATTACTGTGTGATATATGCCATTATATATCCTGTGAGTACCTCTTATGCTGAGTGTTACTTTGAAGAGGCCATTGCACTGATACTGTAATTGTGACAAAAAATGCTCCCTCTCATGAGAAGAGGAACTTCCAAAATGGTGAAGGTGGAGTTTTGCACTGAAAGCAGGGATTCAACTGCTTCATGTATAATAAATGCAACTTATCCTCCCTAAAATTATAATACTTTGAATATATTAAATATATGGCTGACTGCAAGTCTTTTTTACACAGTTTTCACTGTATTTTTTTTTTAGACAAACCCACCTGCTAGTAAGAAATATTCCACCATAGGAAACCGATTCCCTGCCAATCTGTCAGGATTCACCAGCTTCATGAAGCAATACTCCGATTGTGAGATAAATATTTGTTTAAAGGTTCCAGCACCATTTCCATAACCAGAATGGGCATGCAATGTTTGAGAACTCTGTAAGAATCAGGCTGTAGTTTAACATAAGACCCATCTAAACAGGAACACGTGCTTTGTCAGGCAACTGTTACAATGAGAAATGATGGAAACTTTTCAAAGATTTGGTTTGGTTTGTTTTTCTGCCAATTTTTCAAAAAAAATGTAAAAGAAATTATGGAAATTTTTCATTTTTAGTGGAAAAATCCAATGTTTTGATCAAGATTGCATTTAAAATGATTATCAAGTTTCCATTGACCAAAAACCAGGCTTTCAGAAAATGAGAAATTTTAATGACACAATTTTGAAAAAATGGACTCTCTTCAAACTCTTTTCAACAAAAACAACTTAGAATTTTTTCACAAAGTCAGTATTTCATTTTTTTCAAGCAGCACTAGATATAACACAATAATGGGCTGACATTGGTACAACATGGACTGGTTTTAGCTGAGTGGATGAGACATAACCTCTATTGTGACAGGTTTCAGAGTAGCAGCCGTGTTAGTCTGTATTCGCAAAAAGAAAAGGAGTACTTGTGGCACCTTAGAGACTAACAAATTTATTAGAGCATAAGCTTGAGCTGTAGCTCACGAAAGCTTATGCTCTAATAAATTTGTTAGTCTCTAAGGTGCCACAAGTACTCCTTTTCTTTTTGCGAACCTCTATTGTAATTATGATACAGATCCATGTTATAGGCCTGCATAAACCAAGGTTCTAACAGTCTTCAGTAACATGCGTTGGTCCCATAGACTCACGTCCTGTTACTAGATATATTTTGCTGTGGGTCCACAGGCTACCTAACAGGGGCATGCATTGGGGCAGGAGTGGCATAGTCATTAAAATGGAATTTGATCCTGTGTGTGGTGAGTGTTCTCACTTTACCCAAAAATGTTCACAGAACAATCTGTGACAGATTCTATATTGCCAGGCCATTGCTAAGATTCAATGTCACCATAAGCAGCGCTGAAGCAGTAGTCAATAATTTCCCTTCCTCTCACCCTTAGATAACAGGCTCTGGATTACTTGGGTCTATGCAGCCATGAAGGATCCAGAAGAGAAAAGAATGCCACTGTTAGAGAGCCAGAGCAGAGCCCTACATTGGGAAGAGCAGGCAGAAGACTACAACAATAAATCAGTAGCTATTGCAGGGGAAGTGATTTAAAAGGCCAATGTCCCGCCCACCAGGCCTTGTAGAAGATATTTTGTCTTCAGAACTTAGCTACGCAATCTTCACTAAAGTTTTTTTTTCCGTGCAACAGATCAGCAAGAAAGTGAAACAGCCCTGAATTTCCAGGGCACTACATCATCATCCCCAAAAGGCTTATCCTTCCCTTCTTCAGCAGCAGAGGTACTATCCCCACCCACACAGTCTAGATGATTCATTGCAGCTTAAAATCCATCTCTCTCGTTTGCTGTCTCACAAGCCAAGAAAACCTTTCTTACTAAATGAAGACGAATCCTCTCAATTCTGTACATTTTTCATAAATTATTTGTGAGCACTAGGCTTTCATGTCTGCAGGGTATGTCAGTAGTGTTTGCAGGCGATTGATTGCATCCCCGGCGTTCCAGGGAGCAATTTGATTATGATATAATTAAGCCTGACAAGGTTATCAGATGACCCTCTGCAAAATGGTAAAGCACTTTCCTTCTTTTGCAAGTTAGATAAATGAACCTTTTTCTGGGAGCAGCACAGAAAATCAGCATGGCGAAAGTGCCAAAGGGATGCCAGGGCTCAATGCCATATATAAGGAGAGTGGCACAAGCCCTACTCCCTTCCAATGACTTACTTAATCATTCACACCTGCCAGACTGCTGGGGCACTAACTCTTGTACGTTAGTTTATGGTTCTTTTTGCGATGTGTATTAAATTGTCTCATACTTTGTTCAGAGTCAATTACATTCCAATTCCAACCATCTTTCTGCAGTAGATATTGTTTTATAAATGGGCAGTTGTATCGTGCCCTTAGCGGTGATAAAGCTGAAACTGTAGAGTGTGGTGGAGATATAAAATTTATTTTTCTCAAGAGGGCGCATTAGGGTCTTGGTGTTGAGAAGGAAGGTTCTCCTCTGCCAGCATATGTGAGAAAGGTTCCTTTGCATATGTGTGTACAGAATGTTCCCCAGTGGGGTTGGCCCTATGGAAGCATTGCTCATCTTGTTTTGAGTTGCAGGCAATATGACTTTCACGGTAGCATGACTTCTGGTGTAGGGCTTGCCTCCTTGGTGAGTTAGTGCTCGCCAAGCCACAATGTGAGCCTACAGCACACTAGCCTGCTGTGTGCCAACTCACCAGGTGGCTCCTGCAGTTGTGCGCTAAAAGTTCCCTAGTGCGCGTTGTTAGCGCTCCTGTTATGGGAGGTTCCACATAGCAAGTTAGTGCGTGGCAAGCTAGTGCGCTGTAGATTAATACCCTGGCTTGCCATGCACTACCTCACTGTGTAGACAAGCAGGTTCTCAACCATCATTTCTCTCTTGCATACACCTAGTACTTTCACATGGAATCTGGACTTGGTAAAAGAGACAATGGTGCATGTGATGGTCTCTCTTGGGATTGCAGCTAGAACTGACTGCTCCAACTTGATGCACTGCAGAGCAGCAGCAGTACTGCTTGGTGGTTTGTGCATGGATTAGAAAAGTAAGGTCATCATCAGCAAGCAACCAATTCTTCTACTGCCCTGTTCCGACTTGCATGCTGCCAACCCATCTTTTCTGTGCCCACTTTTGCCTGTCACTGGTGTTTCTAGGAAAGTATCAGTGCTAGAACCTACAATTGCAATGGCTGATACTCCTGTAATGTCTGAGGCCACATCCCTGATATTAACCTGGACTTTCATGGGGGGTTAACTAAGATTTTGTGCTGGTAGTTAGAGTCTGGCATAGCACAGCCTGGTGGTTCTTAGGCACCTTAGTTACAGTTACAGCAGTACTGTATATCACACATGCAGACATGACTGTTTATAGTGTCATTTTAATGGCTGCCCCATCAATCTGCAATCTTGGCAGTAGTCACTGGATCTTTGGAAGGAGCTGGTGATCATTGCTCTGAAGGCACCTCATTTATATAGAGCCATGGAAATGTGGAACCAGAGATTGTGCTTGGAGCTGCTCTCTGGCACTGTTGGGTTCAGCTGCTCTGACAGACATTTTTTATCTGTGAACTTTTGTTTTCTCTTTGCGAGTAAAAGGGAAAGTTTGTTTGTGTGCATTTGCAGGTCTCTATGGAGTCAAAACAGAAACTCCCCGGATACAGTATAAGTCTATAAGCCTATCAGCAAGGAAAGTGCAGTGTTGGTTGGGAAAGAAACACAAGGAATCCAGATTGACTGGCATTAGTCCTCCCCATGCTCATACCCCTTTAACACCTTCTCTGATAGAGTGGGGCCAAGGCAATGAACTATTGTGCTCGGAGTCCATGGTGAAGGTGTTCTTAGAGCTAGTCTATGCCCAGACTTACACTGAAATAATCGGTTTCAGAGTAGCAGCCGTGTTAGTCTGTATTCGCAAAAAGAAAAGGAGTACTTGTGGCACTTTAGAGACTAACAAATTTATTAGAGCATAAGCTTTCGTGAGCTACAGCTCACTTCATCGGATGCATCCGATGAAGTGAGCTGTAGCTCACGAAAGCTTATGCTCTAATAAATTTGTAAGTCTCTAAGGTGCCACAAGTACTCCTTTTCTTTTTACTGAAATAACCAAGTCAGTTGTAACTCACTTATTTTGGACTAGAAGTGTTTATTCTCAAATAAGTGACTATACACAGCCTTGCACAGGCTTTGTGTGTAGACCACCCCAGTACCCATGTGATGGGTAAGGTGCCCAAACCTAGAACTGGCATGTTTCACAGTACTGTCTCAACACTTCCTTCATAAGTGTGTTATTTTCATGTGTATATAACTTACTTTTAATACTGTAGCGCTGGCCAAACTCATTATTATTGGTTGTGAATTTAGCTCTGCCCTGAGCAAGTGAACTTTCCCATATTGAGCCTCTCATATTCATTATTCCCAAGTATTTGCTGAGTAGCTTGGCTCAGTAACTTTCATCCTCTGGGCTGCCCACGAGCAGTTAGCTTTGACTATTAGACACTCATTATTCAATTAGAAGAACTGGCAAAAACTTTTCCAAAAGTTTTTTTTTGTTGGGGCGGGAGGGGAGGCCTCTTTTTTAATACAAAAGTTTTCATAAACTTGAAATTCTCCCTCTCTATCAAAAACTTATCAGAATTTTTCATTTACTGAAAACTAGGGTATTTTTTCACTATATGACAAATGATTACAAATGTCATAAATGGCAAAATTTCACACACACATCCCTGAAAACGGGTCTCGTTTGAACTCTGCAAAGTGAATACAATCCTGAAATTTGCCAGATTGTTTTTACATCTCTTAACTAGCAATGTTACATCATCCATTAGGTCCTGAGATTTCCAGAAACAAAATATGGGGGTGGGGTAGAAGAGAGCTTGGGACCCATCAGTAGGTTGGATTGAACGCTCGCTTTTGGTTTCTACTTATATGCCTTTTTAATTCTTGTATTTTTTGACTAGTTTGGTGATTTTTTAAAAATTATTATTCTTGTTTTCTAGACAAAATATTTTTATTTGACTTGTGGCTGCACATTTGAACAGAAATACAGTTGTTTTATCAGCAATTAAATAAACGCAAGGTTATTTAATACTCTAAGCTTTTAATAACCTCATCGATTAGTTGTATCCAACATTCCCACACTGAGTAGAATTGCACCAAAAGGTGCTTATTACACTACAGCTATGCACCATGTCTGAGAGCCTGAAAAGGGAGTAATATAGGTACTTCACAGCAGATGGTGTGAGGAGGGCCTAAGTGCAACTGAAAATCCCATTAGGAAAAATTGGCTACTTCCTTTCCCCGCCCCCACCCCGGTTTGTTTGTCATTGTTTTTTTCAAACCAGAATCTTGCTAAATTGCATTTGGGGATGTTGTGTTTTGGGGGGACGCTTGGTTTAAATTAAAACTTGGCTCCATGGTTGAGTCCAGTGGGTAAATTTTTAGTGCTCTGCACATCTATCCACGTTCAGCTTCTGCTCGTGGAAGTTCTGTCCTTCCTCGCTCCTTCAGAGAGGATCAGTGCCACACTCACTGACCAGAGGGGACTGTTGAACAAGAGGTTCTTCCCATGTGCAAAGCAAGTTTTCTTGGCAGCACTGGAAAGCAACCCTTGGTCTCCCAAAGCAGTGCAAACAAGCCTGGAGAGTGAACCACTTTCTTACCCTTCGAGGTGATCCCACCAGAAGAACTGTGAGGCACGTGGACAGGATAGCGTGGAGGAACAACTTACCACTGTCCATGCTGCGACTGTTCTGTGTCTCCAGAGAGGGCATCCCTAGTGCAGTTGCCAATCTGGTGTTTTATCAGACATAAATTCACTAATAAATGGGGGGGTGGGATGCAAAGAGTGTGTGTCTGTCCTGAAAAAAAGCAAACATTTGAACTTGCTTTTCCTATTCCGTGGGATGGGAAAATGAAAGCCAAGATGCAGGCAGGTCAGAGCAGATGTTTAGCAAGATGGTTTCAAAACAGTACATGGTTTGCAGATTCAGTGCTGAATGACATCTGTTAGGGGAAGCAAATCTCCTTTTACTGTCTTGACTATAAAATAAAAACCCCACTGAAGCAAAATGAATTCAGATTTTAACTTTTTTTGATTTTGCAGTAAACCTAAGTTCAGTAAATTGATTTTCATAGCAATAAAAGCTGAACACTCATAACCCCAAAAGCAATAACCATTTTACTGCTATTTAGAATTTATAATTTATTTCTAGTCTTTTTCTTGGATATGCCCTGAGGGGAACTGTTTTATGTGCAGCTCTGGAAATGAACTGAGTGCAAATATTTTTATTTTCTGCTTGGCATCAAAATCTTGACGAATCCTCCTGAGACCAAATGCACTTCTTAAAAAATATAGCACAGCGTTGTTTATAAGCAACTGGAGCCAGTTTCCAGAGAGAAAGTAGCATCTGCGACCACTTGGCCATGAGGCACAGCAGCCACTGGGCATATGAGATTGAATGTAATGAGAAACAGTCCAAACCTCTGCCCAAAACTGAGCACCTTTCTTGAGGTTCAGAATTACTTGATTTGATTTTAAATTATTTTTCAATTTCATGAATCCCTGCAATTATTGCTTCTGGCTGGGAAGCAGAAGCAAAGATGCTAAAACACCATAAGAAATAACATTCATATGCGGGCTGATTCTTTTATTGCTATGATAATGTAATTAGTCTTACACTAGTGTAGCTTCCCTGGGCCAGATCCTCAGCTAGTGTAAAATCAGCATAACTCCATTGTCTTCAATGGAGCTATGCTACTGTACCCCAGCTGAAGAGCTGACCCATTGCCTTGATTGGAGTTACTCATAATTTACACCAGTGTCAGTGAAGACTAATTTGGCATTTGCATTAGAAGCAGGAAGACTCAGAAGAACTTGTAATATTTCTAGAGACATTTTGTTATTGGTCTGGACCCTTTGGGGGACGGTAGAAGGCTCATCTTCTTCTGAACCCGCCTGGGAATATAATTAGGGGCAACGAGATTAGGCCAGAAAAATGGAAGAACTCACCCCTGCAATAACAACAAGGACCAAAATTCATCCCTGTTGTAACTCCACTGAAGTTGGTGTAGTTACAGCATGGGTGAGTTTGGGTCTCTGTAAGTATATGGAGATACTATTTGTGCGACAGGGTGATACTGATGTGATAAATTATCATGCGCCACACCACTAACTGCCTCATCTGCACTCTGCTCCTTAATGCTTCTCCAGGATTAAACCTCTGAGCAGCTCTGAAGTGTCACCATATCTCTTTGAAACACTAATCTGGCAGGTGTATGTTTCCTCTTCTCCTCGAATGGGGCGTTTCCCATTACAATCCCACTGGCTGTGGTGCATGGTGAGCACTCATCACCCAGGACCAGTGACAGACTTAAATTCTGGTAAAGCGTGACCTTATGAGGCCTAAAAAAGGAAGCAATGTGCCACTTAAAAGAGGAGATTCTCAGAATTTCCATAGAATATACAGCACTTGCTCTGAGCCTTGGAAGGGTAAAATAACGACACTATGATATATGGAAAAGCTATTTTAGGTCATTTTTAGAGGTTTCTATGAACTATAACTTTGCTCTTCTTGTGAGTCCTGGGCAGTATGATTCTTGGTAACTAATGCACCTGGCTTTATATGATAGAAGCATAGAAATGTAGGACTGGAAGGGATCTCAAAAGATCATCAAGTCCGTCCCCCTGTGCTGAGGCAGGACCAAGTAAACCTAGACCATCCCTGACAGGTGTTTGTCCAACCTGTCCTTAAAAACCTCCAAAGATGAGGATTTCACAACCTCACTCAGAAGCCTATTTCAGAGCTTAACTACCCTTATAGTTAGGTTAGATATTCGGAAAAACTTTCTAACTCTCCCTTGCTGCAGATTAAGATAATTATTTCTTATCCTACCTTCAGTAGACATAAAGAACAATTGATCATCCTCCTCTTTATAACAGTCCTTAACATACCAGAAGACAGTTATCACGTCCTTTCTCCAATCCTCTTTTCTCAAGAATAAACATTCCCAGTTTAACCTTTCCTCATGGGTCAGGTTCTCTAAACTTTTTTATCATTTTTGTGGTTCTCCTCTGGATTCTCTCCAATTTATTTACATCTTTCCTATAGTGAGGCTCCCAGAATTGGACACAGTACTCCAGCTGAGGCCTCTCCAATGCTGAGTAGAGCAGGACAATTACCTCCCATGTCTTACAACTGATACTCCTTTCTTACAACTGCATCACTTTGTTGACTCAGATACAATTTGTGATCCATTATAACCCCCAGATCCTTGTCAGCAGTACTAGCACCCATTTTCTACTTGTGCATTTGATTTTTCCTTCCTAAGTGTAGTTCTTTACACTTGCCTTTATTGAATTTCATCTTGTTGATTTCAGACAAATTCTCTAATTTGTCAAGGTCATTTTGACTTCTAATCCTTTGCTCCAAAGTGGTTGCAACCCCTCCCATCTTGGCATCATCCGCACATTTTATAAACATATTCTCTACTCTGTTATCCAAGTCATTAATGAAAATATTGAATAGTACCAGATCTAGTACTGACCCCTACAGGAACCACAAGATATGCCCTCTCAGTTTGACAACAAACCATTGAGAACTACTCTTTAAGTGTGATCATTCAATCAACTGTGCACCCACATATAGTAATTTCATCTTGGACCACATTTCCCTAGTTTTTTTATGAGAATGTCATGTGGGATTGTGCCAAAATCAAGATATATCACATCTAACTGCTTATCCCCACCACCTCACATCCATTAGGCCAGTAACCTTGTCAAAGAAGGAAATTAGATTGGTTTGGCATGCTTTATCCTTGACAAATACATGTTGGCTATTACTGATAACCCTGTTGTCCTCAAGGTGCTTACAAATTGATTGTTTAATAATTTGTTCCAGTATGTTTCCAGGTATTAAAGTTAGGCTGACTGGTCTATAATTCCCTGGTCATCTTTGTACCCCTTTTTAAATCTTGCTGGTCCTCCATGAGTTCTCAAAAATAATTGCTAATGGTCAAAGATTGTTTCAGCTAGTTCTATAAGTACCCTAGGATGAACTTCATCAGGCCCTTCTGACTTGAATATATCTAATTTATCTAAATATTCTTTAACATTTTCTTCCTCAGTTTTGGCTGGAGGGGCATACGAATGTTTAGCTTATCTGGCACATAAAAACCTTGCAATGACGGCTACAAAAGTGCCATGCAAACGCCTGTTCTCACTTTCTGGTGACATTGTAAATAAGTAGAGGGCAGCATTATCTCCTGTAAATGTCAACAAACTTGTTTGTCTTAGCAATTGGCTGAACAAGAAGTAGGACTGTGTGGACTTGTAGGCTCTGAAGTTTTACATTGTTTTGTTTTTTGAGTGCAGTTATGTAACAAAAAAAATCTATATTTGTAAGTTGCAGTTTCATGACAAAGAAATTGCACTAAAGTACTTGTATGAGGTGATTGAAAAATACTTTCTTTTGTTTATCATTTTTACAGTGCAAATATTTGTAATCAAAAATAATATACACTTTGATTTCAATTACAACACAGAATACAATGCATATGAAAATGTAGAAAAACATCCCAAATATTTAATAAATTTCAATTGTTGTTCTATTGTTTAACAGTGCGAGTCAAACCGCGATGAATTGCAATACATTTTTTTAATTGTGATTAAATTTTTTTGAGTTAATCGTGTGAGTTAACTGTGATTAATTGACAGCCCTAGTATCCACACAATATGCAATAGGATATGAAAAGCAATACTTACAAAAAATGTTAACGCTGTCTAAAACATTTTAAAAATATTCTTTCTATAAAATACATGGCACATAGAGATTATTTTATTCAGAGTGATCCAAATGACTCCCTCATCATTTTGCCACATATGAGTAAAGTGGCCATCCTGTGCCTAGTCCAATACAATACTTATATAATGCCATACCACTATATATATTCTCTTCCTCTCCCCCCATATAGAGACAACTACAGTATTTTTATTTTCATTATGTATAAGTGGTAGAAGAACCTATAAGTCGGAGTTCAGCAAACTGTCAGAACCCAAACCCTTGGTAATGTTTTGGCACCGTGACCCATGTAAAATTTTGTTTGCTGAACTGGGTGTAACCTGTACACTGCAGCTACATCTAAGAAATAAATCAGAGTATGAGACATGGGTAAAACAGACTTTACTGGGGATACACTCATTAGTTAAAAGAATTGCAACATAGTTGATGAAAAACCTTTCTCTAAGAGCTAACAACGTATTCAGGGGTTCTCAAGCACCTTAACTATGGACCACATCTTAATAGGAAGATTGTCTTATGGACAACCATTCCCATTCATGGTTGGGTAGACCAATTCCTTTTTTTCTGGTGATCAAATAACATCCCTAGGACAACTACAGTGATTGCTTCATGGGAGATAAAATTAGGAAAACATTTGATGTATTTAACTTCCTTTAATGTAACTTAGCTACTGGAAGCAAGATGGAGGCACCAATACCTTGTGACCAGTCAGCTCCCCACAACAGGGAGATCTACAAACCACAATTTGGGAATCACTGGCCTGTACTTTCAGTTAAACAGAACTAGCAGGATCCCTATTTTAACAGCACCAGCTGTTAGCTCTGCAAAATGGTACAGAATTAACCCACTCTGTTGATTTGGCCTCCACACTGGGAAGAGGTGATGAGCTAGCTCTTTCTGGTGATCCATTTCCCATACAGCCATCGTTCTGGAGATGAAGACCTAGGCCAGGATTTTCTTTGCTAGTTTCTCCCCTTTCCATCTATATTCCTGTTCCTATCATTCAGAAAACTCACCTAGTCCATCCATCAGGGCATCTGCCCATGCAGGCTGCTCCTGGGCTTCCAGATCCCTACCCCATTCCTGGGACTCCACCATGAACTCCTACACTGTTGTCCCCCTGTCTCCTTTCTGTATGTGCGTCCACCCTGGTTCAGGATTGCTAGGTATGATTTGCTCGCACCAGCGCCGTTCCATTAATTTCAGTGGAGTCACTGCTGTTTTACACTGGTGTAAATGAGGGTAGCATCAGGCCTCCAGGAACTTGCTTAATCTGTTTGGTGCCAGCTCAGGAATTGCCATAATATTAACACAACTATAGAGCAAACTATGTTCAATAAATCAAAATTTTAATTCATGTGCATATAACTTCAGCAGCCCTCTCGTACCCTTATGCAAGGAAGCAAGGAATGGCTAGAACCAAGCTATTATCAGACTACATGCACTGTGAGTGAGCAGAACCCAGGGTAAAATGCATTGCTAGTCACATTACAGAGACAATATAAAACTTAAGTAATGTTAGTCTTCACAGAGAGATTTAATGGACTGAGCATCTCAAAAGGCAGGTAGCAACATTCATGTTCAGTGCTCATCTTACTGAAAAAAAAAGGCATGATCGTAAAATAAAAGGTAATGGGGAAAAAACAGCCTTTCCAAACTAAAACCTAATTTGACCAGCGTCAGGAATAGCATCTGGTTCAAGAATTCACAACCCAGAAAGTATTGTCCCCTCAATCAAAATAAAGCCGCATTTGTTAGAATTGTTTGACCAGCTTCTATCTCACTTACACCTGTGTAAATTGGGAGTAACCATTTTAAACTGATGCAACTCATTAAGCTAGATGACTCTTAGTTACATAGGTGTAAATCTAATATTGACTAACTCCATTGATTTCAATGGAACTACAGCAGACTGACCCCATTGTAACCAGTACCAGAGTATGACCCAATGCAGTTGCACTAGCTTAAAACAGTAGTGAGATCAGAATCACTTTTTCACCTTTCAAAATATTAATTTGCAAAGTTACGGAGTAATCTTAATGCACCCTCCGAAATAAGAGACATTCGCATGCACAGAAATGAGCTCATTCTTACATTTACCTCCACTGTTACTTTTCTAAACACTCGGGAACCTTTGGCTCAACTTTACTGCAATAACAGGAAGAGTAATGTCAAAAATAAGAACAATGGGAGAATATTTGATCAAACACCCAAAGGGCCTACAAATTGTTTGTCCATTTTTTAATGTTCTTTAGTCACTAATTTGACACCTCTTCACTTCCTGCACTGCCAGCTCTGGCATCGCTTTCTCTCGGGTGATATTTAATCTGGGTGGCGAACGTTTGGCCTGAATTTGTTTTGCATCTAATCTGTGGGTGGCATAAGGGCAGTTTGCCAGGAATGGAGACATTTTTAGCCTTTCCATGCCAAAGAGGGGAACAGAATTTCAATACTGAGCCTGCTTATCTCTTCCCATGACGCCTTTTATCGGGTAGCCCTGCCGCACCCTGACTTTAGAAGATGTCTCTGCATCACATAGCCCAGCCAAAGGGGTTCTGTGGTTAACCCTCTGCAGGGCCAGGAACTCAGGGATGGCTCCATTGTTCGCGACCGTCCAGAGGTGCTATTGGTTTGGGCACGTTGATTTAGTTGAGAAGGATTCTGAGAAACAAAAAGGCACCCAAAACAGCACAGACTGTAAGGGCTAAATTCTGTCCTCAGCTACAGCCCTGTAACCCTGCTGACTGCAGAGAATGAGCATGGGGATGGAACTGAAAATAGAATTCAGCCTCCAGGCTACTGCTATACACCAAAAGCTTGTGTTCACCAAGGTGCAGAGGAGGCATACAACCACTGAACTACTTTAACAGTCAAGCAAAACAACATAGGCCCATATTTTTGTCTAGTGGGAGCCACATATTTCCGACAAGCCCTACACTGGCCACACTTTGCAGCACCCTGGATCAGATAGGCAGCGCAGCCAGGGAAAGGGGGATTGGTCAGAGTCCTTGCACTCTAGTGAGTATGTCAGCTTGCATAATAGCCTATTGGGGACTGGTACAACAGCACAAAGGCTGCTCTAACTTGTTCTGGGTTAGACCAAAGCATCCCCCAGCCAGTGTCAGAGTTAAAGAGCTGCTAAGTGTCTCAAAGACTATGTCTACACTGCAAATAAAAACCCACGGCTGGCTTGTATCAGCTGACTCAGACTCCCAGGGCTTAGGCTGCAGGGCTGTTTAATTGCAGCGTAGACTTCCAAGATTGGGCTGTAGCCCAAAGTCTGGGACCCTCCCACTTTGCAGGGTCCTAGAGCCTGAACTCCAGCCAAGCCCAGAAGTCTACACTGCAATTAAACAGTCCCTTAGCCCAAGCCCTGTGAGCCCAAGTCAGCTGGCATGGTTCAGCCACAGGTGTCTAATTGCAGTGTAGACAAACTCTCAAGGACCTTGTCCCCTTCCCCCTTCAGTTGTCCCAAGGGGAGCTCATCCACATCTGATGTTTGAGTCAGATTTTGTGTGTGAAGATGGGTGGAGGGAGAATTTTTGAGTGTCACCCTGTCATAAGTGGAACATTCTGCTCTACAGAACAGGAGGGACTATTAGAAACCAGACAAGGATATTCTCAACAACCTCCCGAATGGCTCTGGTTTGTTCCAAATAGAGCTCCGGTTTTAATGTTGTGCCATGTGGGATGTTTTCTCCTAGCCATTAGTATTCATTTAATTGTGGGGTGTTGAAGTGCTATTAATCACACACTTTGACAGCTAGGCCGGAGCCTAATGGTGGGCTGAGAGGAACTGCTTTGGTTGGTCATTGACATGGAGTCGGAACCAGGAAAGGTTACACAGATGACTAAGCCCTTGTTTACCAGTCAACTCTCATTTGCCAGCTTAGGGTACCAGTCTGGCATTCATTCCCTACACACTCAAAACTCTCACTAAAGGAATGAAGCCAATGGGAGTTCAGGGTGCAGGAGGAATGCAAAATCAGTCTTCTGAAGAGACATGTGGATAGAGACCCCAGCAACACTTCTCCCCTTAGATCTCAGGCCTGTTTTTTTGTGGGATGAGTACACATTCAGTAGGGTGTTTGTAGATACTAAAGCATAAAACAACACCGTGGGCTTGATTCTCCTCCCAGACAGATGTAAATCAGGCATAATTCCACTGAAGACAGCACTCACTTACACCACACATGGTACCAACTTTTGGGTCAGACCTTCAGCTGGTATAAATTATTATCTTCCTTGTTATGCAATTATTCTGTAAGTAATTATTATGATGGGTGAGATCCTGGCTGCATTGAAGACAACGGGTGTTTGGCTATTTACTTCAGTGGAGCCACAATTGCATCCTATGTGATTAATTTACATGTGAAGGAAGAAAGGTTTCTCGTTACAAATAGGCACCTAATTCCAAGTGTTTGGATCATCTTTCGGTTGTTCTTAATGTTTTCTCACCCATTGCCCTGCAGGGTGGTTTTGCCTTCAGATACGAACTAGAATGAAACGTGTTAAGTGTTCCATGCACTGACAGCGAAGCATGTACTTTCAATAAGGTGACCTTTGCTTGAGATAAAGGAAGAAAAGAAAGCATTGTCTCCATGAGAGAAAATGCAGCGTTTCTCTCCCTTCCTCTCTCTTTGTAAGATCCTCCATCTTGAACTGACTCTCAGTCCTGATTCCCCACCCCCAGGATCAAGATTCCCTCAGATTTTCAGTTTTTATATTGCCACCCATCACTTCATGTCTGAGCATCTTCCATATAAACTACAGCAATAGCAAAGTCCCTGGAGGACTTTATGGGCTCTCTGGCACTCCTTCCTTTTTAGGGTAAAAACTCTCCTTGGGGTAGGTTTTTGGTTTAGTTTGATCAGTAGTAGTTTGGAGGAAGAAGGGGATCTCAAGTGTTGCAAGTGTCATTTTTATGGTGGAAAGGCTTCTGAAGGTAAAATAAGCAGAAAACAAAATCAAAGTCTCTCCCCTATGTCTAAGTAGCTACGTACACCATAGAATGCAAAATGATTTCAGAGGCATTATTTATCTCTGGCATAAATGTTTGCAAAGGGGAAGAATGGGTTTTGGTCTCAAACCAATATTAAAATGCCTGCTCCCTGGTACTGTAAGAAATCAAGAGGATCTGTGTCGCTAAGGAAGTGCTAGAGATTGAAAGATAGACTCTCTTTAAAAAAAAACATATAGCAACACACAGGATTTTAAAGGGAAAAAGTAGTCAGGAATAATGTTAATTATTTAAGGGCACTAAATTATATGCCAAGAATTTTGTCCATCTGACAAAAGTTTCAATCAATTGTTTCTGCCTTTTCACTGACACTGATTTCCACTCCCAGGCCATTAGATTAGTCTAAGGGTCTGTTTACACTGCAAGTGAGCACCTGTGGCTGGCCCATGTCAGCTGACTCAGACTTGTAGGGCTCAGGCTGTAGGCTTGTTTAATTGCAATGCGTTCAGGCTTGGGCTGGAGCCCATGCTCTGGGATCCTGCGAGGGGGCAGGATCCCACACCCTGGGGTCCAGCCTGAGCCCAAACATCTACACTGCAATTAAACAGCCCACAGCCTGAGCCCAAGTCAGCTAACATGGGCCAGCCACAGGTGTTTAACTGCAGTGTAGACAGACTCTTAGGGATCTTCCATAGGGTGTGGACTGGGATGTCTTTCTGCAAAGCTTTTAGCCTCATGTGTGCTCTTCAGCATAGAGCAGGAAAAGGGAAAGACTCTAGAACTGAGTGCAACCTTCACTCACATTAGTGAACACAATCACACGTATTGTCCCATTGACTTTGTGCCTCTATGTCAGCGCTCACCTATGTGAGTGTGGCACAAGCAGGCACTTCAGCAACCAATTAGGGGCCAAATCCTGTTGCCCTTTTGCTCTTGCAAACAGTCCTTACTCATGTGTAGGTCCTTTACTGGCAGGAGTAACAAGCACAAGATCAGACCCTAAAACTTTACCTGAACAGCTCCAGTTCAACTTCTCAGGTGCTGTATTCCAGTCCCTCTCAATGCACAATACATAAACCTTCAGGGCCCAGATCGGGAGCCCCATTATCTCTGCATTGTAGACATGTTGTGGGCAACTGCCAGTCCTGTGTAGTCACTAGAGTTGCACCTGTTTTTACTAAGTCTGAAGTTAGACCTTTATCTCACATGCATGACCAAATCCTGGCCTTCCTCAAACCCTGGCCAACTTTAATGAAGCCAGTGGGGTTGCTGAGAAGATAAATCAGGCTAGATCAAAGCTAGCTGGGCTATGTCTACACATGCTGCAATCACACATGGGGGGAGAGGGATTGCTCAGTGGTTTGAGCCTTTGCCTGCTAAACCCAGGGTTGTGAGTTCAATCCTTGAGGGGGCCATTTAGGCATCTGGGGCAAAAATTGGGGATTGGTCCTGCTTTGAGCAGGGGGTTGGACTAGATGACCTCCTGAGGTCCCTTCCAACCCTGATATTCTATGATTCACACCTTCCGATTGCAGTGTAGACATACCCTCAATTTCGGCCAAATCCTGCTCAGTTACATAGGTACTGCCCCATTATCTGCAATGAGATTGCACATGTGTCAGTGAGGGCCGAATCCATTTCTACAATTGCAGAGCTGCGACGCCACTCTTAAGACTTAACATTTCCAAAGGTGTCGGGTTAACATGACATATAACAGACCATTTGACAATTAAACAATGTGCCATCTACCCATATAAACTAAACAAGCTACAGGAAAATTTATCAGGAAACTTCATCATTATTCTGCACATCCCTCCCCTCACACACACACACACACACACACACACACATATCCACCGCCATTCTAGGCTAGACACCCTTCCTCAAGGAGCTGTAGAGCAGAGATTCCTCCTTTGGCAACTAGCGAATGGTTAATCATTTTCACCTACTTTGAATGCCCCAGTCCAGTGGAGCTAAATGCAGGATTTCATATAGCACTAAATCAGATACTTCTTGAGCAGATGTCCACAATGGTTAAATGACACACTTTTCTTAGAGCTACTCCGTTGCCTTTTCTATTCTCTCTAAGGACATTAAAAAATTTTGTTGAAAAAGTAAATGTCACAGAAAATTTCAAATGCATCAAAAAAAGAATTTCTTGAAATTTTTTGTGATGTACACTTTTTTTTTCCAGAATCAAAGTTGGGGGAGTAGATGTAAAGATATCTTAAAGTTGCCATTGTACCTCCATTCCCTTCTGAACTGTGCCAACTCTACACAGACACAGACACAGTCACAGACACAGTCCAGACTGGGCTATTGACTTCATTATTGTTATTCCTGATTTATGTTGGTGTACGTGGTGGGTGAATCAGGCCTATAAGAAGTGAATGCAGCTGTTCCTGATGAGATTTAAAAAGAGTGCAAATTCCAAGCCAGTTTAAAATGAAATGAAAAAATACCATCTTGCGGTTTAGCAGCAACTTTTATCCTTCAACCTCTAAATGGTTCACAAAGAGTAACTAACTGCCCCTGCAAGATAGGTCAGTATTAAAGTCCCTGTTCTCCAGATGGGGAAACTGAGGCACGGAGCAGTGACATGACTTGCCTGTGGTCACACAGCAGCAGGCCTAAAGCAAAGTCAGAGCTAAAACCCAGATCTCTTGACTCCTCCTAGACATCAAGAACATTTATTCCTTTAGGATTTCTGCATTCCTATGTGAGTTGTTCTGAATGAGGAAAGTATAGAGAAATTATTTCTGGCTCCAAAGGCTGTTAGTTATAAAGAGGGGGGAAAGATCATTCATAAAGGAGAGAACTCCACCGTATGCAGACATATATTAATAAGTAAACCATTTGTCTGATATGGACACAAGTGCAGTTTGCAGGTATTCGGCCATATTACACTTCAATCATACCAGTCTGCTTTATCTGTCAACCAAGTAACACAAACATTTATGAAACTACATTTTTAAGGCTTTTAAAGGTATATTTAAAATGTGTTTTCTTTGAAGTCTTATCTTTGCAAGCTCTCGTGTACTGATAAAAGCCATGTTTAGCTGCCTCTCAAGGAGCTAGCTTGAATACTGTCTGTTCAAGAGATATTTCATTCTCCTGGGTCAGAATGACAGGGAAGAGCATGCAGCAAGCAATGGGAAGCTGATAAATGTTGCCTTATAAGCAGTACTTATGTTGTTTCATGCAATGTGCTTTATGCTGGCTTTGCCATTGTTCCTTTGGAGTGGAATGGCTGTTCTTGCAAGAAGAGAAGTGACACTGTCAAGATTTGCTGGTATTATCTCTGCTGGCATAACCCATATTGTTCTTTGTAGAGTAGAACCCTCTCATAGTGAACTCGGACACAATGAGACTCTTTGTATGTATGTTTTACTTCTCTGGAAAGCACCGTGCACATCTATCATGCTGTCTAAATAATAGTATTTCTGGCCATGATGAACCTAGGAGATGGTGTATGGATCTGGATTGGGGTTCAGGCCACATCAGGACTCGGTTTGGGTTCAGGATCTAATCTAGAACAAAAGTGACACTGGCAGTTTATAATGAGAATTAAATTTCAGCATGATTTCAGCATGAAATGAAATAATTTCAGCATATTGCAATGTGCAAACTGTAACTTGGGTTACAGTGAATCTCCACTGATAGTTAAATGGCTTTGTGAAATACATGACTTCACTGTCTCCATGGTGTATTTCCACACTTTCCCCCTCCATTTAAAATAAAGACAATATCAATAACCAATTGCTCACGAATAACCCTATAATAGCAAGCATACCCTAGGCATTATCCTGCTGTATATAGGCTTGACCCAAAGCCCATTGAAGTAAGTGGAAAGGCTCCGATTGATTGATTTCCGCAGGCCTCAGATCAGAGTATAAATATAGGCAAAACTTTAATGACACCAAAAGGAATTTTGCTAGCAACATAAACAGTACGGTCAAGCCCATGAGGAAAATTTATCAACAAAGCAGATTCCTCTTTTGAAATTTCCAAGGGAGTTTCTACAACAAGTGATAAATAAACCGGGGAACCATACCTTGTAATTGCCCCTTTAATTACAGGCAGCTCTGGACAGGTATCAGTTTTGTTCATTTGGTGAAAAACAACTCTGGTAAGGTGCAAATATCCTAGACTTAGCACCCTTTTCCCCTTCTGGGGCCCTCCCTGACTCCCTATAATACTATCTTATTAGTGACCTCCACCCTGACCCAGAATACAGAACTCTTCTCTGAAAAGCAGCCATATTCTTTCAACTTGGAGCTCAGTTACCCTTTTGTAGTTACTTTCCTTCATTTTCTTCCCCAAAGTCACTGGGTACAACTTGTCTGAACATATGCCGAACCTGATAAGCCTTTGGCAGGTTCACGAATAAATTGCTTTAATAAAAAAGAAAGCTATTTTGTAAGGAGATGCAGGTGGGTGTGGGGGGAGCAAGATGCAAATGTGAAAATAATATACAGGCAAGGGATCATGTGATCAGTGTGGCAGTTGAGGTGTTAGGAACTCAAACAAAACATAAATTTCCCCAGCCTGAGCAATCAGGCCAGACATCGGAGATGAAGGCGATTGCTAAAGCCTTTCACCTTGAGGTTTTATTTGCGTATTCGTTTCTTTAAAGACAACAAAGAATGGACACATTTCCTATCAGATAGCACAAAAGACTTATTAACAATAATTTGACAACTGCACAGAAGGCGAGAAAGATGGATCAGGCTTCGTACAAGGACAGAAGAGAAGTGATACAAAAGCAGCTCCAAGGGCCAGACACTGGCACCAGTTCAGGTGTTTCTTGAGAGGAGGGGACAAATTCCAGTTCCCAAGATGAATCCCCATCAGGGACCCCATTCCAGTCCCGGCTCATCATGGGCCTGTCTTGGCTGGGGAGTCCTTCCTGCTCTCTTACTCACACAGCACATGAGCTGGTACTGCCAGTACTTGAGTTCTCAGCAGACTCCCCTGTGCTCTGCCATACAGAAGAAGACTCCCCTTGCACCAGAATGCAACACCATTTGGCCCAGGTGTCACTCCATCGGGATTGGAAGGGCAGCCGGGCCAGATTTCAGTGGCTTTGTGATCCCGTGCATACACCTGGTCACAACTCCACACACTGAAATTTGGCCTGGCCTCCCCTTCATCTGTACAGCAAGGTGGCCAGGTTAGATTTCAGTGGCGTTGTGACCACGCAGCCAGAGTGGTGCTCTGGACCTCTCCATCAGTAGCCATACTGATTTAGTATGGAACCACTGCTTAAAAGTGGTCAGACCGTGACCCCCTGGCTCTGCAGTCTGGGGAACATTGAGCAAATGCAAAAATCTTTGTGGGAGGGAGCGTTGGCCTCCCCTCAGAACCTAATTGGTGCCCCTGGGGCCAGACCATGACTCTTGCCGCATGTTCATGTCAAGGGAATTTTAAACCCCTCCATTACTCATCTGTGCTTGCTACCCATATTGCAGATAGAAGCACAGTGGGGGAGAACAGTCTCCAGAAGGCTACTTCTCCTTCCCATACATTGGTGGATAAGGAGAGGGCAGAGCCTTGGCTCCACTTCCCCGCACCAATACGCCAGCCAGCCAGCACAGAGGGAGGAATAAGCTGTACCAGGAAAAGGGCTGGCCCATGGGTGAGGCTCTGAGGAGCAAGGGGTAAACAGAACTAGACTGTGACTCAGAGTCATAATTCAGACCCTGATGGGCTCCTGGGGCAGCACAGCTACAAACTGCCTTTACTAAGGGCAGATTGTAAATTTCCAGTCTAACCCTGTGTAGTTTACAAGGGTTTCTTGGTGTATCTGGGCAAAGACAAACTGGTATAATATATGCAGAAGACCCTAAGGGCCCAGCTGACAGCACTGCATAGTAGAACCACGTGCACGGCTGGATATGGCTATATAGACTTAGGCCTACTTTAATAGAGAAGCTTAGAAATAATATTTAATACTTTTCATCTTCAAAATGAACTAACCCATGTGAGAGAGCTAAGTGAATACTGTAACAAACTGTCTAGTGTGTATGTTCTTCTACCCTCTACTGGATGGAATCTAAGCTGCTCAACTGTTTGTCATAGGCAAAATCGTGTTGTTTCCTGATGAAGATTCTTCTGTAGCTGAAGTGATAAGGGCTTGTGCTTTTGAAGAAGGAAGGTTTCAGGTACAATTCTTCAGTGCCACTATGAAATTCTGAGTGGCCGTTCTGTACTATAGCAAAGTGAAGTCATAGGCAGGCAGCCATCCATTTCTTACCACATTATTCTGCCTATTCAACAAATAGAGCGCAGAGCAGAGGTTAAGAAAGTTGCCCAAGACCATAGAAGTAATCAGTGTTAAACGTTATTTAGGAGGCAAATATAATTAACCCGCACGTCAGCAAATGAGGATTTTCCTATCTTGTGTTTCACTGGGTGGGTATGTTGTTACTTAGTGTCCTGCTAGGGAGTTGCGTGCCTGGAGTTCCTGAGAAACTGGTCAAAACTAGTTTTCTCTCCCTGTCTCAACTTGTTCATGCAATTGATTTAATCTCTTCTAATAAAGTATTTGTTATTATTCCAATATGCCTCTGTCTTCCAAAGACAGTGCAACCAGCTTCGTACCCTGCAAAATCCAGCTTGCTCTTTCTAGGTGCTCAAGTTCCTCAATGGAAATCTTTCTGATGCACTGACAGCAGTCATTAGTAAATCGCAGGAAGTCTGGTATGAGAGTACAGTAGTGAGATACTGTTAAACACCTCCTGGTACCTCCTGGGGAACATCAAAAACTTCAGGATAACTTTGCTGTTATAGTATATATTTATTTTTTCCCTCTCTTCTCTTTTTACTACACACATTTGTATGAAATCTGGATCTTTGTTTTTGTCATCACTTCCTCCCATTTATTACTCTCCTTAAGCTATAATCATATTCTGTTAATTTCCAGAGCAACATATTTGGCCAGATTTTCAGAAGAGCTCAGCATTAATAAGCAGAGCAAGCTGTTTTGAAAATCTGGCTCACACTGGTAGAAGCAGGTGAACTCTAGAAAGCAACAGTGTCAAGAAAACTTAAAATCTGATTTTGTAAAAACAAGCTTTGACAAAGCGTAACCTGAACAGACATTTTTTCATTGCTATTTTACATTGCAATGGAAAAGAAATGGACCCAATTTTCACACGTGTGTGTATGTACAAACTCCAGTATCTGTGTATAAATCCTGATTTGAAAGAAAAACACCCTGCTGCAGTGTTTGCAGTCCAAACATGGCAGCATCCTGCTAATGCCTGAGAAGTGGAAAACAAAATGGAGGCATGGTGAAACTGTTTCCATTTTCCAAACTCAGGGAAACACATATTAAAGTGAAAAGTAATGTACATCTTAGTAACTTAGAGAGTTGAACAAATTAGCAGCGAGCCAGAAAGCTACTTATTAGAAATGGTCCAAAAATGGGGGGGAGGAGGTGTTGAGGGACGGGGTAATGTTTGAAATAATTTTCACAATTTGTCCTCCATTTTTAATTGAATTTCAAATATCAATGAAAAAATTATTGAAATTTCAAATTTAAAAAAAAATGTGACCAGCTCTGTCTATCTGTCTTGCTCTCTGTCTAAGTGCAGCAGATCAGTCCACCAGGAAGTAATTGTTATTGTTATTTACTATTATTCATTTATTTATTAGTATTACTGTAGTGGCTGGAGTTTGTAAGCTAGGTCCCCACAATGCTAGATGCTATAGAAGAATCTAGTAAAAAGACGGGTTCCTGCCCTAGAGAGCTTAGAGTTGACCTGAGTTCTAGTCCCAGCTCTTCCAATGAGCTATGTTACCTTGAGCAATCAGGTGGAACAGATTGTTGAGTATAAGAGGTTCACACATCCTTGTAGGAGACCATTTAAAATTAAGCAGGCAATTAAGGATGAGCAGGCGGTAGGCTGTGTTACAAATTGTTGTAATGAGCCATCAAAGCAGTGCTTCTGTTAAATTCATGGTTTTTAATGTCCAGCAGAATTATGAATTTTAGTTCTCAAGCTTGCATTTTGACGACATTGTGCAGGTTTCCTTTGAGGATGAGGACTGAGAGGTCAGATATGGGTGACCGCTTTGTGAAAAGTGTTCGCCCATGGGATCTAGGGTGTTTTTGTCTTTCATCATTTTTCTGTGTGAGCTCATTCAAGAGCACAGTGATTGTCTGGTTTCACTCAGATACTTCTTGTTGGGGCAACACATAGCATATGTGAATCCCTTATGCTTAATAATCTGTCCCACCATGTATTTAGCTCAGACAGACACCCTGGTTACCTTCTCCAGACCTGAGCAAGGCCTTGCCCTCTGGAAAGGAGCTCGAAGCTTGTCCTTTCCACCAACAGAAGTTGGTCCAATAAAATATATTACCTCCCCCGCTTGTCTCTCAGAAATAATGTCAGTTGTAATGTTCTGCGTGTCTGTGTATTAGGGTAGTCATTGATAAGGAAACCTCTGTTTTAAACGTATATGTTTTAATCTGACAATGTCACTCTATGAAACAAATACATGGCTTTTTTCATATTTATTTAGCTCTGAGAAATGACACCTGTTGCCTTGAATCTAAATATTAAATTGTTTGCTCATTGGGGACAGCATTTTTCCCTGTTCCATTACATATTTTGCTGTGATTTCATAAATCTGGCCCCACTCCTCCACACACTTTATTATCTGAGCAGTCCCATTGAAATCAATGATTGCTCATGGTAGTAAAGTTAAGCATGTGAGTCAGTGTTTACAGCAGGGATCGGCAACCTTTGGCACGTGGGAAGCGGTGGCCAGCACATCCCTCACGCCGCACCACTTCCCGCAGCCCCCATTGGCTTGGAGTGGCGAACCGTGGCCAGTGGGAGCTGCGATCGCCCGAACCTGTGGACGCAGCAGGTAAACAAACCGGCCCGGCCCGACAGGGGCTTACCCTGGCGGGCTGCATGCCAAAGATCCCTGGTTTACTGAATCAAGGCCTATAAGAAGACAAGCCTTATTTCACACCATCAGTATCTTTGGAATGGCTTCCTCCAACCCAGATAAATTGCTGCCTGTTTTCATGTAAGTATCTTCCAGTAACAGAAAACCAGTGGAATAGAAATACAGGATATGTACAAAGGTACACAAAATGGTTTCTAAATCAGGATTTTTAACACAAGATTTGGAGGATGTCCATAAAGGTCTTTAAAAGGTTAAAAAACTCATTCCTGCCTGCACCCTGTTTGACCCAGTGCCAGTCCCGCAGACTCAGGCATGCACTTTAAAATGAATATACAAGTGGCATACTACCAGGAAGCACTGTACAAATACAGGATGTCAGGCTTGTACGTGGGAGACATTAGTACCACGGCTCTTTTCTTTGCTGCTGTTGATATGTAAGAGTGATAAAATCTGGGAAAAAAGAAAAGGAGTACTTGTGGCACCTTAGAGACTAACAAATTTATTAGAGCATAAGCTTTCGTGAGCTACAGCTCACTTCATCGGATGAAGTGAGCTGTAGCTCACGAAAGCTTATGCTCTAATAAATTTGTTAGTCTCTAAGGTGCCACAAGTACTCCTTTTCTTTTTGCGAATACAGACTAACACGGCTGCTACTCTGAAACCTAAAATCTGGGAACAGGCTGACAGTACCATTGGTGTATTGTTCCTTTAAATATTGGTGCTTCTGTCGTAGCTTAGAAATCACCTCTGTTAGCTAGATGCAGCAGGCTACAATGAAGTTCCGATGAAGTGAGCTGTAGCCCACGAAAGCTTATGCTCAAATAAATTTGTTAGTCTCTAAGGTGCCACAAGTACTCCTTTTCTTTTTGCGAATACAAACTAACATGGTTGCTACTCTGAAACCTGAAATAAATGTGATGTTACTTAAAAGTTTATGGTGATGGTGAACAATTGGTTCATTTTGGCCTTTGCTCACCACATTCTTACAGGGCCTTTCCACCTTCACAATGCAGGAAAAAGGACCAAAAAGCCCCTCCACACTGGTACTTCAGGTGATCAAATGACATCCTGTATGGGTCCCACTGATTCTGATGCATGAAATGTCCTCAGACATCCATTCAAAGGGATCACAGATAACAGAATCAGTCTGGAGTAAAACGGAACACAAATTCTAAGCAGGAGCATACATACGCTGACATACACACGCTGAAGAGTCTTTTGGAGTAGCAGCCGTGTTAGTCTGTATTCGCAAAAAGAAAAGCAGTACTTGTGGCACCTTAGAGACTAACAAATTTATTAGAGCATAAGCTTTCGTGAGCTACAGCTCACTTCATCGGATGCATCCGATGAAGTGAGCTGTAGCTCACGAAAGCTTATGCTCTAATAAATTTGTTAGTCTCTAAGGTGCCACAAGTACTGCTTTTCTTTTTGAAGAGTCTTTGTTAATCTTGTTTGGAACCTGAGCTAAATTGTCAAGGCTCTGCCTTTGCCCAGTATAGATCCCATTCATGGGCAGAGATGAGAGAATTCTCGGGATCATTCTTGAATGTCGAGAGTTGCAGTCCATTGTTTGCACTGTGGTTTGTTTTTTAAAGTTGGCTAGCAACCTCTGGTGGATGGTACTTGTAATATACAACCATATACCAACCACTGAAAACAACAGAGCTCTTGGGATATGATAATCTGAATGAGAGAGATTTTAATCACTTCATTGTGAAATCCTTCTGTTTTATTCTATACAGGTTCTCATACCGCCCTCATCCCAATAGCATCTGAGCACCATGGAGATGTGCATTAACTGACGTGACTAACATCTGCTATGTGTGGTTTGTTCTTTCCTCTCTACCTCTCCCTAGGGGGAGAATTGTGTGTGTAGTGTGCAGTGTTTTGTTTTGGTAGGATTTATGGAGGATTACAAAATCCTTCATCCCAAGAGGAAGAGGCTATGAAAAGGATCTAAAGCTTATTCATAGGTTTCAGAGTAGCAGCCGTGTTGGTCTGTATTCGCAAAAAGAAAAGGAGTACTTGTGGCACCTTAGAGACTAACAAATGTATTTGAGCATAAGCTTTCGTGAGCTACAGCTCACTTCATAATACTGTCAGTAGCTCTTTTCATGCTGAAGGAACCCCAAATACTTTACAGTTATACACATCTAGCCCCTTTGAAATATAGCCACCTCCAAAATGGAGAGAAACTGACACACAACACACCAAACAACAGTGGAGGGAGGGAAATTTTAGCCAACAAGACACCTGTTTTACAAAAAGTGCCGCAGAGTCTTTAATATCTAAGCATCCCAGAGCAAGCCCCTGAGTTGCAATCTGATCTGAAAGTCCTGATGGTAGGGAGGAGCGTAGGTGAGTTTGTCGTACCTCCACCTCTGGGCTATGCTGGTTCAAAGAGCTCACCAGCACTTCCCGCCCCCCCCCAAGCAAACTGGATGGTATTCATTCTCCTTAGCTCTGAAGGATGGCTGAGCCAGCCCCACTAGAGTTTTATCCTGTGGTCTCAGGAAGACATTGGGCATTATTCTGATCTGAAGATGTCAATCAGGAGAGTAACTATTGGATTTGATGACGCTACAGCAGTGTAATTGAGATCAGAATCAGACCCTGTAATAAGTGTTTTGTACCTGAAGCTTAGACCATGCAATCATGGAAGGTCTATAGAGTATATGTCGCTATGCTGCCATGGGAGAGCGAACACAATTTGGAGAGGGGAGTAGTGCTTCCCTTCGAACTTGGGCATCTAAGGGATTCCCTTCTGACATTCCTGGGGTGCTATTTAGTGGGTTCTGAGGAGAGATTTGAAGGAGAAGAGATGGGGCTTGATCCATGGGACGTCTGAGGCTCCTGTTCCAATAGCTTTGATTTTAAAATATCCGTTATGTTCAGGCCTTTCGACCAGGATAGGAGCCAATGTCTTCAGATTGGTTTGGTTGAATTTAAACAGATTTAGGTGCAGCAGTTTCTTCCCATTGAGGGTCCCAGTTTCCACAATGAGGTGCAGCATAGCCTAGTAAATTTGAAATGTGGGAATTTTTTTTTTAATTCCCACTGACATGGTGGACATTAAGGGCCCCTTCATGGCCATTAAGTTTATGATGTCAATAAAACTCGTGGAGCCCATGCTGACATGGTCTTTGATGATTGATGGCCTATAGAAATGTTTCTTAAACCTCCATTGAGATGCCTATTAACAAGAAAAAACAGAGCAAACTAACAAGAAATGCTACAGGAAGGCTGGGAGTCTGACTTCAAACCATGAAACAAAGACATTCGGATTTCTATTCCTTCATCTTTAATTCTACATTGTCCCTAATGAAGCAGGACAAGTGTGAACTGATTTAGACCAAATCCATATTTGTCATGTATTATTATTTGTAGTGTGGTAGTGGCTAGGGACCACAGTCATGGACCAGAACCCCATTGTGCTAGGCGTTGTACAAACACAGAACAAAAAGATGATCCCCCCGATCCAAAGAGCTGACAATCTAAGTGTAAGACAAGAGACAACAGGTGGATACAGACAGATAGACAGGGGAGCACAAGGAACCCATGCAATAATAATGCCTAATACTTAAACAGAACTCAGAGGGATAAGATGGGCTGGAAAACTTAGCTCTGCTGTCAGTAACGACACTGTAAATCCAAAGTGATTCTATTGGAAACAATTACACCAGTGTGACTATCAGCAGCATTTAGCCTTGGGTGTTAGTTTAGGGGTGGGGAGAGTTTCTATTTCATTTGACAGGTTTCAGAGTAGCAGCCGTGTTAGTCTGTATTCGCAAAAAGAAAAGGAGTACTTGTACTCACCTTAGAGACTAACAAATTTATTTGAGCATAAGCTCGATGAAGTGAACTGTAGCTCACAAAAGCTTGTGCTCAAATAAATTTGTTAGTCTCTAAAGTGCCACAAGTACTCCTGTTTCATTTGAGTTAGTCTGGAAATACTACCATCATCCTGGATGCTACAGTCCACTGTGTGCTCAGTGCATGATTATTCTCCTGTGCATTGTCTTTGTTTCTCATACCTCCTCGTCCCACACTCCCATACAGCAACATTCTCTGTATTTCCAACAGTAGTTTGACAGTCACATCAGCTGCTCTGTACCTTTCCTGTGTGGAGGAGAGAAGGTAGATCTTGCACCCTGTCCACTCACAGATTAGAGGCACGCAGTGAGTGCCACTAAAATCTCATTGCATTTACCTGTCTAGTAGTGCAGTATTTCCAATACTTGGAATGGGAAACAGAGACAAACACCTAAAAGATCTCTATCAAGCATTCTTACAACTACAATACCCATCTGCTGAAGTGAAGAAACAGATTGACAGAGCCAGAAGAGTACCCAGAAGTTACCTACTACAGGACAGGCCCAACAAAGAAAATAACAGTACGCCACTAGCATCACCTTCAGCCCCCAACTAACACCTCTCCAACGCATCATCAAGGATCTACAACCTATCCTGAAGGACGACCCATCACTCTCACAGATCTTGGGAGACAGGCCAGTCCTTGCTTACAGATAGCCCCCCAACCTGAAGCAAATACTCACCAGCAACCACACACCACACAACAAAACCGCTAACCCAGGAACCTATCCTTGCAACAAAGTCCGTTGCCAACTGTGTCCACATATCTATTCAGGGGACACCATCATAGGGCCTAATCACATCAGCCACACTATCAGAGGCTCGTTCACCTGCACATCTACCAATGTGATGTATGCCATCACGTACCAGCAATGCCCCTCTGCCATGTACATTGGCCAAACTGGAAAGTCTCTACGTAAAAGAATAAATGGACACAAATCAGACGTCAAGAATTATAACATTCAGAAACCAGTCGGAGAACACTTCAATCTCTTTCGTCACTCGATTACAGACCTAAAAGTGCCAATTCTTCAACAAAAAAACTTCAAAAATAGACTCCAATGAGAGACTGCTGAATTGGAATTAATTTGCAAACTGGATACAATTAACTTAGGCTTGAATAAAGACTGGGAGTGGATGTGTCATTACACAAAGTAAAACTATTTCCCCATGTTTATTTCCCCCCTACTGTTCCTCACACGTTCTTGTCAACTGCTGGAAATGGCCCACCTTGATTATCACTACAAAAGGTTCCCCCCTCACTCCCCCCCCCCCGCTCTCCTGCTGGTAATAGCTCACCTTACCTGATCACTCTTGTTACAGTAAAAAGAAAAGGAGTACTTGTGGCACCTTAGAGACTAACAAATTTTTTCATGAAGTTGACAGATTTCCACTCTATACGGCTAAATTCAGTGCCTTGCATAATGACAGGTTTCAGAGTAGCAGCCGTGTTAGTCTGTATTCGCAAAAAGAAAAGGAGTACTTGTGGCACCTTAGAGACTAACAAATAAGGTGCCACAAGTACTCCTTTTCTTTTTGCGAATACAGACTAACACGGCTGCTACTCTGAATCTTGTTACAGTGTGTATGTTAACACCCATTGTTTCATGTTCTCTGTTTATATAAATCTCCCCAGTGTATTTTCCACTGAATGCATCCGATGAAGTGAGCTGTAGCTCACGAAAGCTTATGCTCAAATAAATTTGTTAGTCTCTAAGGTGCCACAAGTCCTCCTTTTCTTTTTACAGATACCACAGTGACTGTCACTCTGTAGGCAGAAGAAGTCAAGATTTTAATAATGCCCACTATAACTGCCATCATGCTGCCAACCTTAAGAGACTCGACCTTTAGTTGGTGATGGCTATCTTGCAAACCTATGCTCCTAAAGGTTACCCCATAGCAGTTCCCACTAGAGTACTGCACTGGTCCAAGTAAAGATCTTTCTTCAGTGCAGTTGCCATTATTTACATTATTGGATTCATAAGCCCGGCATATTTCACTGTATCAGTCAATCGACCAGTAATTGACATATCCCTCAGCAAAATAAACTATCTGTAGGGAATGAGCAATGATTAAAGGAGCCAAAAGATGCTTTGTAGCTATTTGCTCTTTCGGAATGCTCCTGCGGAGCCCTGGATCAATAGTAATGATCCCTGAGTCACCTTGTTATGTACCGCCCTTGCACAAAGAGTAAGTGAAGAGTTCCCTCCACGTGGTGCAACAAACAGTCCTGACAGGTCCCTGAAGGACCACAGCTGATCGGGTGGCTTGTTTCCCCAGCCTGCTAGTTACATAATACAGGTGTGCAACCATTTGCTTTGGAACAGCAGCACCTCAGCCCCCAGTACAACCTGACATTACATCAGTGAAATGCAAAGTCGAGGTATTGCATAAGGAATCAGTGGAGGCTGCCTCTGTGATTGATAAAGTGTCTTTAGGAACACTGCCATGGATGGTTAGCTCTAAATTGGACACTCTGAATGAGCCAGATCCTCAGCTGGTGTAAATTAGTGTAGCAACATTGACATCAATGGACCTATGCCAGTTTATACCAGCTGAGGATCCTGCCTATGAGCTGGAGGCTGAGATCCTGTGTGTATCTACAGAACAGGTGTGATATGGGCAACAGCAGTGTAACCTTCCCCACCCTGCTCCACCAAAATACCACTATCCTATTTAGAGGAACCTACTTTGGGGGCAAGAGGGGAGTTTAATCTCCATGTCCACTTAGTCCTGGGCTTCTCTGCAGCATTTGCCAGTGTGTACCCATTGTGGTGATGGCTTTTGTGGATGTTTGGTTTACTTAGACAAATGCTTTCATGCGCCTTTAGCTCCATGGGTGCCGCCAAGTAACTGAAAGGCAATCTTTGCCATGTACTTTTAGATGCAGAAGAGTCTCCCAGCCTGCTGCAGAGGCAGTTACCATGTTGTGTTTCAGTTCAGATGCAGAATGTTATAGGGCGACTCCCTGTTTGCTCTCTCTGTCATTCTCTTGCTGTGTCTCGCAGAGACTTTATAGCCATCCTTTCTTTCTTGGCTGTTCTCCTTAATCTGAAGTCAAAGTCCTTTAGACTGTAAATACATGTTTTGCACATTTGCACTGTCCTAATGAGCAACCCTCCAAAAGCAAATCAGTCCTCCTGCAATGGAGAAATCTACTGTGTCAAGTAAACAGGAAATGGATCTTGGTTTCATGCTTGTAAGCAAGAGGTTATTTGTTATTTGTACAGTGAGCTACTTGTTTTCCATACAGAGAAGAAGACAAGATTTCTGCCTCAAAAGCCTGGTCTATGCTATTATTTTTTACAGAGCAGTCCACTCTTACGCTACCTACAATACTGTGTCATTGATGCTAGCAATGGTGGAAGTTCTCATGCAGATAGGGCTCCCTGATGTTTTGACTGTCATGCCATCAAAACCTTCTCTGGGAAGGGATAGGTGGGTAGGGTGGTTAAAAACATGGGCCTGTCTGTCTTCACTAGCATTCCCACAGTTGGAGGTGCACCAAAGGTGGTGCGACCACAAGTGATTAAGAGAACCATGGTTTAGTGGATTGTGCACTTGCTGGGGAATCAGGAGACCGGTGTTGTAATCTGAGCTCTGCCAATGGCCTTGGGTGGGTACTGTGCTTCTCTGTGCCTCAGTTTCCCTCCACACCTTTTGTCTGTCTTTTCTGTTTAGATTGTAAGCTCTCTGGTACAATAACTGTCTCTCTTAGCACAGTGGGCCCCCCATCACAATTGGGGCCACATGGCTCTATTGTAACATTAATAATAATTTTCCCAAAAAAATCCTTAATGTGCACAGAATGGTGGAGTCGGCAGCCTTTTAAGCAGCTTGTTCCAACTGAATGTGTGTAGAAGGATTAAACAGGATGCCATTGTGCTTTCTCTCTAAAACAGCTACCTTATGTAAAAAGAAGAAAAAAATCCCACCTTAACGGCAGATGCATTATTTCAGTGGGCCAGTTTGTTAACATGACTGAGTTCAACCAAGTTGAACTATAATTATGGGAAAACAATCAAATCTCTATCTGAGTTCATAACAAACTGGTCTTACCACTTTTTTGTATTATAGCAGAACCTGTTTGGCAGCTTTGATTAAGTGGTGCCGCCTTTCTGCTGCTGGGTTAAAGAAACGTAAACCAGTAGAGCAAGTTGGATCGAAAAGAAAAAATTATGGCTTATTGTCTGTGCAAGTTCACCCACACTGCTCCCGTCTATCTCCCGTGTACCAAATGACTGGCGATTGTCCACGACTTAACACAAGCGACTGCTGGAGGAGTCGAGAGAGAGAGAGGAGCAGTAACACAGCGTGAGTAACATTGTGCATGGAGTGACCTTTATCTATCCACGACATCCCGTGCATGGAGCAAGCGGGGAAAAAGCTGACTAGTTTTGTGCCCACAATGGAGGAAGAGTTGCGGAGGGAAAGCACTTACGCGCTTAGGAGTATAGACCTGTCACTCAGTACCTTGTATCAGGTCCTGTTCAATCTTTAACTGAATATGTGGAGCTGTTCAGGGATTCAGGGCTATAATCCAGAAGGGTTTTTTCCCTCCTTCCAGTTTTGGTAGGAGATCTAGAGAAAGTTGGATTTCTACTGCATCAGCTGGATTCATTGCCTGCTGCAAAGGGAGAGGGAGACAGCTTGGAGCAGCACATGAACTAACCAAGCCAGCAGAGATCCACATTAAGTCAGAATTCCATTTCTCTGGTCTTTGGTCTTGGTTGTCCATGTTGGTCCTTTTGCTAAATCAAGCTGCACCTGGTCAAAAATTAGGGCAAGGAGAGGGAGATTTTCACACATCAAACTATGTTTGAAATTTTGGTGTGAAATGTCACTGGAATTTCAAATTTAGAACATGTCAACCAAATCTAAATCAAACTGAAATAAATGATCAGATTTGCCACTGGGTTAGGGTTCTGCTACAATCTACATTAACAGGCTTGTTCATGGATGCCAGTGATTGGAAAACATGGATCGGGACCTTTGGAGAAGCCCATGCAGAATGGCACTGGAACAACTGGGACAGGATGGGAAAAGTGTAAAAAAAACCCCCAAAAAATGAAGGACAGTTGTTGTCTACTGGCTTCTATGTTAAACAACTGCAGTGGGCACTGAGTCATTGTCCACTCTATCCACAACTCCCCTGCTGTACCGCAGAGGTCTTTGAGGAGTGGGTGGACTTTAATAGCATGGGTGCTGCAATCACAATGAGGTGGCTCCCTGTAGGGCCAAGGTGGCAGCTTTCTTGGAATACTTTTGCTTTTGTGGCTTGAAGGGTCCAAGAAAACAAAACTTGTTCTTTCACCTTTCTCTGTTTCCTTTCTGTATAGCGCTGACAGCTCACAACATTGCACAGCCAGGAATTGTTACGGAAGTGTTTTTACACAGCAGGTAGTGTGGGCTAGTGGATGGGGCAATGGGTTGGGACTCACAAGGCCTAGATTCTTTTCATAGTTCTGACTGAATTTGGGCAAGTCGCTTTCCATGCTGTGTGCCTCAGTTTCCCCATTGGCAAAATGGGGGACAATGTTGTTTCTTTCCTTTGTAAAGAGCTTTGAGATCTAAGGATGAAGTGCTCTATGGAAGAGATAGACATTATTAAATGCAACATTTCCATTGCTTCATTTGCACTGTTTTAAATGCGACAAGTTTTACAGAAAGTATTTAGCTGATTCAAGTATTGCGCCAAACCAAACCATGAATGCACTTGATAACAAATAACTTAAAGCTGGATCATTGGGGTTTTCTTACCTGTCTCTCTTCCCCACCCTAAATCAGTTGTCTCTTTGTTCCTGGATAGAAAGGAATTTGCTCTTCTTTCCCCCACAGAGAACTGGGAATCAGATTGCTGTGGTTTCTTTCCCATGCTCACAATGCTGTGAGATTCCCACACCCTCAGCACATCCCAGTGTGGTATCTCTCTGCTGTCAGGTCCAGCACCAGTGTGTCTGCTGGACAATGCTCATTGGTGCAGTAAAAACACTGAGCAGTTATATAGCACTTTAGAGCTTATAATTGCTTTGCAAATGCTAGGGTCCAAAACCTGGACTCCTGTGCAAGGGGCAGTCAATGGGCTTTATGCAAGATGCTTCTGTGGGGATGCATGGATGGGATCTTCCCTTTCCTCACCTCAGGAAGAAGGAAGCCACCAGTGAAATTGCTGCTCTAGTAGAGGTGGTGTCCATAGTGCACTCTCTCATGCATGGCAGTTTTGCCCAGGTGGGCTAGACTCTCCCATAGCCTTCTCCCCTCCATTCTGTGTACTGGCAGGATTGAAGAAACCCTTCGGTGATGTGTGCCCTAGAAGTGCCTATAAATAAAATAACTGTAGGCCATTCTACATCTGCAGAGGAGGAGACGGGCTTTATGGTACCATAAAATTACTCTTCACAATCCACCCTGTGCGGCAGGGTAAGCATTATTATCCCTAATACTCATCTGGAGAAACTGAGGCAGGGAGGTTAATTGATTTGCCTGAAGGAGCCAGGGTCAGAGCTGGGAGTAGAGTTCAGGGGTTCCTGTTCCCAGTCTTGTGCTCAGATTAATTCACATCCCTCTGTGTGTCCCACAGGCAATGTGTAATGAGGCTCTGGACATGGACAGGCACCATTCATGAAAGATGTCTTTTAACATTAAAAGCATATGTCATATTGAGCATTCATGGCAGGCAGGGAAGCCACAGTGCATAACGATGTTCATGCACATCAAGCCCTGGCAGGGACCCCTCTCAGAATGACACCCTGACAGGGTTCCTTCCCCACTCTGAACTCTGGGGTACAGATGTGGGGACCCACATGAAAGACCCTCTAAGCTTAATTCTACCAGCTTAGGTTAAAAACTTCCCCAAGGCAAAAATTCTTCCTTGTCCTTGGACGGTATCGATGCCACGACCAAGTAAGTTAGACAAAGATTCAGGAAAAGGACCACTTGGAGTTCCTGTTTCTCCAAAATATCCCCCAAAACCCCTTCACCTCCTTTCCTGGGGAGGCTTGAGATATATACCAACCAAATAGGTAAACAAGGTGAGCACAGACCAGACCCTTGGGTTTTTAGGACACTAAAAACCAATCAGGTTCTTAAAAACATAACTTTATTATAAAGAAAAAAGTAAAAGAAGCACCTCTGTAAAATCAGTATGGAAGGTAATTTTACAGGGTAATAGATTTAAAACACAGAGGATTCCCCTCTCGGCAAAACCTTAAAGTTACAAAAATACAGGAATAAACCTCCCTCTTAGCATAGGGAAAATTCACAAGCTAAAACAAAAGATAAGCTAATGCATTTCCTTGCTATTACTTACAGTTTTTGTAATCTTGGATGCTTATTTCAGGTAGGGCTTTAGGAGATGGTTTTTCCTGCCCTGGTCCCTCTCTGTCCCAGAGAGAACAACAAAAAAAAACCACAAAACAAAACCTCCCCCACAGATTTGAAAGGATCTTCTTCCCTTATTGGTCCTTTTGGTCAGGTGCCAACCAGGTTATGTGAGCTTCTTAACCCCTTACAGGTCAAGAAGGGATTTTATGCTACCCTTAGCTGTATGTTTATGACACACCCCTTAATGTGTGAGCTGCACTCACTTGCCATGGCAGCAGTAAATGGAAGCCCACATAGATGGGTGGGAAAATACCTTAAGCAAACTGACTGGGCTTTATTCTGCCCTCCCTATGCCAGTGTAAATCATCAGCAGTAAATCCACGGACATCAATGGAGTTCCACTGGGGTAAAACAGGTGTAAGTGAAAGGAGAATCTGGCCTATTAGTTTTGAAAATCTTGGCATTACTGAGATGCCTTGTTAATGGGAGCCCTAGAAGGTATTAAAATTCATAGGCTGAGGACACCAAGGATTGAACCTTGGGGGACATCATAGAAATTGATGACTGCCCATTATCTTCTGTGCAGTTAACTAAAAGGGCACAAGCAGAGGACTCCTTCAGTGACTACCTGACTCAATAGTAGTGGCTCTTGCCAAGCTTTTCTTTCACACTTTTCAGAAGTCACAAATCCTTGCATAAACCATCAGTTGCCATCCTCCCTAGGAGAGGAAATCAAAGAGCTGTGCTGGAGAAAGAATGAATGTGTTGGAGTTATGGAAATCACTTTTTAAATGAATGTTGTAATAGTCAGACAATCTTTGTCATTTTCTTTAGCATAGGGATGTCTTTTCATCATTGGTAGGATATTAGATTCCCGCTTCTCAGCATCGTCTGAATTGTATTATCCACTCTGCTATTGTTAGGCTGGGAAGAGGTGTGGTGGATTTTTCATCAGAAAAGCTATTTAATGCCTAGAAAGAGAAACAACTGACTTTCCAGCATGGATCGTGTACAGACGAGCTCAAACTGCCAACTGCAGACCTGGATTCCAAAGCCCTGAAGGTCTGAGGATGTTTGGCTGTGGGGTTTGCACTGGGGCACGTCATTACAATGTCCCAAAAGGAAACTAGCCAGCAGAGATAATCTGTTCCCAGGACCCATTCAAATCTCACTGCCCCAGGAGGAGCAATGGAGGAATTGGACCTCAGTGAGGTATATGTACTGTCAGGGCTGGTTGACTGTGCTGGATAGAAGGTCCTCCCACACCTTCCATGGTGTCAGGCACACTTCTTTCTCCCAGTTTGAGTTGAGATATTCATAGAATCATAGGCCTGGAAGGCACCTCGAGAGGTCATCTAGTCCAGTCCCCTGCACTCATGGCAGGACTGAGTATTACCTAGACCATCCCTGACAGGTGTTTGTCTAACCTGCTCTTAAAAATCTCCAATGACGGAGATTCCACAACCTCCCTAGGCAATTTATTCCAGTGCCTAACCACCCTGACAGTTAGAAAGTTTTTCTTAATGTCCAACCTAAACCACCCTTGCTGCAATTTAAGCCCATTGCTTCTTGTCCTATCCTCAGAAGTTAAGGAGAACAATTTTTCTCTCTCCTCCTTGGAACAACATTAAAAGTTCTGAAAACTGTTATCATGTCCCCTCTTAGTCTTCTCTTCTCCAGACTAAACAAACCCAGTTTTTTCAATCTTTCCTCATAGATCATGTTTTCTAGATCTTTAATAATTTTTGTTGCTTTTCTCTGGACTTTCTCCAATTTCTCCACATCTTTCCTGAAATGTGGTACCCAGAACTGGACACAATACTCCAGCTGAGGCCTAATCAATGTGGAGTAGAAAGGAAGAATTACTTCTCATGTCTTCTTTAATACACTCCTGCTAATATATCCCAGAATTATGTTTGCTTTTTTGCAACAGTGTTACACTGTTGACTCATATTTAGCTTGTGATCTACTATGACCCCCCAAATCCTATTCTTGTATAGCAGCTTGTTTCCAGTCTGCAGTATCATCTAACCAAAGGATTGCAGGGCTGTTTTTACAACACTGTCAATGACACAGCTAAGGCACCTATTTAGCAAGATATTTAAGCACATGCCGAACTGTAAGCATGTGAATTGACCCTGTGATGTCCATGGGCATGTGCTAAAGTATCTTGCTGAATAGGGAATTTAATTTGCCTGGCGGACTGGGTCAGACCATGGGAGAAGAGAAAACTTGGACCTCCTAAAGTCTTATTCAAACATGGCCTAATACAAATGTTTTCGCCTCCTAAAATTTGGTGAGAAAGGGAATGGAATGAACATGTTCTAACCAGTCAGCAAATATGTAGTGCTTTAGGACAACTTCAGTTTAGCATCTGACTAGATTAGCTTTGTAGTAGTAACTTCGGTTTGCAGGCTGGCTTACTGCTCCAACAAATGCAAAATCAAGCCTTTTGTTTTCTAAACCAGAGAAGTGAGCCATCTTACCCACAAGAAGTAGAATCTCCAACTTGTTTAACAGTAGCTATATGTGCCCCTGCAATGGACAGACAGTAAGGATACTTAGTGTCTTTCAATCAAGCGCTTTCAGAAACAGTCACTCATTCTCACTACACCCTGCCAAAAAGTATTCTTCTTCCCAACCAATTGAGAGGGAAACTGAGGTGCAGAGAGGTTCAGTGGCTTGCCCAAGATCACACAGTGAGTAAATGGCAGAGGTGGAAATAGAACTCAGACCTCTTTACTCCCAGCCCCGTGTTTGACCCACTAGACTGAAGGCCCATGACCGTGCTTAAAACCTCGCAGGATAAGGCCCTAAATTCTGCCATCGCTTCTCACGAACGACCCGAAAGCTGAATTTAGAACAAAGAGCATTAATCAGAACACTGACTCTATTGTTTGCATTCGAAGAATCCTGTGAACGTGATGGAAGCATGAAAATACAAGAGCTTGCCCAACACTGGAGACTTGAGCAAATCTTACTGTAAGTAACTGCTTGAGTGCCCTGGTATGTGTATTGTGTAGGTGTGCACAGTGACAAGGCCTCTTTATGGCCCTGTGGACCTGTTCTGCACTTCATGCTATCACATTCCATTAACCTGAAGGAACATGCAGCTAATAAACAGTCCCAAGGAGGTCTGAGAAAGGGAAGGTTTTTTGATGCAGAGCATCTCTGGCAGATCACAGCAATATATTACACAACCACCTGAGCGAGCAGCCCTGAGAGGCAGGGAGGTGGCCAGAGCAGGGATGAGATGGAGATGGTATTGAAGGAAAGAGCATACTTTACCCAGGATAGCATCGACCTAGCCCTGCCTGACAGCAATGTACTGTGCAGGCAGCAATGCAGAACACATGTGTCTGTTCATAAAAGAGAGAACACTTTCCTACTAGTTATTCTCTGGATTTTGCTGACCAGTATAAATGCCTAGCTAAAAGGATTGCAGGGTTTTTGTGCTGAGTTTATTTAAATAATGAATAAGCCAATAGGGTGCTTTAAGTTGTCAAAGCTCTTTCCAAATATTGACTAACCATTTACACTTGCAAGACGTAGAGTAGGCTTCTGATTGGCAGCTATCTTGTCGCTCTGGGAATGCTAGCCTAGATGCCATGGTGATGGGCAGTTCTGGTAGCTGTATCAATAAGAAGAAATGGATCGATCCGAGCATGCAAGAGGTGAAGGGGAGTGAAGTGCATTGGGCTGGTACTTACCCTTTCTTCTGTGAGCAAGAATGATGGGATATTTTCCCAGATTCTAACCTCTATTCCCCTTACACAGAAGGAATATTACTTACCAAAATGTTTCCGTTTTTGGGGTTGTTGAGTGAATATGAAGCTATACTGAAGTGAAGAGGACTAGTCACTGGAAATGACAGTCAGATTTTATGGGGGCAGAATGTAATGACCCAAGATGGCACTGGACCAGGACTCTGGGGTTTATCACCCCTGCCGCTGTGAAAAGGGAAATATTTCCTGACCATTCCTGGCTTCAGCTCTAGCCAGTGTGGTGGGCTCTTTGTGAGTTGGCACAAAGGGGTTATAATCCAGCTGCAAACACCCTCCTCCACTGGTGCATCTGCACCGCAGCCAGATTTTGCTCCTCTGCCCTCCTGCTACTGGTGTAGAGGAGGTGTTGGAGGCAGAAGAAGGCTTCCACTGGTTAGGCTTCATTCCAGTGGCAGGCTATAAAGCTGCCTGGCAGCAGCTTTAAAATTCATCAAGACTGGCCCAAGAATGAGGAAGCGGAAGCTGGCTCCCTGACACCCCACACAGCCTCTTATCTAAAGGATTATACCTCTAGCAGCACAGCGCCCTGTAGCACCGTACCGGACCTCTGGCTCTGTACTGACTCAGAATGTCACACACCAGATTACCACCCTGCTTCCAGCAGCACCTGGTTCATGATGAGAGATTTCTCAAATCAAGGCTCCCCTGGCTTGACCCTACTTAGCTCAAGAGCCAACAAGATCACAGAAAAAGGAGGTGTGGGAATAAGGATGGTGCTAGTTCTCTTTGAGAGACAACTCACAAATAATCCATTCCAGGTTTAATATCTGCAGGGCTTGGGAAACTTCAGATATTTTTATGCAGACAGAATGAATGTGTTCAATCTGGCTAGTCTCTCTCTGCCTTAACACCAAAACTTGTCTTAATTCTTGGCCCTAAGAAGGCCCTGAGGCCTGGCACAAAGGTTGTTAAGAGTCAAGAAGAAGCCGAGAGGCAACCTGCAAAGAGGAGCAAAGTCTGACTAATATTAACCTGTTAGTAGATGCTTTCTATCAATTCCGAGAAAAGAGTCGTTTTGTTGAAAACCGGGACATCCTTCCATTCATTTCCATCTACCTGACAATAACAATGCCAGCTGCTGCTGACTACCTTTAGTGTGACCCTCCCTATTTTTAAAAGACACTTTAATTTGGATCTTTTCAGTAGGGAAAGCTAGCCAGGCAGCGCAAGGGAGTACCAAATACTTGGTTCTGCTTTGTAAGTCTGAAACACTGGAGCACACGCCATTCTTATAAATAATGTTGCAGACAAAAGCCAGTTCAATTAAGGAGTTCATTATCTTCGTCGTGCCCAATGGGCAGAAATTTGTTCTGTTTATTTGCATGTTCATTACCCAGACTCAAGATGCACAAACCTGGCATTACTCAGCAGCAACAGAGGTTGCTAGTTTATAGCAGCACAGATACAATTCATTCTTGTGACAAAAAGCTTTATTCTTCCTTAATTGTACAAGCCCAGGCATCATTTGTGGAATAAGACATGTGGGGAGCAGAGTAAGAGCTGGAATGAGGAGGGAATTGCATTTTTGAGCCCTATGGAGACCATTGTTCCTAGCTGTGCTTGCCAAATTTGCAAGACACATTTTTAATGCCTGCCATTCAACCACCCACCTATCAGCTCTAAAGTGCCAACCAAGAATTTCAAAGTGCAAGTAACTTGGCTATCCACAATTCAATTAGCCACAGTGCATAAATTTTGTGGGCTAAAAAGAGAGCTAAGCAAAATGAGGGCTAGGGCCAAATCGTCAAACTAACATTCAAAGGTTTCCTCTTCCAAAATGTTCATGCACTCCTCCCCCCACATAAGCCCTATTTGCATACATAAGCTGGCATGCATATGTGGGATCAGGAATGCAAGAGGATTCTTGGTCTTCCAATAGCCAGGCATGGAAATACGGAGTTTAACTGGTGCACAAGCACTTTTGCATGTATCTGGTTACGAACATGAGGCCCTTAGAAATTATATTTTAAAAGAGACTGAAACAAACTTGGAACAGGCAAACCCTTCAGCGAGTATCAAACTCCTCCCTAGACCATGACAGCCATCTTGTCCAAAAAGATGAGCTGAAGGAGAATCTCCATTAGTTGTTAACAGTGTGAGTTCTATGGCACTGAGCTGAGCCGTTCCATCCAAGAGAGGGCAGTGGAATATTCTTCTGCACCAAAAATGTAAAATCTCTCACTGATGACTGAATAGGGTTACCTTGATAAGACAATAGTGTGTATATTGCCTGATACTGTAATGTGCATTGTTATCAAACTTATTAAAAGTCTTTCCAAGTTATTTTCAACCTGATTTCCAAAACAGAGAGGTTTGGTTAAGGGGAGGGACTGTGGCTAAGGGTTAGCATAAAGGTGTGTGAGTTCAGTGTTCTGAATTCTGTTCCTGGCTCTGCTTTTGCCTCTCTCTGTGGCCTTGGTCTTATCCCTTAATCTTTGTGCTCCTCAGTTTACCCCCCTGTAAAATGTGGGTAACAACAGTTCTCTACCAACTTCACAAAGGATTGAGGCCTAATTAATTAATGTTTGGAGGGTAGGTTGTTATCCCCAGATATAGAAGAACAAAGCTTAATATATTAATATTAAGCAGAGTGAGGCTAAGGCAGGCTCCCTGCCTACCCCAGCCCCACACCACTCCCAGAAGGGGCCAACACTCTCCTGCAGCCCCTGGGGGGATAGGAGGGCTGGGGGCACGTGGCTCTGCCTGCTGCCCTTCTCTGCAAGTACCACTCCCGCAGCTCTCCCAGCCAATGGGAGCTGCGGGGATGGTGCTTGCAGGCAAGAGCAGTGCGCAGAGGGAGGCCACTGCCTCCCCCAACCCCAAGGCTGCACTGACTGCTTCTGGGAGCGACATGGGGCTGGGGTAGGGAGTCTGCCTTAGCAGCAGTCACGCTGTACCACCAGAGATCGCAATCGACTGTGAGATCCTCTAGGATCGACCAGTCAATCGCGATCGACCAGTTGGTGACCAATGCAGTAGCGGCTCATGTGTTTAGCTCCAAAGGTCCCAGGTTCGATCCTGCCTGCCGATGACCTGTGTCTGTCGGTGTTACAAATGCTTTGGCTGTGATTTGGCATAAAGGGTCCGATCCTACAGCTCCATGACTATTTACCTGGGTAAAGCTGCGGGATTGGGCCCAAAGTGAGGACTGTGATGAGCATACACGAGACACTGCCCGGCACTGCTCTATTGGAGCAGGGATAAGGTGAACCTATTGAACAATAAAGGGTCTTATCCACCTCAGTGGCGGATCATGCCCAGGAGCGGGGGAAGGGCTAGCATAGCAAGGGAAAAATAGACTTGGACATTTTCCACAATGGTTAAAGCAAACCATAGCAATTGACATGGGCAATCCCGAACGCCAGGGTGCTTTTTTTTTTTTTTTAATAATTGTTTCCATTGATGTATTATGGCAAAACAGACGTCACAGGATTGAAGTGAATCAGCGGATGTGCAGGCTGGGACTTGAAACCTTGGCTTTCTCTAGTTGGATTTGCTTTTGGGTTTTGCTTGCACTAAAATACTGAATGTAAAGAAATAGGAGCAGCAACTCTGCCAAAGCCTGCTGTTCCATGCAGCCCCACTGTAAACTAACCGTCTTGCCATTCAAGTTTAGCTTGTTTTGAAGCAATCATGATGATACTTAGCAACCTCGTTTTTATGTATGTATGACCTGGATCCAGCCACCAAAGCAGCTGTTGGTCTGCAGAGGGGCTTTTAGCATTGGTGTAGCTGCACTAGCAGTGCAGAGTCCTCGTGAAGAGGTTGCGAATGGATGCAAGTCTCGTTTTACATGGGGGAAGGGTATCTGCAGGAGGGAGTTGTACTGATGGAGCACCAAGGTGTTGCTACACGGGTGCAAACAAACCTAGGGCCTGTTCTACACTGCTCCGCCCCACCTCACCCCACCCCACAAGCACTCATTCCCACCATCATTCCAACCCACCAAGTTGGATGAAAGCCCTGCTATATTGTGACCGGTAGCATTTTGCACCACAAAGAATCCTGCTCCCAGGGTAGCCATAGGCAAGCCATATGCCTCTTCATATCGCTGCTGCTGAGTTTCCTCTTTGCATCGTCCCTGGGCCTTTGCAACACCCGCGTAGGAAAATAGCTTGTGGCGTGCAAGCCAGGAGCACCATTTGCGGGCACTCCGTGCTGCCTTAAGTCTGTTGCAACAATAAATAGATAAATAAAATAAAATGAATAAATAAATAAATAAACACCCAGCAAAGCTGCAGAGGATGCAGTGCATCAGAAAAGTAAAACAGTCTCACTCTGGACTACAAAGTACTCCTGCTGGCCCTGGCCCTCCATGACTGATCCTCCAGCCTCTCTCAGTACAAATCCAAGTTAGAGTTCTAAAATTAGAGAAAGATCAGGTAGGGGGAGCCAGGAAATGAAAGTCTGACTAGCGAGAGTAGTTCCTGTCTAGGAATCATATGTCAGAAGGCCTCTGCATGCGTACTATGTAAATCTGTTCTGACACCGGAGAACTGCTGATGGTAAAGCCACTGCATCTCACAGTGCGAAAGCCTTCGAGCCCGGCAAACTTCAAGTTCATTTGTATTTTAAATACTTCAGCATATTCAGCTACACGCTTCCTTTTGAAAGCAAACACTGCTCAGGGTGGAGTTCTTGCCACTGGCACAATCTGCGATCTGCAACCTGAGCTTCATGGAAATCCTGCCTTCCTGCAGATTCCCATAGGGTCCGGCTGCTCCCTCTGAATGAGACTGACACTGCCATTGAAATTAGTGACAAGCTGGGAAAATCACCAGGGAACCAGAAACCACTCAGTGTTATGGTGTCAAAGGCAGCTGTCCAGAGGACGTCCACAAATGTGGTACTGTGCATGACAGTGAGTAGTTAGGAGCAGAATTACCTGATTTACTTGAGCATGTGTAAGGTTTTTAGATGCAAGCACAGGTCGGGGGGTGGGGAGGGAGCAACAATTGGGCCCCTGTCTTTCAAAATTTGGTAAAAGATTAAAAGGCAAAGCATGCATCTGTGTCAGGACTTGTGGAACTTGGTGACTATGAATGCTTTGAAGAGATGGCTGTGCCTTTAAGTGGAGTACTGGTTATAAGCTAGAATCTATGGAAAAGTCCTATAGAATTGAACAGAAAGGGGCAACTTTCCTATTGGTCTATTGACCCATCCTGTAGAATTTATTAGAGACTAATATGTCTGCTATAGAATTCTATAGGATGGGTCAAAAACCAATAGAAATTATCTCATTCTCTATTAGATTCTTCTATTAGAGCAATGTCTACAGAAACCTACCAGCTTTCCCATTAGGGATGTACTTGGAGATAGGAAGAAGTTAAGACAAGCAAATAAACACTAGGAACTTGAAAGCCATTCTACCCACTTACATCAGGGTTGAATTTGGCTCCAGGAGTTCAGAGGAAGAAGATGAGAAAACCATGTGGCTTCAAGAAGATCCTAACTCCTTTCTCCAGCCAGGAGTGTGGGTGTAACTTTGAAGTGTCCCCCACACAAAGCAATGTGTATGTGACACAGAGAGAGGCTACATGTGGTAGGCCCTAGGAAAGGCTAAGGCAAGTGAAATCCTCACTCCACTGAAGTCAGTGGCAAAACTCCTATTGATCTCATTGGGGCTAAGATTTCTCCCAGGTCTTAGTTCTGCAACCCTTACACTGAGCAGTGCTTACTCCTTCAGGGGGTTCCACTGAAGTGAATGGGGCTCCTCCCACCAGGGTCACACAATGGGAGGACTTGCATCTTTCTTTCCTGGGAGGTAAATAAGGACCCAAAGCCAGATTCCAGAGAACATTATTAAGCGCATGGGAAGTGAAGGTGCAGAGAGCAGCAGACATGGCAGTGGAACATTGTTCCATGGATGCCCCTAAGATGGTGTTTTGGTTGCACTGTCGGGAAAGGCCAGATGGAAAACTCACCTGGTGAGCCAGGAAATTCACAGTCTCTGATCTATCTAACGTCATTGTGCTCCCACACTGCTACCGCATCCAGCCAGGCGCCTCTGCCCCGACAAATGCTCCCTCAAGCGGCTCTAGCTTTCCTCGGGCATAGCTTTTCTGAACCTGGCTGCCGTTATGGAGACAGCCTAGAGGTGTAAGGGCAGGGCTCCATCTTCGAAACAATGAGCTCGCTTCCAACACTGAGGATGTGTTTAGCAAGTGCCCCTGTCATTGTGAAATATGACCAGTTCCGCTTCGACAGCGCTTCAAAAGGCTCCCACTCCAGCACTATGTCGAAGGGTGAACTGGTATATATTAAAGTGACAGTTCTAAAGAAGGCTCGGGGCTATAAATGAAATCATTGTTTGGAGGAGTGAACCGAATACTCAGGTCCTCTGTGGTCTGGTCTTCATCAATTCATCTTCCTCAATAAATTCTCCCGAACTGCAAAGCCAATGCATGGAGAAAATGGAGGAGCTTATGGAGGTGTCAAAGGAATGGGGAGTCTGGGGGGGAAAGGGGATCTGGGCATGACATCACAGTCAGTATACGGTGAAGGGGAAAGAAAGCAAAGCGGATGAGCTGAACAAGTAGGGATGCCTGTGTTTTCCAGGAGAGCCTGAAGGTGCTTAAGGACTTGTTCTTCAGAGCCTGCAGGCCAAATCCAACCGGGGTGCAACAGCATCTGCTCCAGGTGTGACGCAGAGTCTCAGGCAAACTATGCTAGTCATTACAAAAAGCAGGCACTGGCTTGGATTCTTTAGAAGAAGGGAGTGGGGTGCACACGTAACAAATGTTATCTTGGTCATCACCAGGGACCTTTGAGTTAACAGGAGGAGCCTTTACAACTTGAGCTAAAGGACCAGATCCTAAAAGGTATTTAGGCCCCTAACTCCCATTACAATCAATAGGAGTTAGGCACCTTGCCGATCTGGGCCTGAATCCCCAGCTGGGAACTGTAGCAGACTGGTATAACACATACTGGCCAGTGATCTAAGTACACTGATGTCTTTTGGGAGTCATGCAACATCTTCAACAGGTTAAAGAATAAGTTAGATGCATTCAAGTCAGCAGGGCTTGATGAAATTCACCATAGGGTACTTAAGGACTAACTGAAGCAATCTCAGAACCATTAGCAATTATCCTTGGGAACTCATGAAGGGCAGGTTGGGTCCCAGAAGACCAGAGAAGGGAAAACATAGTACATAACTTTAAAAGGGGGAACAAAGTGGACCCGGGGAATTATAGACTAGTCAGCCTAACACCGATACCTGGAACGATACTGGAACAAATGATTAAACGATCAATTTGTAAACACCTAGAGGCTAATAGTATGATCCAACATGGACTTGCAGTGCTTAATTTGTGCAAGGACTTCTGGCACCTCTAGGCTTGGCAGTTCATAGCCCCAGCACCTCTGGGCTTGCTGCCTCAGTTATGAAAGTAAAAAGATTGCTTGAGCCCCGGCATCTAATTACTTGAACCCCAGCACCGTTTTCATTACAAATTAAGCATTGTGGATTTGTCAAGAACAAACCATGCCAAACCAAACCAATTTCCTTCTTTGACAAGGTTACTGGCCCAGTAGGTAGGTGGAAGCAGTAGATGTGATATATTTTGATTTTAGTAAGGCTTTTGACATAGTCCCACATGTCATTCCCCTTATAATACTGGAGAAATGTCATCTAGATGAAATGACTATAAAATGGGTACACAACCTGTTGAAAGACCTTACTCAAGGGGCAGTTATCAATAGTTCACTGTCAAACTGGGGGGACATAGTTAAATCCTGCAGGAGTTTGTCCTGAGTCTAGTACTAATCAATATTTTCATTCATGATTTGGATAATGGAGTGGAGAGTGCACTCATAAAATTTGTGGGTGACACTAAACTGGGAGGAGTTACAAGCACTTTGGATAACAGGATTAGAATTCAGAACAACCTTCACACATTGGAGAATTGATCTAAAATCAGTTAGATTAAATTCAGGAATGTCAAGTGCAAAGAATTACACTGAGGAAGAAGAAATCAAATGCACTCCTAGAAAATGAGGAATAACTGGTTAGGGGCCAGTACTGCTGAGAAGGATCTGGGGGTTCCAGAGGATCACAAATTTAATATGAGTCAACCATGTGATTGTTGTTGTGCAAAAATCATCGTGGGGGTGTATTAACAGAAATGTTGTATGTAAGACATGGGAGATAATTGTCCTGCTCTTCTTGGTACTGGTGAGTTTTCAGTCGGAGTCTTGTGTCCAGTTCTGGGTAACACACTTTAAGAAAGATGTGGACAAATTGGAAAGAATCCAGAAGAGACTAGAACAAATACTAAAAAATTTAGAAACTCTGGCCTTTGAGGAAAGGGTAAAAAACCTGGGCATGTTTAGTCTTGAGAGAAGAAAACTGAGGGCAGGACCCGATCACAGTCTTCAAATCTGTTAAGGGCTGTTCTAACGAGGACAGGGATCAACTGTTCTCCGTGTCCACTAAGACAAGAAGCAATAGGCTTAAACTGCATCAAGGGATATTAAAGTTATATATTAGGACAAACTTTCTAACTTTAAAGATAGTTAAGTTATTTGGAATTCACATCACTGAAGGTTTTTAAGAACAGGTTGGACAAACACCTCTCAAGGATAGTTTAGGTATACCTGGCCCACCCTCAGCATGGGGGGCTGGATTAGATGACTCCTTGAGATCCCTTTCAGCCCTATATTTCTATTATTCTGAATCTATCTTTCATTTCCTACTTTAGTCATCATGGCAGATTTCTATAAAAGGGAAAAATCAAAGAGTCCCTCATTGGGTTTGTTTAACACGAGATTACCACATTCCCAAAACCAAAATGGACATAGAGCTCTGATTGTGTCATGCACCATAAAGGGGAGGGCTCTTGAAGTAGAAATGGGATCATGGGGTAACTCTTCACATCTGAAGGCCTGGAATCAAGTCCCCATTCAGGTTACAAGTGCAAATGAGTGCGATGGCATCATTCCAGTCCCTAGTTGGCCTGGATGGAGTCCAAGGAAGCAGCGCGGGCCTCAGCTGCATTGGCAGAGCTGTGGGGGGTTGAGGGCAGATGGGAGAGTATCCATCTGGTGGGCTGTTGTCCACACTCCACACAAACATGTGAAAGTGCAGCACACAGACCCAGATGAGTAAGGCACATTCCTCAGGTTCTTGAACGCACTTGGCCCAGCCCACACGGGTGTCGGGGGTAGCTGAATACCTGGTTGTTCATTATCACTCACTTCATTCTTCCCACATCCAAACCTGACTTTACCATTTTAACATGAGGCATTGCCAGGCCTAAAATACTCCAGATCCTTGACTCTGTGCTCCATAAAGTTATCAGACTGGTTCTAGGAACTTGATCTGTTTACAACCATGTGGCTGTTGCCACATTTTTTTCCCCTTCCAAAATAATGGATCAAAACATTGATAGATGGACCCATTGAAAGCACACTGGGAGAGGGGCTGGGACAAACCATTATTTCCCTTGGCGCCACTCTTGATGCAGGAGTCCCATGTAACTCCCATTGTTTGCACAAGCAGTGATGTGTAGCAAACAAGCTGTCCTGTTGTACTTATAACCTCATGCTTCAAATGCAGTAGAAGCCGTGACACTGCACAGATCTGTCTGCCAGGACCTGAGGAATGGGAAGGAACTGGAATTCACCTGGTCTTTCCCTATTCTGTCCCCAACAGCAAATGCTTCCTCAGCAGGATATTCCAGGCCTTGCCTGCACTGCACTTAATCATTTTATGAATGAAATAATAATAATTAATAGCACTTAGCCCTTTAGCTCTTCAAAGCATTTTACAACCAAGAATTCATTATTCCAGTCCCGAGGAAGCAGGTAGCAAAGCAAATTTATTTAGACATAAGCTTACAACTTTTTAAAAAAAAATTCCTTTCATTTTATTTAAACTGTAAAACATGGTCATTGCTCAAAATCAAAATGATTTTTTTAATGATTTTAGCCCATGAAAGCTGATGCCCAAATAAATTTGTTAGTCTCTAAGGTGCCACAAGGACTCCTGGTTTTTTTTGGTTTTTTTTCCACCCCTGCTCTGTTTCCCAGCCCATGCTGCTTTTCCACACAGGCAGCTCAGGAAGTTTTGCTCACACTTTAAAATGAAGGATCCAGTTCTGCCCTTGGACACACAGCTGTAACTTCTGCTGATATCATTTAATAGAGGCTTTAATGAGGTAACTCATGTTATACGGGCTCATTATTAAAACACGTTATTGAGGTTTAACTACCTTCTAACACATCTGTTCCTAATTCTGTTTTGTGGTTATTAATTTCAAATAAATATTTTAGCTATGTGAGCTGCAACACGCAGCAAGGTGTGTGATTAGGCTGGCTCCACACACACCTTGGGTGTGTTATACTCGTGAAGAGGGGCAGGCACACCTGGATAACTGGGCTTCAGGTGGTGGGTTATTTATTGCCTTTGGGAAGTGGTTGCAAATGCAAATGATCATTTTAAAGCATTTTCCCCCAAGACAGTGTGTTCCCTGCTGCTTTTAGAGCAAGTGAGACATTTGGAAACTAGCATTCAAAGAGCTTAGGTATGCAGTTTAGTGTCTAATCCAGTGGTGGGCAACCTGTGACCCGTCAGGGTAATCCGCTGGTGAGCTGCGAAACGGTTTGTTTACATTGACCATCCGCAGGCACGGCCACCCACAGCTCCCAGTGGCCGCAGTTTGCCATTCCCTGCCAATGGGAGCTGCGGGTGGCTGTGCCTCCGGACGGTCAATGTAAACAAACCATTTTGGGGCCTGCCAGCAGATTACCCTGACTGGCCGCGTGCAGCCCGTGGGCCACAGTTGCCCACCTCTGGTCTAATCTGTGGATACAATTACCGTGACCAACTATACATCTAATTGGTCAGTTGCACGTGCAGGTTCCTATTTTGCATGTGTCAACATGGTAAATGCATGCAAATTAAACATGTCATTTGTGCTCACAACTGCAGTCCTCATTTCTTGAAAATTAGGCCCTTTACAGACACCTTTTCAAACTCTCACTCCTATTTTGCATGCCCATGTTTTGCATATGCAGCTGTTTAGGGGACACACCTGTTTTATGAATGCAGACAACTGTACATGCAAAACAGGTAGCTCTAATGTAGTCACTGATGAGATCAATTCGATGTGCGTGAAAAAAGGGGTACAAAATACTGAAGGCTGCTAAAAAAAAAGATCACTTATAGTCTATTTTAATGTCTTTCTTTTCAGAAATATTGATGGATCTCTATTCTCTTTCACTCTCTAATATTTAATTTCACTACTTTACGCTCTGTTAATGGCTGCATTCCTACTTGCTGTGTTCATTTTATTCTGCATGGGAATTAACATGGGTGTATCAAGACTCCACTGAGATTTTCAGCAAAGAGAATATAAAGCTGTCTGAACCTTTGTGGCAATCTGAATGCTCACACAACAAAAGCCTGGGTCATCTTTCCTTTCATAATGTTCGTTTTCTCAGTTTCACAAATCATGGAGGATACTGAATAAATCCTTGGCTACCTGGGAATTCTATAGTTGTTTTTAGGCGGCACATCGTGGTCAGCCAAAACATCACAGCTGCAGCAGGGCTAGAATGTGACTCCTGCTTCAGCTAAAGGGGAATCTCCATTAGCTGCTAGATACACAGGTCTTACAAGAAACTTAACTGATCAGTATTGATCCCATCCAGCAGAGGGAAGTGGTGCACATAACTACTGTGTTTCAGTGCACTATATTTTATATGCACTTGTGGGTTGGGAGAGAGAGTTTATGCCAACATAAATATCTTCAGTGATTAAAGGGTCACTGTCAACTTTAAAATTATTCTCGTCTTAAAAGTTTTAACCAAATATTGTTGCCTGTAACTTCCAACGATTATGATCGCTGAGGCTAGAGTAAATAACATTTTTCTTCTGGGTTATTTGTTTATTTTGTGACCCTGACAACATCCGGTGTCTAATGAGTTTTACTTGCCCCTGTATTTCAAGTCATTTTCCCCTCTCCCCATGGGTCTGTGACAGAGTAGGATAGCCAGGAAAGAGCTGGGCTACCGGCCTGTCACATGATTCAGCAGGGATTTAAAGAAAGGGTATGTGCATTTTCTGGGGAGTTGTGCAAAGGGCAAGGCCTCTGGGCCCTTGCTGCCTGTTTGGATCAGGAGAATAGCTTTGGTTTGGGTTATGTGGTGAGTTAGAGTTAATGAACGGTGCCCCGAGGGAGGGGCCAGAAGGGGTCTGTCTACACTGCAATGAAACACCTGCAGCTGACTCATGTGAGCTGACTCTAGCTCGCAGGGTTTGGACAGGGAGGGTGTTATAAAATTGTAGTGTAGACATTTGGGCTTGGAGCCCAGGCTCTGGGACCCCGTAAGGAGAGAGGGTCACCTCGCAATCTGTAAGGTATTTATCCTCCCGACACCCTGTAAGGCAGGGAAGGATTATCCCCGTTTTACAGACAGGGACCTGAAGCAGGGAGGGATTCAGAGGCTGTGGAGGAGCAGAGAAACGAATCTTTGTCTCCCAGTTGCCAGGTTAGCGCTCCAACCAATGGACCGTCCTCCTCTTTAATGTGGGTGTAAAACCAAAATTATTGAAGGGCAGGTGAAGAGGAAACTGCTTTTTAATTCATGTTTTTTAATTAACTAGAACTCAAGCTGATGCTGTCTCTACCTTCCAGGCTTGCTATGTGACCTGGGGCAGTTCACTCAGTCTTTCTGTGCCTGTCTGTAAAATGGGCTGATAACTCTTCGCTCCCTATCTTATAGGGGTGTTAGGAGGCTGAATTCATTAACATCTCTCAGGCAGTTCCAAGAGCCCCGCATGGAAAATGACACAGTAAAGCAAAGCAGCAGTTGTATTGACTGTTCATGTCTGCTTCACCCCGCAGGCAGGAGATAAGTGAATGGGCAGCATTTCAGATCCCTTCTGTGGGGCAGGTGATGAGATAGGCTGCTATCATTACTTTCTTCTGATTCTGATTCTTCAATCAGCAGCTATATCATGGGCATGCTAAACATGGTACCCACATAAATGCATGCAGGGCCCATCACTCCTTTCCACAGACAGCTGCCTACCCTCTCTCAGCCAACCCACTTAGAGGACAATACAAATTGATCAGCTCTACGTGTAGAAAAAGGACCTGATTTTTAGCTGAGCCTTAAGTAGGTCTCCCTTTCCAAGCCATAATTTAGCTGTTACAAATAATTCCCAGTCCAGTTTTATGGCAGCAACTAATTGCGGTGGTAGAAGTCATGTCATTTCAATGCTGAAAGTCCCCAGTTTGCAGATGCAGTCAGGTACGGGGACATTTTAATGTCTTCTAGAGCATCTGCGAGAACAAGTTGTGGTGCAAAATTGTGCCTGCCATTATTTGTACCCCCGAACTAGCTGTGGGCACAAAAAGGGAACCCAGGCTTTGAAAATCTGACTCTGAATGTACTTGCTATTTTTTTTTAATGGTTGAGTAAACGAGTTTGCTTTCTCCATTTGGATAGCTTAGATGCTTGTCATGTTTTTAAACCTTGGCAAAAACATGAAACATAAGATATTGATGGGACGCTACTAATTATCGTATTGTATGGTTTTTGTTTTGGGCTAAGGACTGAACAATAAGAAAACCAACAACTTTGAATGGGAAGCAGAAGATTCACATACCCCCAAGGCATGTGGGAAGACCCTGAACATGGCCACAGAAAGTTTTCCAGACTTCTTGAATAAGCTCAAGGAAATCCATGAAAAAGAGGTCCTAGGTAAGAAGAAACTCAGGATTATTGCTGTAGAGAGGCAAAAGTCAATTTCTTTTTTAAAGCTAAGAGTGAAAACCCTTCTGTCTAGCTCCAATTAACCTGAGCTGGAGAGGTGTGTCTGCCGATTAGAGAGCCTGGGAAAGGAACCCACAGCTCAGCTGATGTGTCATTTCTCGGGAGGCACGGAGACAGGATCAGATCATGGGCCTCTAAAAAACAAAGAGGCTGATGGTGTGGGTGCCACGCCACTTGGTCTTCAGGAAGCTCTAGGGTTTCAGATGTTTCCGGATGCAAATCTGAGCACCTTGGGGGTTTGGTGCCAATATCTGAGTACTACTAAAATAGCCTGGATGACAAGTGTACCAGATGGAGCCCTGGGAGCCTTACAGAACATAAGGTTTACTATGGAAATCAGCAACACTTCATACCACAAAAAGAAACTCATGGTGACTGTTATTTTTATGCTGTCTGATTTCCCTGTCCTCTGGAGTCCTTTCAGCATGGTATGATACAATTATACTTCCCTCGCCCGCCATTTGGGAGGTGGGAGGGGTGTGCTCAAAGCAGTGCAGAATGAATCTTTCCTAAAATACTCCCACCAAAGCAAAACACAGCACTGAGGAGCCTACTCCTATCCCCCTCCTGCTTTGTGGTCTGTGTTGTCTGAATATCCTATGTTGGAAGCACTAGATGTTATCAGCTGGGCCATCAAACTAGTCTAGGATAACATGTCTGGAAAATAAATAAGGAGTTGGCAGGAGAGTGTAAATGGGAAGTAATTTACCTATTAGGACACTGATATCTGACTTCAGGTGAGGCAGTCATTGGATGCTCATTTGAATAGTAAATGATCAAAGAGGAAGAGGAAAGAAGCAAAATGCCATCCTAAAGATAGCTCAGAATTAGCAGGGATGAGAAGTCTTTGTTACAGTAAAATTTAGAATGAGGATGGATAGTTTGTTTCTTTAGAGCATTAACAACTTGTACATTATTAAAAGCCAGGCCATTAAAGAAAGAAAATACATGCAACTACTTCCCATTCTCCTGGTATAAAGGCATTTCCAGCATCAACTTTCTGAATAAAACTGTTATATCAGGAGTCTGCAACCTTCGGCACGCAGCCCATCAGGGTAATCTGCTGGCAGGCCGCGAGACATTTTGTTTACGTTGACTATCTGCAGGCACAGCCCCTCGGAGCGCCCAGTGGCCACAGTTCACTGTTCCTGGCCAATGGGAGCTGTGGAAAGCTGATGGGCCGCATGCCGAAGGTTGTTGACCCCTGTGTTATATTTTACACTATCCTGGGTTATAAATACAGTCTCACCCTCTGTGATTCTACACCCTGTGATGTTTTAAAGCTCTCAACCTCTCCAGACTACTATACCCCTTTCAGGAGTCTGATTTGTCTTGCATATCCCCAAGTTTCACCTCACTTAAAAACTCCTTGCTTACAAAATCAGACATAAAAATACAAAAGTTTCACAGCATGCTATTACTGAAAAATTGCTTATTTCTCATTTTTACCATATAATTATAAAATAAATCAATTGGAATATAAATATTGTACTTACATTTCAGCGTACAGTATATGGAGCACTATAAACAAGTCGTCTGTACTAAATTTTTGTTTGTACTGACTTTGCTAGTGCCATTTATGTAGCCTGTTGTAAAAAACTAGGCAAATATCTATATAAGTTGATGTACATCTGAAAGATGTCTGCTTATCTCCAGGGGTACATGCACCCCTGGTTGAGAACCACTGTTTTAAAGGATACTCTTAAGCAACTCAGACCCCAAATTTAGATATTGCATAATTGTCTGCAGATCAATTGAGGGAAAGAATACTAGTTGGGCTATAAATATTGCCAACATGGGTTGCAACCAAAGCATGTAGAATTGTGCTAGCCTGAGAACTAGAGCTGAGTGAACCACTGATTTTTTGGTTCAGCAGCCAAACAAAAAAATTGGTTCAGATTGAAAAGCATCCAAAATGAAACAAAAAAAGAAAAAGAAACAAAATTATTTTTTTCCAATTTTCATTTGGTTTAATTTTGGAGTGTTTATTGCCCTGTTTTGTTTTGTTTTAATACATAAATATAGCTAAATTTCTAAAGGAAACATCTAAATGTTTTGTTTTGTTAGTAATCAATTTTTTTGGCCAAAACTATTTGCCAAATTCAACCCAGAATTCAGTGACCTGAAAAATGCAATTTTTTTTTTGGCAAATTTACTCTGCATTGAAAATATTTTGCCCAGCTCTAGTGAGAATTAGGTTTTGTAACTAACTAGAAATAAAAGTAAAACTCACTAGACTGCTTTCATTGTCCCAGCAGAGGGGAATGCAAAAATAATAAATGGTGAAAAGGAAATAAACTAACAACATGGGCAGGGAACCTTGTTTTTTAAAAATGAGATTTTTAAACTAACAGTTTCCTTTTAAGTTGCCATGCTCTGCTAAAAGTTATGATAGTACATTCTGTTTCTGAACTGTCACGTAATTTGCAATAAATACCCATCTCCTGAGCCTTCATTAATTATTCCAGGACTGCAAACAAAGCTAACAGAGCTGACAGCAGAGAAGTGTCGGTGAGTAAAGCAAGTTTGGTTCTCTACTCCAGGCTGTGATGGTAAAGTTCTGTTGGAGGGATGGGGAAGGGCTGCACTATTTACTCATAACATTGAAGGCATCTGCCCTAGGCTGTTGGCACCCTTAACATCTGTTAAAAACCCACAAACTGGAACAAGAAGGCAAGCCTGAAAGCAAACTCACTGTCTTATTTTAATTTAATCCGTAAAGCAATCAGCAATGTCCTTACCCTGGAAAGGTCTTGAATCACCCACCTAGCAAGGGCAGTTCAGACTTACCAAGCTGTCTACTCAGAATTGATCAAGACTTCGTGGATACTGTGGGGCACATAAAGGACCTCTTCTGAGCCTCCTGCCCTGGTGTGGCATAAGAGTTTAAATACTCTTTGCAACACATCCAATCAGATTAAGCCAGAGATATTCTTCTCCCACCCTACCCCCAGTTTGACATTTCCTAACTTTTAAGAGTAGCAGCCGTGTTAGTCTGTATTCGCAAAAAGAAAAGGAGTACTTGTGGCACCTTAGAGACTAACAAATTTATTAGAGCATAAGCTTTCGTGAGCTACAGCTCACTTCATCGGATGCATCCGATGAAGTGAGCTGTAGCTCACGAAAGCTTATGCTCTAATAAATTTGTTAGTCTCTAAGGTGCCACAAGTACTCCTTTTCTTTTTCCTAACTTTTAAGTGTGTGACTTTGTAACTTTAAGGTGCACGCATAGGTTTGGGTTGGGGGTACGGGGTTGGTGTTGTTGTAATACAATATATATAGGCTGGGCTGTATTTGATTTTTTTAAATAATTTTAATGGATAATATCAATGTTTACTTTAAGCATTTCTTTTATTTTTATCAATTTAAATGTTACAGTTGTGCAGAATTATGGTTTTAAGCATTTTTTTCTGATTTGTACCAATTTAAACTTTCACAATTGCAGGAAATTATGAGGGGAGTGTCAGACAATAATTATTTTATGACCGTAGACGATATTCAAAAAACACAAACTGTCAACATCACATGCCAAAATATACAATGTAAATAGCCTTAAATAAAATTATAATATATTCTCAAGAGGCATTTTTTACCTTGCCTATCTGTAAATTTTGATTATTGTCAATGGAAATATTTTTTCATTGGTTTGTGTATCCAGTGAAATTGACATTTATCAACATTCACCAATAAAAATCTATTCCTTCCAAGCCTAAATATATGGAAGTGACAGACAAAGCAGTGGTATCCAAGACCTTTATCCTATTGAAGTTTTCATCATGTATCCCTGGGCTTTGAATCAGATTGCATACCTTGTTGTTAAGGGCCTGTCATCAGTGCCCTTCTGTTCATCCATTTTTGAGCTCAGAGGTGTCTGTACCCTTTTGTGTTCCATCCTGTTTATCTAATGGGAATTGTTAACCTTCCACCAAATTGCTCTGGTGCCAGCATTTAATATATTTATATCCCCATCCATCCAATGCACTTACTGCTACACAAAGCAATAGTAGTTTAGTAATAGAAATAGTGTGAGTGGCGTGACTGGGCTCGTGTATAAATCCTGCCTACTGACCATACATTGAGAAGAAAGCAGCAGATATTTGGGGCAAATCCAATGACCTTCTTGTTTTGTCCCATGCTATCTCCTGAATTAGAGATGCACAGAGAATTGAAGAGCTGTTTGCTAAAAATCACCAGCTAAGGGAACAGCAGAAGGTCCTTAAAGAAAATGTAAAAGTGTTAGAAAACAGGTAAGAGGTGTTTGATTGATTGATTGATTGATTGATTGATTGATTGATTGATTGATTGATTGATTGATTGGGAGACCTAATGCTGTTTTGTGCCCACTAGTATACATGCTTACACAGAGCTTGCTTTTCAGTGTATTTGCGATGAGTGGAATATAGCACAGGAACCTTTCTTTCTCACTAACTAGTGTTAGCAAATTGAGAACCCATGGGGCCAGACTCTGCTCTCATTTACACCAGTGTAAATGCAGTAAATCCGTTGAAATTAAGGGAGTTGTTGCATTTGCAGTGACGTGATTAACAGACGTGCCATGTGTAATACACAGAAGGTAATTGTCCCACTCTTCTTGACATTGGTGAGACCTCAGCTGGACTACGCTGTCCAGCTTTGGGTGCCACATTTGACGAATTGGAGAGAATCCAGAGGAAAGCAACAAAAATGATAAAAGGGTTTAGAAAACCTGACTTATAGGGAAAGGTTAAATAAAAGGGGGCATGTTTAGTCTTGACTGAAGGGGGGCTTCAAATATGTTAAGGGCTGTTATAAGGACAACAGTGATCAATTGTTCTCCATGTCTGCTGAAGGTAGGACAAGAAGTAATAAGTCAACATGACCAGATGGTATTCACCCAAGAGTTCTGAAGGAACTCAAATATGAAATTGCAGAACTATCTGTGGAATGTAGCCTATTGCTTAAATCAGCCTCTGTACCAGATCACTGGAAGATAGCTAATAAATCTGCGGTGTGCCCATACTTTGACTACTGCATGCAGTTCTGGTTGCCCCTCTCAAAACAAAGATATATTAGAATTGGACAAAAGTACAGAGAAGAGCAACAGAAATGACTAGGGGTATAGAACAATTTCCATATGAGGAGAGATTAAAAAGACAGTGACTCTTCAGGTTAGACAAGAGATGACTAGGGATATGATACAGGGATATGATAGAGGTCTATGAAATCATGAATGGAGTAGGAAAAGTGAATAAGGAAGTGTTATTTACCCCTTCATATAAAACACAAACCAGGGTCATCTAATGAAATTAATAGGCAGCAGATTTAAAACAAACATAAGGAAATACTTCTTCACACAACGCGCAGTCAACCTGTGGAACTCGTTGCCAGGGAATGTTGTGAAGGCCAAAAGTATAACTGGGTTCACAAAAGAATTAAATAAGTTCATGGAGGTTAGGTCCATCAAAGGCTATTAGCCAAGATGGTCAGGGAACCAACCCGATATTATCAGTGTCCCTAAACCTCTGACTGCCAGGAGGTGGGACTGACTGACGGGATGGATCGCTTGATAATTCCCTGTTCTGTTCCCTCTGAAGCATCTGGCACCAGCCACTGACAGAAGACAGGATACTGGGCTAGATGGACCATTGCTCTGACCCAGTATGGCTGTTCTTATGTTCCTAAGTAATGGGCTTACTCTACAGCAAGGGAGATTTAGGATAGATATTAGGGAAAACTTTTTAACTATAAGGGTAGTTAAGTGCTGGAATAGGCTTCCAAGGGAAGTTGTGGAATCCCCCTCACTGGTGGTTTATAAGAACAGACGTCTGTCTGGACAAATACCTGTCAGGGATGGTCTAGGTTTACTTGTTCCTGACTCAGCACAGGGGGATGGACTAGATGATCTTTTGAGGTCCCTTTTAGCCCTATATTTCTACGATTCTATGTAACCAAGGGCAGAATCTGGGCCATGGAGTTTATCGAAACTTCTTTCACTTGTGTTACTATCAGCTTTGAAAATTCATATCTCCACCTGATTGCCATAGGGAAGAATTGTGTATCTCTACACGCTGTGTCCAAAAGCTCACTAAAGTAGAAGTAGATTTTTGCCCAGCATGTCACTGTCATGGTGTAATGAATGCCAGATTTCCTGATGCTTGTCCTGATGCTGTAGATCTGCCTCCAAGTGCAGGTGGGATTTGGTTTCATTTGCTTGTATAGCCATGTATGGATAACTTAGCTTCTTGGCTCTGGGGTCTTTTGTTAAGGTTGAGAGCAGGTCTCTGTGACAGATGCATGGTTGCCCAGGAGCTCGCCAAGAAGAAGCAGAATGAGTATGAGAACTCCCACTTTCAGAGTCTCCAGCACATCTTCATCCTCAGTAAGTACAGAGGCTAAATAGACCTTCAGCTTTGCCCTGCTGGCATTTTGCACTTTTGCACCTTAAGTGTCTGCTGATCATTCGGGCACAATCGTATGTGCAATCCTGGGGCACACGTCCAATGGGCACATGTCGGGGGGTGCAGATATGAACATCTGGGCCTAGGAAAATCAACATTTCCTATAAACACTAGAGATTTTATCCGAGAGATTACAACACAGGACTTTGCTACAGCATGTGCATATGGGCCGGGCAATGTCAGCCACTTATAAAAAGATCCATTTGGCAAGGTAGAAGCAATACTCTGGACAATACAGGAAATATACAGCAGCAGCTCTGCACTGGTAAAGGAAAATCAAGCAACACGTACGATTAATCTTCTCCTGAGTCTTTGGCAGCACCTGAGCACTGCACAAGCCAAGGGTATTTTTCTCTCTGTCTCTGACTGTCCCTGGGGATTTTCGTATTTTGTTTTGCTTTGCCTTTGGAAGAAAGAGAAAAGTGTCAGCAACTGTGTGTTTATTTCCTCATTATGAGTTTGATCTTCCTCGCACCCTGTACCTCAAGTGTCATTTTCACACAGAGGTGTAAAAGCCAGGCACTGGTTGGTCATATATCTCCTTTGTACTGTAGCTGTCTGTCCCCTCTGCCCTTCATTGCCACTTGGCTTGTAGCAATCAGAAGAAGCACTTTTCACCCTAAAGATCCCAGAGTTCTTTGGGAGAAGGAAAGGGAGTTGAGACTCCTTTGGAAATCTGGCTCTTAATGTCCTGGTAGACAAAGCAGGTCTCTGTTTTCAGTTCTCATCCCAAAGACCCACCCAGAGTAAACTCCGAGGAATTCATAGAATCATAGAATCATAGAATATCAGGGTTGGAAGGGACCCCAGAAGGTCATCTAGTCCAACCCCCTGCTCAAAGCAGGACCAAGTCCCAGTTAAATCATCCTAGCCAGGGCTTTGTCAAGCCTGACCTTAAAAACCTCTAGGGAAGGAGATTCTACCACCTCCCTAGGTAACGCATTCCAGTGTTTCACCACCCTCTTAGTGAAAAAGTTTTTCCTAATATCCAATCTAAACCTCCCCCATTGCAACTTGAGACCATTATTCCTCGTTCTGTCATCTGCTACCATTGAGAACAGTCTAGAGCCATCCTCTTTGAAACCCCCTTTCAGGTAGTTGAAAGCAGCTATCAAATCCCCCCTCATTCTTCTCTTCTGCAGACTAAACAATCCCAGCTCCCTCAGCCTCTCCTCATAAGTCATGTGCTCTAGACCCCTAATCATTTTTGTTGCCCTTCGCTGTACTCTTTCCAATTTATCCACATCCTTCTTGTAGTGTGGGGCCCAAAACTGGACACAGTACTCCAGATGAGGCCTCACCAGTGTCGAATAGAGGGGAACGATCACGTCCCTCGATCTGCTCGCTATGCCCCTACTTATACATCCCAAAATGCCATTGGCCTTCTTGGCAACAAGGGCACACTGCTGACTCATATCCAGCTTCTCGTCCACTGTCACCCCTAGGTCCTTTTCCGCAGAACTGCTGCCGAGCCATTCGGTCCCTAGTCTGTAGCGGTGCATTGGATTCTTCCATCCTAAGTGCAGGACCCTGCACTTATCCTTATTGAACCTCATTAGATTTCTTTTGGCCCAATCTTCCAATTTGTCTAGGTCCTTCTGTATCCTATCCCTCCCCTCCAGCGTATCTACCACTCCTCCCAGTTTAGTATCATCCGCAAATTTGCTGAGAGTGCAATCCACACCATCCTCCAGATCATTTATGAAGATATTGAACAAAACGGGCCCCAGGACCGACCCCTGGGGCACTCCACTTGACACCGGCTGCCAACTAGACATGGAGCCATTGATCACTACCCGTTGAGCCCGACAATCTAGCCAGCTTTCTACCCACCTTATAGTGCATTCATCCAGCCCATACTTCCTTAACTTGCTGACAAGAATGCTGTGGGAGACCGTGTCAAAAGCTTTGCTAAAGTCAAGAAACAATACATCCACTGCTTTCCCTTCATCCACAGAACCAGTAATCTCATCATAAAAGGCGATTAGATTAGTCAGGCATGACCTTCCCTTGGTGAATCCATGCTGACTGTTCCTGATCACTTTCCTCTCCTCTAAGTGCTTCAGGATTGATTCTTTGAGGACCTGCTCCATGATTTTTCCAGGGACTGAGGTGAGGCTGACCGGCCTGTAGTTCCCAGGATCCTCCTTCTTCCCTTTTTTAAAGATGGGCACTACATTAGCCTTTTTCCAGTCATCCGGGACTTCCCCCGTTCGCCACGAGTTTTCAAAGATAATGGCCAAGGGCTCTGCAATCACAGCCGCCAATTCCCTCAGCACTCTCGGATGCAATTCGTCCGGCCCCATGGACTTGTGCACGTCCAGCTTTTCTAAATAGTCCCTAACCACCTCTATCTCTACAGAGGGCTGGCCATCTCTTCCCCATTTTGTGATGCCCAGCACAGCAGTCTGGGAGCTGACCTTGTTAGTGAAAACAGAGGCAAAAAAAGCATTGAGTACATTAGCTTTTTCCACATCCTCTGTCACTAGCTTGCCTCCCTCATTCAGTAAGGGGCCCACACTTTCCTTGGCTTTCTTCTTGTTGCCAACATACCTGAAGAAACCCTTCTTGTTACTCTTGACATCTCTTGCTAGCTGCAGCTCCAGGTGCGATTTGGCCCTCCTGATATCTTTCCTACATGCCCGAGCAATATTTTTGTACTCTTCCCTGGTCATATGTCCAACCTTCCACTTCTTGTAAGCTTCTTTTTTATGTTTAAGATCCGCTAGGATTTCACCATTAAGCCAAGCTGGTCGCCTGCCATATTTACTATTCTTTCGACTCATCGGGATGGTTTGTCCCTGTAACCTCAACAGGGATTCCTTGAAATACAGCCAGCTCTCCTGGACTCCCTTCCCTTTCATGTTAGTCCCCCAGGGGATCCTGGCCATCTGTTCCCTGAGGGAGTCAAAGTCTGCTTTCCTGAAGTCCAGGGTCCGTATCCTGCTGCTTACCTTTCTTCCCTGCGTCAGGATCCTGAACTCAACCAACTCATGGTCACTGCCTCCCAGATTCCCATCCACTTTTGCTTCCCCCACTAATTCTACCCGGTTTGTGAGCAGCAGGTCAAGAAAAGCGCTCCCCCTAGTTGGCTCCCCTAGCACTTGCACCAGGAAATTGTCCCCTACGCTTTCCAAAAACTTCCTGGATTGTCTATGCACCGCTGTATTGCTCTCCCAGCAGATATCAGGAAAATTAAAGTCACCCATGAGAATCAGGGCATGCGATCTAGTAGCTTCCGTGAGTTGCCGGAAGAAAGCCTCATCCACCTCATCCCCCTGGTCCGGTGGTCTATAGCAGACTCCCACCATGACATCACTCTTGTTGCACACACTTCTAAACTTAATCCAGAGACACTCAGGTTTTTCCACAGTTTCGTACCGGAGCTCTGAGCAGTCATACTGCTCCCTTACATACAGTGCTACTCCCCCACCTTTTCTGCCCTGCCTGTCCTTCCTGAACAGTTTATAACCATCCATGACTGTACTCCAGTCATGTGAGTTATCCCACCAAGTCTCTGTTATTCCAATCACGTCATAATTCCTTGACATCACCAGGACCTCCAGTTCTCCCTGCTTGTTTCCAAGGCTTTGTGCATTTGTATATAAGCACTTGAGATAACCTGTTGATCGCCCCTCATTCCCAGTATGAGGCAGGAGCCCTCCCCTCACAGACATTCCTGCCTGTGCTTCCTCCCGGTATCCCGCTTTCCCACTTACCTCAGGGCTTTGGTCTCCTTCCCCCGGTGAACCTAGTTTAAAGCCCTCCTCACTAGGTTAGCCAGCCTGCTGGCAAAGATGTTCTTCCCTCTCTTCGTAAGATGGAGCCCGTCTCTGCCCAGCACTCCTCCTTCATGGAACACCATCCCATGGTCAAAGAATCCAAAGCCTTCTCTCCGACACCACCTGCGTAGCCATTCGTTGACCTCCACGATTCGACGGTCCCTACCCAGGCCTTTTCCTTCCACGGGGAGGATGGACGAGAACACCACTTGCGCCTCCAACTCCTTTATCCTTCTTCCCAGAGCCACGTAGTCCACAGTGATCCGCTCAAGGTCATTCTTGGCAGTATCATTGGTGCCCACGTGGAGAAGCAGGAAGGGGTAGCGATCCGAGGGCTTGATGAGTCTCGGCAGTCTCTCCGTCACATCACGAATCTTAGCCCCTGGCAAGCAGCAGACTTCTCGGTTTTCCCGGTCAGGGCGGCAGATAGATGACTCAGTCCCCCGGAGGAGAGAGTCCCCGACCACCACCACCCGCCTTCTCCTCTTGGGAGTGGTGGTCGTGGAACCCCCAACCTCAGGACATCGCATCTCATGCCTCCCAACCAGCGGAGTCTCCTTCTGCTTTCTCCCCCCAGACATATCATCTGGTCCACTCTCCGCATTGGTACCTGTGGAGAGAACATGAAAGCGGTTAGTTACCTGTGTCTGTGTTACTGGAACCCGGACATTCCGCTTACCTCTTCTGGAGGTCACATGTTGCCAAGCTTCTTCACTGGCCTCTTGGCTCCTCTGTGCAACCTGCTCTATATCTTTAGAGCTTTGTGCCCCTAGAAGGCTATCCTGAGTTTGGTCCAGAAAATCCTCAGTCTCTCGTATACAACGCAGGGTCGTTACCTGTTGCTCCAGACCTTCAATCTTCTCTTCCAATATGGAGACCAGCTTGCACTTTGTACAGACAAAGTCGCTTCTGTCCTGTGGAAGAAAGACAAACATGGCACATCCAGTGCAGGTCACAACAGCTGAATCCCCCCCTTCCATATCACCTACCTACTATGAGCTTCCTCAGAGACGTTGGCAAGATGTAAGCCTCACTGGGCTCACTCCAGGCGAACTCCCAGGCAAACTCCTGCTGTGAGCTGCTCTGCTGTCCCCGCTGCTCCGCTGGTTCGCTGCCGCTCAGCTGGTTCGCGAGGCTCTGGCTATTTTTAAACAGCCAGGCTTCCCTGACGCAAACACCCTTATCATACATCACATACTTTCATACCCACGTTACACAGCAGGCACATGCCTTAACTACCATTGCAAAGAGGGTGCCATCAGTATGAGGGTCAGCTCCTGGGGCGTATCAGGTGCTCTGATGGAGAGGAGATGCTGTTTACTAATGGGGTCAACCTGCATTTCCTAGTTACTGCCCGTTCCTGGAAGGATCATCTCCTGAAGATGATGCTTGCAGGAGAGACATTATAGAGCTAGACTCACTGACGGATGCTCTAAGGCCATTCTCAGAGGGCATGCTGCCTTCAGGAGTTATGACTCCCAGCTGTGACATCAGCATGGATAATAACGTGTACCCGAAGGCAGACACCAGCATTTTAGTCTATGTCTCTTGAAATGCTCCAGTAGGGGGAGACAGAGAGCAATGAACAGCCAGGTCAAGTACAGCAGGGAAGTTCATATTGCTTGTTATTTAAGGTAGAAATTCCCACATTTGCCACATGGTGCTGGAATGCTCACTGTGCACATTTCTAATGGGGAAAAAAAAATCTGCAAGCGTTTGACTTTAAACAGCGTTTTGAAGAGGCCTTGTTGGAGGGATGCTGAGAACTTGCTGACTGGCCCTTCTGAGCCACTTCAGCTGCAGAGCACCTGGCATCTCATCTCTGGAGGGGTTAAAGTTTCGATGGCGGGTGGCAGGAGAGATTTCACCAACTGTCCTGCAGTCATGGCCAATCTGTGCCGTGTTGTAAAGCTGGCACCTCTATTTGGAATCCGTTGGGGTTTTTTAAATGCTCATCATAATCCTGCCCATCCAAGGCTGTCTCCGCAGGGCAGCATTCATCTCCTAGCATCTTGCCCAGCTAAATCCATGTCTGATCCCTAACCTGCCACACTCACTGTCTCTCTCTGCAGCTAATGAAATGAACAGGCTGAAGGAGGAAAATAAAAACCTGAAGGAAGAACTGAAGAGGCTACGAAGCCTGGAGTAAGCTCTGTTCTGGGTTTCATTCATTGGGTGGTGTGGGGCTGGCCAGATGGTTCCTTGGGGACCCTGGCACTCCCCTGGACACAATTGAGCCAGCCCAGCATGAGAACCTCCTCGCCAAGGGAGTGGAGATGCCTGTACAGTCTTCACCATTGTTTTTATTCCAACTTCCTAGTATGAGCTTCTTGTTCCTTCCCTCACCCATCACTTCATCTTCAGCCTCATTGGAACCAGGCAGGATTGATGCTTGGCACTGGTGATGTCATGGAGTGAAATGGGGAGGAAGATCATGGAAAGTTCAGGGAGTTTCCTAACCCTGGCTCCCCTTTAGTCTGGTTCTTTGACTAAATAGTGATTGCCCCACTAGTGAATGGGAGAGTGAACCCCTACTCTGACTGCAAGTGTATGCTGAGCCCCTTGTCTCTGAGACATGAGGACCAAATGGCACTCATTACACATAGTGCACTGCCGCTAACATACTAATTATGTGGGGTGAAATCCTGGCCCCACTGATGTGAAATGGGAGTTTTGTCATTGAGTTCAATGGGGGCAGGATTTAACCCTTGGTTTTTATTATCACCAGCTTCATCGCTGTTCACGCACTGAGTAAATCTGTAGAGACACCTATCTAGATCTAACACCTCTTGGCAAAGCCATTGGGACATTGGGCAAAGGCAGAATGCTGATCCATTAGCGTGGATCTGTAGGAATGGATCACATTTCACATGGGAAAATGAACTGTGAGAAAGAGAATCAAGAGGGATTAGGAGGGGAGAGGATGTTTTCTATAAGTAGTAACCTAGCAGAGCACTTTGGTAAAACCCAAGTAATATGTCAGGTTAGCCAACATATACAATTCAGCTCATTCCTTAGGGGTTTAAAGTCCATAGAAATTATCACAAAGAGATCAGTAGAGAAACATGCTTGCTTTGGAACCCAAACGTTTCCTCAGTTTAACATGAATTCTCATATCTAGCATCTCTCAAATGACTGCAGAGGTTTCTAGACCTGGAACTAGCTTGACTTACTGAACTAGAGCTGTGCAAAAGTTTGTTGCAAAACCTACCTGCATTGGGCCTTATATGGCTAAACTGAAACCCCTGCCAGAGTTACCAAGTTTGTCACAGAACTTTGAGAGCATATGGGCCAGTCATTGGTCTGCATTAAATTCACACCAATGTCATGGCTTCCCGTGAAATTTTGCATAGCAGACTAAGAGGAAACTCAGCTGCTTCGACTGAGTTCAGCTTTGAGATGGTGTCAGGGCTGCACAGGGGTTTTGGGGTGCCTAGGGCAAAATCTGAAACTGAGACACACACACACCCACACCCTTCCAAAAACATTGCCATGGATATGAAAGAGTTAAAGAAGAGGGGAGGGGATGGAAGGTCAGAGAAAGCCTAGATGTGTGGGGTCACTGCCTTCCATGTGGGGATAGGGAGACTGCCCTATGTTCAGGCGGGGGCCACTCCTGGTGCCACCTCTCCCTGAGCTCCAGCACTGTTGTGAGTGGTACCCCCAACACTTGACCCTGCTCCTACTGCCAGACTCTTGGCCTGGTAGGTCACTTCAGGCTCAGCATTATGAGGCTAATGGCGGTGACAGAGGAATCTGGGCCTGGCCGGGGAGGGCAAGTTGATGGCAGGTGCCAAACTTGAGTGGCCCTGCAACCCCGTGTGCCAGGTCACAATGACTCTCACTCAAATTTGGCCTGTCCCTCCCCCATCACTTTGGGAGCCCTCTCAAACAGACGGCCTGGGGCAAATTGCCCATTTTGCCCTCCGCTCTGGATGGCCCAGGATGGCGTATTGGTTCAGAGCAAACCTCGGCGTCCAATTCAGTTGTGATGAGCTGAAATGGAAGAAAATGTTTCCGTGAGCGCTCAGGAAGCCCCATCACCTTGTTTCCCAGGGCTCTTGGGTTGTTGCACATTCCATTAAGACGAAACACTGGCACTCAGAGCTCACACCAATGCAGCCTTCAAACTTGTGGTTCCCATCTCATTTCTTTTTCCATTCATTTGTTTCCTTTTCACTGCCACAGTGACAGAACAAAGCACCAAAGAGCCCTCCCCAGAGAAAGCAGCTCCATCCCGGACTCACCATTGGCTTTACTCTCCCCAGTAAGCCGGAAACCCAGCACAGACAAAGCAACTAGCAGAGAAGCAGAAGAAGGGTATCATGAACAGCCTGGCCAACAGCTGGGAGAAGGTATATACTGCTGGCTCCAGTATAGGGGGTGTAGGGACCAATGACTGGGCTGCAGCAGTGAATTATTCTAGCAAAGGATTCTGATTACATCAAATGGGAGCAAGAGCCAAAGTCATCAAATCTCAGGATGGACATTAATCTAGAGCATAATATCTGGATTGCATGGAATTGCATATAAAATAATACATGAGCTGCAGTGCTTTAGAGGAAGATATTCTTCTGAGGTGATCCAGTGTCATCCATCACAGATGATATGTGGGAAGTGCGAGTCTTTTCCCTTTATTCCTGGCAGCCTCCTTGCAGAGAGCCCCTAGGGCTCCATCTGGAATCAAAAGTGAGACAAAAAGCTTCCCTTTTCAGCATTGGCCTCCATATTGACATGCCCACTGTTACACGTGCCGCTGATTGTACCTCCCCCTCCCCATACCGGGCACACTCCCATTAATGTGCAGGTTTCAGATTTGTTAGTCTCTAAGGTGTCACAAGTACTCCTTTTCTTATTAATGTGCAGGCAGCCTTTTGCACAACAAACCAAGCCACTGATTTACACAAACAAAGCACCTGTTCATGCATTTGGTTCCTTCCCCCTCCCCTGCCCCCATTGTGAATTGAACATGCAATACAGCATACAAATTCAGAGGCTGGCTTGAGTCTGACAGAAAATTTGGCTCCAAAGAGATAGAAATCTTCCTTAGGAAGTGCTTGGTGCCCTGCCAGCTTTTTATAGCTGCTATATGCTGATTGATATCCAGGTTATCAGATTGGTTGACCAGACTTTTTAGGCTGCTGCATTACAGCACCACATGCAGATGGAAAAACCGTAGAGCAGCCGCAATGGAACTCTGCACAGCTTTCACAATGACTGGCTATTGCCTTTGTTTTCAGAAAAGTCTGCAGGACAGAGATGTTCTCTGGGCAGTAGGATGTCTTCAAGTGCTGTTATCCAAGAAGCACATGCTCTGGAAATGGTAAGAGTCCCCTGCAGATATTTAGCACTGTCAGTCTGTCCTCGTCAAGTTGGGCATCATTCCCGTGGGGACCTGATGCTGGATAAGCTGTGAAAGGGATGGGACAAGAAATGAAATGTAGGCACATGGGGTGAAGTGACTTGCCAAGGTCATCACTGGCAGAACTGGAAAGAGAACAAATCTCCTATTGTGTCTCCTGCTGATAAAGTCAACATCCCAGCTTTGCTTTCACATTTATATTCCCTAGGAGCCTCAGAACTTGCCTAGCAGCAGTTGATCATTATCCTGTGACAGCATTCATTCCTCTTCAAATCACACTGACTCCCCTCTTAAATAGGTATTGGAGAAATCTCTTAGGACTGAACCATAGGGGCATTGCACAGGCCCACATTTGGATACAGCCTTATCCTGTAGGATATTTTCAGAGAGATGGGGAATCCCTGCTACTGTCTGTTTTGAGCTTGTATCTTTCCTAACTTTCCACCCCTTTGAAACTGAAAGTGCATTTCAGCCAAGGGATCCAGAGTGGGATGGAGTGCCAGACGTTTTGCCCCCATAGCTCAGGAGCCATAGCATTGGATCTCATGGTGGGAACTCAGACACACACGTGCTTAATACTGGCACTGGATCCAGTGATCTGAACTCCATATAAATATGAAACAGCAAGTGAAGGGGGTTTTGGTGAGGCTGTAGGCAGGCTGTGAGAGTAGTTAATGAAGATAAACAGTAGAGGCTGGTGTCATCGGAAAGTGGGTAGGCAAAAATGTCAAGTAAAGGCTTATTCAGAGCCTTTTTACAACAGCAGAAATATTATTCTGTACTGGCTGCAGAATAGGAGCCTCCCCTGGAAATAAACCAGTGAAGCAAATGGACTCTGTAAGCTCATGCAAATAGGGTCTAATGGTTTGACCAAAGGCCTGGGAAACTGACTGATCTTGGCTAAGCCACTGACTCTTGGCTTAACCTTAGACAAGTTACATGACTCTGTAAATCAGTGTAGCTGGAAAATAAGGAATAAATTAGGACTTGCTGAAAAACATGATGCTGCATTGGAATGGAGCCTTCTTGGGGAAATACATGGCTGATTATTATTTAAAATTCCAACACCGTATTGAAGAAGCATTCAGCTGTTCATTGGAAACTTAGCAAATCATTTTTATCACCTCTTGAATGTAAATGGATATAAGACAAAATGTAGCCTCACTAACAATGACCACTACTAAGCAGGGTTTTTTGCTGTCATTGTTCTTTAGTCAGCTAGGCTTCTTTCACCTGGGAATCATTTCTGAGACCCCTTTAGACCAAGCTGAGCTTTAAGCCCAATAGTCCTGGACATGCAAACTTTTCTCCTCTGCCTTTAGACTTCCCAGAGGCTAGCTAACCAGCTGCATGGAACTATCGCTTTGGTGAGATCTGGCTCCAGACCGTGCCTCCCGGAAAAAATCTCTGCCAGGAGAGCAATGTCACCATCAGCAAGAAAAACCTCACTGTTCATGGAGCGTGAGCGCAGCCCCAGCCGTGAGGCGTGAGTAGCATCATCTCAGTACTGATACATCTCCAACATCACAGTCTCCTTGGGCCTGATCCAGAGCCCATTGAAATCAATGGAAGAATTCCCATTGACTTCCAGGGCTTTGTATCAAGCAGCTGTTGTGTTACTGGTGGGTTTTCTTTTTGCTTCTCTCTCTCCATCACAAGCCAGTTCTTCCAGCCAGAACATAAGCCCCACCATAGTCTTTGAACCAGGAAGATCCAATCCTCACAAATTTTGGAGTTTAGGCTTGGATAAGACCTCCAAACCTCATAACTCCAGCAAACCAGGCTGGAAATCTCACAAGAACAGACTTTTTCTTGAGATTCCCACTATTTTCTGCAACTATCCCAGGCAGAAAACACCAGGAACCTGGTTCTTATGCTATTTTGTTGTTGTTGTTTCATCAACCTTAACAAGTTTACTCCTGATCTACAACAGGGCAAATGAGAGGAGAATCAGGCCCCTAGAAAACAGTCTGTCAAAGTATCTCTGGCCTTCTGCAATTGGCCAGCACTGAGAATTGCAGAGATCTCCACATAAAGAAAAAAATGTTTGATATGAACAGTGGGCAGAGATTCTCACTGCTCCTTATCTAATCCAACTGGCTTTTCTGTGGCGCTCATCACAGTAGTATCTGAGCGCCTCACTTTCCATTAACTTTAGTGGCAATTAGGGCTGAGTGAGACCTACAGATTCATTCAGAGACTATAAATTCCCCCCAGCAAACGCCTAGCTTGGATGCATTCTCTGTGAAGATGGGCACTGCCAAATGCCGAGGAATGGTAACAAGCAGAGACTCGATTTATATAGGCAGGGTTTTCTGAACACAGTTTGCACAGCTCATCCATTGCTCAGGCATCTTTAAATGTGGCTGTAAAACTCTACAAGTGAGTATGTAGAAGGAAGGAGGAAAGACTCTATCAGCAACGTAAAACTGTCAGGTTTTGGCAGCCTAGAGCTCTATCTTCAACTGGACTGCATTTTCAGGCTCCACTTGCTCATGTCTGTGTAACCCCCTGGTGTTAGAGGTCCCCCTGTGCTTTGTCCATAGAGGCTCTGAGCCAGATAGAGAGACCTGGCTTTTTAGCTCAAGCTGGAGCCGCTTGTTTCTGCAGGTCCCTAGTTCAATCCTTGCTGTGGCAGACAAGATGGTGGCCATCACACAAGCTTTAGTGCACAACTGATTGGCCCATTTACAGCCAGTAGGCACACACCCATTTATGCAGACATGCAGACAGCATAGTTGTGCACCCAGCTACTTGCTTTGCACACCTAAATGCAGATTTTGCACAGATGTAATCACTATACGGGTGACCTATTGTATGTGTGCAAAAGTGGGCGTGCAAACTTTGCTCCAATGTATCATTTTCTGCTAGTGTAAACTGCCAGAGCTCCATTGATTTCAACAGAGCTATGCAAGTTTACATCAGCAGCGTATTTGGCCAATCAGTGGCAGCACATGGAAACCAGGTGCTAAAAACGGACACTGTGATAGTGAAGTGACCCACCTGGAAACTTGCCTTTGATGTGTTTGATGATTTTTGTTTGTTTCATTTAGTTGCTTAAGAACAAACAAACCAGATTCCCACAAAGCCACTTCGTCCTATGGAACTCTACAGCTGACTACCAGGCAGGAGCAGCTCTGCCTCCTTAACAAACATTTCTCTCTGCACCAGTTTGGACTCAGGAGTAACAGCACTTCTGCAGATAGGGACAATAGCTTGCCAAGCCACTTGCTACAGGCCAAAGAGGCTGAAGACAGAACGAGGCTGCAGGAGGAATGGGAAGATCAGGCCGCCATTTTAGAACTCCCTGGAGCTGTGGTGTACATGCGGGACCAGCATTTGGAGGGGAGACTTCCATTTCTTAAGCACAGAGAGAGGCTCCAGTATCTCCTGGCACAAGAGCATCAGCAGGGATTCAGGGCCAGGACAGAAGGTGACCAAAATGCAACTCCAGTTCCAGCTGCTCCTGAGGAAAGGCCCCTTTTCCCACAGCCGAGTGCGACCGTGGGGTGCAAAGAAGAGAGGTCGTATCTGGAGAAACCTGTAGAAAGGAAAGTTGTTTGGATAAACAGGGACAACGTGGAGCAAAGGGAGGAGGCAGAGGCAGCAAGAGAATGTCTCCTGGACACACCTCTGGACCTGTCAGATTATGGCAGAAGGAATGAAAACCTGAAACCTGCCAGCTGGCACAAATCCCCCAAACAGCATGAGGCTGACAGTCCAAGTCCAATCTATCCAGAAAACCCCACTCTTCAGACAGGCCAGAGCTCCAACGTGCTGCCAAGAGCAGAGCGTGAGAACTCCCACCTAGCCTGCAGCCAGCTCCCTGCGGTCAAACCGCTGCAAATCGGCAATGAGACCGAGCAGTTCCGTGCCAAAGAGCAAGAGGCCCTTGCAGCACCTTTGGTGAGTACATCTTGCACTGGCATCCACATTGCCTCTGCAGGGAGGCTGTGGCCAGCAGTCAGCTTGCTGGGCTGATTGCAGTTTAAAATAGGCATCAGCACCATTGCTGAAAGTTCTGACCTGATGGCTCTTACTGTGGCCCACAGCGTGTGAAACAGGTTGGTGGTGCCAGTCCTGTCCCGAGTGGACAGATTTTCACATTGCAGAACGACAGCCACAACGAGCACTGATCAGCGTCCTTGCTCTCAGTCTCAGAGGAAACCCAGGACTGAATGGACCATGGCAAGTAACTACCCTCTAAGCCTCAGGGTTTTATTTCTCCGGTTTAGGATTAAGGTGCATTGAGAGACTGCCACTATCCCTGCTGAATCTGTCCGTAGGGGACATCAGGTTCTGTGGCAATGTCCCACAAATACACAGAAACCCCTATCTAATGCTGTCCAGGGGGAGATGTGCATCTTTGCAGTCATACTCATAGCCAGGCTGGAGTGGGGCACCAGTTTTTTTCACCATTTTAGGAGAAGGCAACATCTCTAGCAATAAAGGCATTGGCAGTTCTTCCCATCAGTTTGTAACTAATACAGCTATTGCCATGTGTTACAGGTCCCTTCCCCACAAGGACAACCCGCTGGCAAGCTACCATCATATGATCCTGCAACAGATTCAGAGATCAGGATGAGAGTGTCTCCTAGGGCACAGAAGCGAGAACCAGGTGCTCAAACAGGTAAAAAGCCCCATGGAAAAGCAACATTTGAGAAGGCAGGAGCAGACAGTGTTTTGAGTCTGATTTGCTGATCTCCTTAGCACTGGAAAGTCTATGGACAGGGCTTCCTAAACATGCATGCAATATGTGGCAATTGTTTTAAATTTTGTATTGTAAATTCCAAGAGGAAGACTTTCAAAGGCACAAAGGTCACCTGGGCACCAAACTCCCATGGCAGTCAGCGGAGTTGGATGCTTAACTCCCATTTATGCCTCAGAAAACCACTCCTCAAGTCTACAATTTTCAGACCTGCATGTCTCAACGTGAGACTCCTCAATTCATATATAGGTACCTAAATGGAAGTGGCCTGATTGTCAAAGGTGTCAAATATCGGCAGCTCCATGACATAAAACAGAGAAGCCTCAGGACTGCTGTACTTTGTGTCAGTCATCAACAGACCCCCAAAGGCTGTTCCTGCAGCCAGAAATCACACCCAGCATGCACAGATGCCTTGGCTATGCCCCCTTTCCAATAGGCATGTCTCTATACCAGGGGCCAGAAGGGTAAGTGGCATAGGAGCCATGCAGTGGCTCAAAGTCATTCAGGGATTCCCCCATGAAGTGCGCTAGAGCTTTCAATTTTCCAGCTTCTTTGTGCTACCAGAACTGGGTCTATGATCTGGACCAACAATGAAGATAAATGGCTGCTTATCAAATGGGGGAATGAATGCTTTGGGGAGCATTGGGAATGGAATACGGAGCCATCAGCTACAACTATACTCATCACAAAAACGGTGGGGGGGAAGTCCTGTTTATATGAAATACTTTAGAAGGCACTTGGGATGGACCAGGTGAACTGTTTTTTATTATTAATTATTATGATTTATTATTTTTTTATTTTATTTATTATTATTTTATTTGGGGAATAAATTTAGTTTGAGCCTCTATTATGGTATTTTTAAATAGTTTCCATGCAGCTTGCAGGCATTTCACTCTTTTGACCTTTTAATTAACAATTTCATTAACAATTAATTAAATTGTGGCCCTTTGTTGCCAGCAGCCAGTCTCCTCTCCAAAGAGCAGTAAGTTGTACCTTAGAAGTTAGGGGTTAGGCACCAAGGGCAGTTTAGGTGCCCAACTCCTACTGGATTTCAGTGAGTAACTGACCTTTAACCTCCATAAATCTGCCATTGTGAGTGCCAATTGGGTAACTGTGCTCCCAAACAACTAGATTTGGTCATTTGCATGTCCTGGTTAGCTGCAATCCCAGTAATTGTATGCATAGATTAGGTATGCATTTGGTGTATATAATTACATGCCTGAATTTTGTAACATCTGGCCCAATATACAATGGAATCCTTCTGCAGTGAAGTCAGTTTTTTTTTTTTTTCACAGAACATACTCACTACAGTGGAGATTTCATTGCAACCAGTTTTGCAGTTTGTCCATTGCAGGAATTGTTTTGAAACCATTTGGAACGTCTGCTCTGGTTCATTCAGGCTCTGATCCTGCAGTCCATACACAAGCAAAATTCTCATTGGCCCTGTCTAGCCTAGGAAGAGAGGTTGTATTTAAAAATCACACAACTTCTCTTCCCAATCTAGACATGGCCATTGACTTCAGTGAGGGATTGCTACATTGATACAGCAGGGAGTGACTGATGGAAGTTTACTGTAAATTGTGTTCCCCACAGTAATTTCTTTTATATTGGTATTCTGAAAATCAGTCCTCCTATGCCACCAAACCACACACACTTGGGACTTGGGCCTCCTGCTAAAAACTCAGCCCCATGTACGCTGTGGTGACTTTGCTTTGGAACCCAGTTTATTACTGGGTCAGACTTTTGCTTAGCTCAGCTCTGGGCCAGACTCACCAGAACGCTGCAGTTACTTGGTTCTACCCCAGCAATGCAAGGCAGCCATAAATCCAGCTTTCCTGACCAGTATTTACGGCTGCTGTGTGGCACTGGGCAGCCGGAGAGTACTGGTGAGCTTGACCCCTGGTCTCTGAGTTGTGCCAGCATTTCTTGCCTTTTCATTTTGAAATGCAGTTCGTTTTGATGTCCCAGGGATGGTGGCTCTGATCAGTGACCAGAGCTGTGCCTATGGTTCTGTGTGATGCCTGTGAGGGGACTAGGAATTGTTACTGCCAAAGCAGACCAGTTAACCTTCCCCTTCTGTTTCCCTAGAGGAAGACGATGCGGAGTCTGTGAAGCAGGATTCCAATGAGCCTGACACGTCGGACAGCGAGGTTCGCTTCCTTTGACTGACACATACACCAAGAGCAGTCCAAGTCTGGTTCCTCTTTAAGGCTGTGAATTTCAGTGGTGAAAGTTTGTGGGAGCTGGGCCCCTTTGAAGAGCACAGGCTACTCCTGTAAGGCAGAGATATGCTACGGTTTCCAGTAGAAAATGAGACGAAAAAGGCAACACAAATACTATTTCCCCAGGTTGGAGTGGGCTCAGGTGCTGTCTCTGGGTTGCAGGAAAGTTCTGCTTTTGCTTTCTCATGCAGTTTTTCCTGCATGATTAAGATAAAAGGAAGTCATGCTCCTGCTGGGATGGCAGCTTGTCCTCCATCAGATGCTCAGATATCTCTCTCCTGTCCCGTCCCCCCCTCACTCCCTGGTTCCCAGCCCATCAATAACTGATGGAGATTCCATACCTGATATCATTTCCTGTGCCCAGTTTTGTCTGAGGAAATCCCAGACATGCGGCACGACTCTTTATAGAGACAAAAGGCTTTCTCGCACCATAGGGGTATCCCTTGCCTTTAGCCTAGTTTGGTAACACTGGTAACATATTGACCTCATGAAGAAATACGGCATGTTCAAAGATAAGAGGAAGATGCTGTACTTTTCCGGGAATATCACATTATAACAACCTGGTGTTTCCCTGGCAGAGAGGTGGTCTCTTTAGCAGGACCCCTGAATCCTGCCTTGGGATGGTCGCACCAGCAGTTACAACCCATACACAGGCACAGAATATCCAGATGGGAAACTTGGCTGCCTTATGAAGGTGCCAATGGAGGTGGGGGGGGGTGCTGTCAGATGAGTCAATTAGGCCAAGATAAATACTAAAATAATAATAATAATAATATTGTAGTGCCAAGTTGCCCTCGTCATGGACCAGGACCCCACTGTGCTAGACACTGTACAAACATAGAACAAAAAGATAGTGTCTGCCCCAAAGAGAATAATATCTAAGTAAAGAGAAGAGACAACAGATAGATAAAGATGGATGGGGAGCACAAGAAAACCATGAGACAGTATTGGTCAGCATGGTAGGCCATGGTCTCCACATACCAACAGCAGGGAGGTAGGGTGACCAGGTGTCCAGTTTTTTACCGGAACACCCAGTCAAAAGGGACCCTGGCAGCTCCAGTCAGCACCGCCGACCGGGACGTTAAAAGTCCAGTTGGCGGTGCTGTGGAGCTAAGGCAGGTAAGTCCCTGCCTGTCCTGGCTCTGTGCTGCGCCCCAGAAGCAGCTAGCAGGTCTGGCTCCTAGGTGGGGGGGGCATGGGGCTCAGCATGCTTCCCTCACCCCGAGCACTGGCTCCACGCTTCTATTGGCCAGGAACCACGGCCAATGGGAGCTGCGGAGGCGGTGCTTGCAGGCAAGAGCAGCGCACAGAGCTGCCTGCGGTGCCTCCCCTTAGGAGCTGGACCTGCTGCTGGTTGCTTGCAGGGCACAGCATGGAGTCAGGACAAGCAGGAAGCCTGCCTTAGTCCCCTGCTGTGCCACTGACCGGGAGCCACCAGAGGTAAGCCAGTGCCCCAACCCCGATCCCCAACCCCCTGCCCCAGTCCTGAGCCCCCCCAAACCCAGAGCCCCCTCCTGCCCCACAAACCCCTCATCCCTGGCCCCAACCCAGAGCCCTCACCCCCCTCCTGCCCCCAACCCTCTGCCTCAGCCCAGAGCCCCCTCCCATAGCCTGAACCCCCCAGCCTCACCCGAGAGCCCGAACTCCCAGCCCAGAACCCATACCACCCCCACCCCACACACCTGCCTCAACCTGCAGCCCCCTCCCAAATCCGTCTGCTCCATCCCGCAGCCTGGAGCCCCCTCCTGCACCCCAAGTCCCTCATCCCCAGACCCACCCCAGGGCCTGCACCCCCAGATGGAGCCCTCACCCCCCTGCACCCCAACCCCCTAACCCAGCCCAGTGAAAGTGAGTGAGGGTGGGGGAGAGCGAGCCACCGAGGGAGCGGGAATGTAGTGAGCAGGGGACAGGGCCTCGAGGAAGGGACAGGGCTAGGGTGTTTGGTTTTGTGCACTTAGAAAGTTGGCAACCCTATAGGGAGGGCCCAACTTGGCAAACATTAAAGGGGGCTGTTTTTCAAGGGTCAGTGCTCAGTACTTGCTGAAAGTCAGGCCCCTTTCTGGCATATCACGCTGATCATCCACTTTGGCAATCTTGGGTTTACTATTTGCAAAGTGCTTTGAGCTCCTTGGGTGACAGGGACTAGAGAAGGGCAAAGTCCTGGGATCATTGTGAGCATCAAATTCACAAACAATTGCAAGTTAGCACTGTGCTGTAAAGGATGGCAATAAATCCAAGAATGACAGGATGGGTCATCAGAAGTCCAGTGGGCCAAACACTGACCGGTTTTCTGATTTGTCTAGGTGGCTGCCACTTATGAACATGAAACCCACCAAGAAGAACATGCAGAAGGAGAACATTTGTGCACAGAGGAGAAGGGTGAGGTCTTGCAAAAGAAAAGGAAAAGAGGGCAGGGTCCAGGGACAAAAGGTACGCAGAAAAGAGGGCCTGCTCAGAAAGGTCCTGCTAATAGAGCCCAGCTTGCATTGTCTGAAGCTAACTGATATGAATCCCCCTGCTACCTGAATTGCAGCCATGTCCCTCAACATTAGCAAGGGTCATGACCTTGTTTTGGATACTGGTGTGGTGAGAGGAGAGGGCTTGAATAATTGATCTTGGAGGAACTGGAAGGTCACAGTCTGTGAAGTTCCTGCCAAGCTTACAAGATTTGGAGTCCTGCAGTGGTTCTGCACTCTAGAGGAGGTCCTTCCAAGCCAGGGCAGAGGTGCAGTGAGTTAAACCTTGCACTGCCGCTGCCTGGTGCTGTGGATATGGAGAGGACTTCCTACACCAGATACCATGGTGATGGGTGGGAAATAAGAGTATGGACAGGGTTTTACAAGCTGCAAATGGGCATGAGAAAATATTTTTTTGAAAAAAAATTTAATTGGTGATAGTACAAGGGAGAAAATGGGCATCTGGGAATGGAAACATTTTATTTTTCTTCCTTTTCTGTATGATTTTTCCCTTGGCAAATTCTCGAATGTCATGAGCAGCAAACAAACTTGTGGCACAGACCTCTCCAGTCTCTGGAGGTCTGGAACTGTGAGCGATGGAAATGTTAGTGAGGTGAGATATTGTTTGCGAATGCTGAGTGTCAGTAAATACAATGGAGCCAGACTGTCAGAAGTCCCCTGTTGTTTAGCTACAACTAGCCAGTATGGGCCTGCTCCCTAGGAATATAGGAATTGCCAGACTGGATCAGAGCCAAGGTCCATCTAGTCCAATATCCTGTGTCCAACTGTGGCCAGCACCAGATGTTTCAGAGAAATGTGCAAAAACCCCACAAAAGTCAAATGTGGTATAATCAGTACCCATGAAGGACTCATCCTGATCCCTAGTAGTTACAGATTGGCTTAGCCCCTGAAACACAACATTTTTATCCTTTCCAAAACTCGCTGTTTGCATTAACCGTTATAACACTGGGTATTCTTCTTGTCCATATAAACAGCCAATCCCTCTTTGACTCTTATGAGATGTTGTCCTCAAAGACATTCTGTGGCAATGAGTTCCACATTCTAGTTATGCACTGATCCGTTTTGACTTTGCTACTTTTCAATTTCATTGAATGTCCCCTTGTTCTTGCGTTATGAGACAGGGAGAACAGAAGCTCCTGCTCTCCCTTCTTGGGCTGTCACCTAAGCTTGAAAGGGGGCTTGTTTAACAAACAACATCCGCCCCCACCTCAGCCCCTTGCCTCCTAGACCATTCATTACTGTATATACTTTTATCATGTCACCTCTTACTCGTCTCCCTTCTAAGGTAACAATCCCAACCTTTTCAGTCTTACTTCGGAGGCATTTTTCCTGGCCTCTAGTCATTCTTATTGCCCTTCTCTGAACCCATGTCAGTACTGCACGCAGTATCCAGATGCAGGTGTTCTCCTGATTTGTAGAATGGCATTTTAATATTCTCCATCCTGTTCCTTTATTTTATGCTTTAACTTCCATGAGATTTGGATCAGGCCCCTATACAACTATTCCACACTTGATTAATTAGCATTTTAAGAGAAATACATGAGAGGCATACAGCCCTATTCCTTGACCCACCGTGGGCGTGTTTGCTTCCCACTAAGTGAATTTCACACTGCACAAATGTTTGCCCAAGGTAATACAGTTGGTTCCTTATGATAAGACACGCTACACTGTACATTGATAACTAGTGTATCTCCAAACAGGGAAGCCCTTGCTAATGGTTAGCCAAGCCAGCTTGGGATAGGAGTGGCTGAGAGAGCACGTCTTAACACCTAAGCTAATAGGTGTAAACTGTAGTGTTTGTTTAGCCAATACTAAGAACTGCTGATTGACAGACTAGGCGAAATACTCCACAAAGCATTATTGACATTCGGAGAAAGCTTTCACACAACCACTGTTGATCTTTAAGCGTGGCCGTAGAGGTCTCACCTTGCTAACAATGGAATGTGTTGTACCGGTATTTCCTACAGGTGAGTAAGCAGAAAATTATTATCGATAAGGGGAGGTCGATAGCAGCAGGCCTGCCAAGCCGTAAATACTGCTCCATCATAAATGGCTTGCTAGTGGCCCTCTTTGTGCAGTCAAAGAAGAAAGGCCGGCGTTGACTGATTGAAAAATGTATAGACAGCTGTCACCCGAGCTTAAAAGGAGGCTTGTATAACAAGCAACAGCCATCTCTCACCTCACCCCTTGGCCTTCCTGAGATACCTACAGAGGCAGCAAATGAAAACTTGCTCAAACAATAAAGGAGCTCCTCTTAAAAACAAACGCCGGAGCCGAGCTTTGGAAGCTGTCAAACCAAGGGCGGATGTGGAAATGGCATTGCCAGAGCTGCTGAGAATCTTAAAAGGCCTGATCCTGCAGTGTGGGATTGGGCAAAGTTGTACAGAGTTTGGAGACAGAAAAGGTCTCCGAGGGCTATTGGTCAGGGATTGTTGATACACAATCATCTTTGCTGTATTTGAGCATTTCCTGGCATACGTCCAGACACCAGCTAGTGCTAGGCTGTTTGCAGTGCTTTGTCCAGCCTTACTCTCAGGGGTGCAGCTTGCACAGCCAGGTAATACAAACACATTGGCAGAATTTTTGTAAAATCCGGTGCCAGATTTTCATTTGAAGGGTGCAATGTGACTGGCTGTACACACTGCTGCATCTGAATTGACCATTTGTGCATGAAGTTAGCTGACTTTCGCATGTCATCATGATAACTCTGAACACAAATTCGGAGCACATTTTGGACATTCAAATTGTGAAAATGCAGCCCCTAATATTCTCTTCACTCGTTTACTGGTTCCTTTTAGCATTTGACTCACCATGGAAAATAAGGGCCACATTTACCAAGAGCCAAGTCCCATTTGTACCTATCCAAAATGAGCACTTACACACATGGCTACATTTGTGTACACACATCCAAGGAAAGCTTTGCACGTACAAATGCCTCTTTGCACACAATTGCCCAGTGTGTGCAAACAACAAGTAGGCTTTGCACACAAATGCAGGGGCATGCATCTCGCAGCTTTCTGTGCACATGCACTATGTCAACAATTAAATATAATTCACTGCTGAGACTTCCAGCCTCTGACCCTCACTTTTGCATGTGCAATGAATTATCTGCCCCAAAATGGACACAAACCAGTTTTTCATACGCCATACAATTTCTCATACACCAAATAATTAATTGCAGATCTTCCAGTCTGAGGCCAATGGGGGCTTGACACATACAAAAGAGACATACACACTATCGGTGGCGCACTCAAAAAGTGGATGTGCAAGACTGGATTGAGGCTGCCTGAAAAATCTGTCCCTAAAACTCATTCGATTAGTTTCACTTTTGTTTCAGAGTCAAGTTCTCTTTCTTCTTCCCATCCACTCTTGCTGCTGTTTTTCAGGTTAGCAAGCCCATGAGGGATATTGAAATCTCATTAAAATACCTGCGTTTGTGGATATTTAAAACAAAACTGAAAACAGTTTCTATTCCTCTGTAGTTTGCTAAACCTCATTTTGGTTTAAACAAATGATAGTTTGGGCCTAGAAATTGTTGACCATATCCCATTAATAGTGGTCTGAACAGTCCATTAGCATGTGGTTAACGCCTGTGGTCCTCTTCCTATTAACAGCATATAAGAAGTCAGTGAGAGGAAGAAGGAAAATCAAAGCTCCCCAAGCACCGGCTGATGCAGCAGAAATTACAAAGGAAATGGAGCACAACAGCCCTGCTTGCGGCAACGACGTCTTTGAGGAGAACTGAAAAGTGCAACAGGCAGTAATATCCCAGACCGTGTGGACTGCAGGAAGAGGCTTGGACCGGGAGCCAGAGAACCCAGTGTTTGAACCCCAGCTCTGATAGTGACTTCCTCCTGTGATCCCTTCCAACCCTGATATTCTATGATTCTATATTGGGGATTGGTCCTGCTTTGAGCAGGGGGTTGGACTAGATGACCTCCTGAGGTCCCGTCCAATCCTGATATTCTATGATTCTATGAACTTGGGCAAGTCACATAACCGCTCTCCTTTGGTCTCCCCGCCCATGAAATGGGGATACAGACATTTTGTTAGCTCGTGGGGGACTTCAGGGGGATTAATTCCCAACAATGTGGAAAGCACTTTGAAGATACTTACGAAGTTCTAAGTATTATTGATGAGCACACAGCTGAGGTCCATGTATCATGGCAATGGTAAACTCCACGGGAGCCTGAGCAACACAGCTGAGCTTCCAGTGGTTTTACACAAGGCCTGCAGAACAAACAGCTCGGTGTTTTTCACATTCTCAGATGAGAGCAGAACCTCACTGGAAAACAAGAGCTGGTGATGCCTGTCCTTGATGGCACAGGGCTGACACAGCAGGTGTTGTTAGAAGCTGTCTCGCTGCTGATCTCTCTGGGTCTGATTCTCTTCTCCAGCACACCAATTCCACGCTAGTGTCACTCCCACACTGAGTCACTACCGGTTTACGGCCTGATGCTGCACCTTGCTGGATCAGGCCCTCGTGCTGCTGTCTGCGAGAGGAGAATTAAGGCCTTAAATGCAGCACTGCTTTGGAGTGCTGGAGTCAGGACAAGGAGCAGAGACTTTAGAGGATGCAATGTCATGGCATTTCATACAAGGAGAAGCACTTCAAGGGGGTAATTACAAAGACAAGCTGATGGTAACAGGGATATACCTGTTAAACATCCCATTTGTGAGTTTCTGGCTGTAGGATAAAAGAAGGTGACAAGCAGAACACGTTGCACAATTAAATGTGCTCAGGCTCCCTTCTCCCCACATGTACAGCCTGCATTGATTAAATCGCTGCACAGGTTGACTATAATAGGCGGTTCTGTTGTTTGCATTATACGAAGCTGGTGTTTTCCCTTTTCCAGTTCAATGCATGTGGCAAGAAAGCTCGCTGTGGAAGGGAGCAGAGAGAGGAATGGTGGGGTGGGATGCACATCAAAAAGAGAAGGGGGAGAGAACAGGATGGAAAGGGGAGAAGCTGCACATATCCTCTCCTGCAAAATGAACTGGATCCCTGGAAAGGTCAGGTCTGTAAGTCAAAGCTGCAGCTTGCATGAGCAGCACTTACTCAGCAGATCACACTGACTTTGGCAGCATCACCAGGGTCTTATTTTCTCCTAGAGAAACTGTTCATGAACAAGTTTTCCAATGTGTGAGGTATAAAGAGGTTTTCCTTCAGTGTCAGGCAAGCAGGGTTCCTCTTCCCACCTAGTCGATGCTGAATAAGCATATTAATTTTGGCCAATATTGCGAGGAGGGATTCTGCCGTACATAAGGTTGGAATTTCCCTGAGTCCCTCCTGAAGTGTGCAAGGACAGCAGCACTGAGCAGGAGTTTGTGCCACACTCAGGTCTTTGACTGGCTTCCGTTTTGAGACACTGCAGGAGCAATTAGCAGAGTTAGTTGCTTTACTTTGAACAGCAGTTCTCGAGGTGGGGAAATTGAGTTGCTTCACTCTGGACCGTGCCCCTTCTGACTTTGAAGACTGTGCATTGGCTTGAAGGTGTTGAAGCATCCCAAGAAGTAGCCTCAGAGCCTGAGAAGTGACAAAAAGAAAAGGAGTACTTGTGGCACCTTAGAGACTAACAAATTTCATGAAGTTGACAGATTTCCACTCTATACGGTTAAATTCAGTGCCTTGCATAATGACAAGTTTCAGAGTTGCAGCCGTGTTAGTCTGTATTCGCAAAAAGAAAAGGAGTACTTGTGGCACCTTAGAGACTAAGGTGCCAAAAGTACTCCTTTTCTTTTTGCGAATACAGACTAACACGGCTGCTACTCTGAAACCTGAGAAGTGACAGAGGTTGTTCCCCTGCTCTCGCAGTTCCCAGGTCCTGCCCTATAGGGTGTGGGCCCTTGAGTCCTAATGCTGTGTCCCTTATGTGTTTAAAGAAAATGGAGGTGGGGGGAATCTGACCTGGGATTGTCTATATGGTTTAATGAAAGACACCTGTACGTTATCCTATGGAAAACTAGCTTAAGCAGCAACAATGGGGTTCTTGTTTCAGAGGGAGAGCGGAGCTGCCTGGATCAAGGGCAGAGGCGATGCTCAGTCTCTGGGCTGGGTGGGTTTAGTTCATATCACTCTGTGCAATACCCTGAGGTCTCAGCATGGATCTGGTGGCTCATATGGCTGCCTGCCTTCTTCATAGCAGGAGAATATATTAGCTAATAAAGCAGTAGGGAGATAAATGGAAGCCAAAGCTCACAAGAAAAAACAAAGGCCTTGAGATAGACAATAATACCGACGGCACTGGGGGAGGAGAAACGGCAAAACATCCTGGGCGGATGGGGTGTGTCCAAGCTCTAGACTACGGCCCGAGGACCACCAATCCTGCACCTGGGGGGAATGCCCCATCACATCTGTCCCACTAGAGCTCAGGGCCCTGCCAAGGGTCCTGGATGTTCTCTGGATGGCGGAAAAACGCAGTCACTGCAGGCGGCCCACGTGACCAGATCAAACAAGTATGTGTAGGAGAAGGAAATAAGCCCCTGTAGCATTGCCAACTGTCCCTTATTATCAGGAACGCCCCAATTTTTTCATCTCTATACAACAAGATCAGGAGTTGCTGATTAGTGATGCAAAAATCAGCAAGAAATACCCCTGTCAAATGTAGGTGAGTACTGCTTATTATTATTACTGTTGTTGTTAATAACAGTAATAATAATAATGATGATGATAATATTGGGAGGAGGAGTGGGATTGGGGTGCTAAGAAAACAGCCCCTTATTTTTGAAATAGGTTAGCATTCCTAAAGGAGGCATGTCTTTTAGTCTGGCACTGACACCTGGTGGGGAAAACATGCTAGCACCTAGTTTCATTAATTCTGAATGGTAGTAGTATATACTCAAAAGTTAGGTCAACTCCGCTTGCTCAGTGGTGTGAAAAATCCACACCTCTGAGTGATGTAAGTAAGCCAGCCTAACCCCCCATGTAGACAGCGCAGGATCGACAGGAGAATTCTTCCATCAACCTAGCTACTGACGCTTAGGGGAGAGGTGGTTTAACTACAGAGACAGGAGATCCCCTCCAGTTGCTGTAGTGAGTGGCTACACTGAAGCACTAGAATGACACAGCTGCAGTGTTTCTAGTGAAGACATAGCCGTAGATTGAATCAAGAGTACATTTAAGCCTAAATTTTCTAAAACAGGAGACTGAAACTAGGCTCCTAAATCTATGGCCTGATTCTCAAAAGAGCTGAATATCCAACATCTCCTACTAAAGTCAAAAGGCTCTAAGGGTACACAGCACTTTGAAAATCAAACCACTTATTTAAGACCCTAATTATGGATTTAGGCACCTAATGGCAATCCTTTTTTCTTTTCTTTTTTTTTAAATTCAGCCTTAACTATTGAAGGGGTTAATAGCTAGGTGCCTATAGTGCACAAATCTGTCTATAAACAGGATAACTCATCATTCCAATTTAACGCCAAGCACAAATCGTGAACCAGCCTAACATCTAAGACATCATTATTGTCAAGCATCTGGAGAACCATCAAAGGTTTAAGTGGTGCACAGACTTTGCGCTGGCCCTCTGACCAGGAGTGAATTTCTGTTCTATGGGTGTGAAATCCTGGTTCCACTAATGTCCATGGAAAAACTCCCATTGACTTAAATGAGGCCAGAATTTCACCATATGGCCTTGTCTGCATTAAGAAAAGAGGTATGCTTTTGCCCTACCTGAACTGTGGTAATTAATACATGGTAGAATCTAGGGCCCTCCCTTACAGTTTACCTCGACCCGCTGTCAGGTGTTAAAACTGCTACAGCCTTGTCCACACTAGGATATTAGCACATAGTAGTTACCATGTGCTTAAACCCCCACCTTTTTCATAGTGTGGAGGCTCTCTTCGTGTGTGTTTGCTGGAAGAAGACTATCATTCAATTAAGGAAATGGGAGCAGATGTCGTGCAGACGTTAATTTAATGTTCTCAGATAACCCTGGCTAATCCTGAGATAGCATGGTAAGAACCAGGGTAGATTATTTGCAAATCTTCCTCTTAAAGTGCCATATGCCTGAAGTTATATCATGTTATAAAAACCAAACACATGTCCTAAACGGAGGCTGGGAAGAGTCACAGGACACAAAGCTCAGTCCCATATGTCCTGTGTGACAAAGTGCCTCCGATGGAAATTTGGAATATCTAGCTCAGTTAACCAGGTGTTTGCAAATCAAAGGGAACTTTGGAGCAGTCCAGTGCTTAGTGTGCAGAAAGGCGAGTGTGGCCTGATAGGTAGCGCACCGGGTTGTGAATCAGGAGATGTGATGGCTACGCCTGGTTCCATTATGTGATTTGGGGGAGTCACCTCTCTGTGAGTAACCAATGAAATGGAGCTAATGGCATTTACGTATCTTTGTGCTTTGAGGTCAATGGATACAAAGTGCTAAGTATTGTTGTAGGAGCACACTGTTAATCAAGGGCCTAATCCTGTAAGGGGCTGAAGTCAATGGAGCCATGCTGATTCACGACAGCTCAGGAGCTGGCCTCTTCACTGGGTAGCTACCAGAGTAAGACATCTGGGTCAGGTCTCTGCATAGAGGAATCTCCAAGTGGCATAGCCATATCTGCCTCATCTGCTCCTGGCAATCCGGCATGGAGAAGTGGGAGGGAGAAGAGGGAACATGGCAGGCAGGGGCTATGGTTATCCCAGGGATGTAGGATGGTCCCTAGGAACTGCTATAGCTAGAGTAATTTAGAGCAGCTAAACTGGTCCCCAGCCAGCCCCAGGACTGGCCAAGCAGAAAGGTGACTGAGAACTACGTCTTCTAACTCCCCATCCTTGGTTCTGCATCAAGTGCAGCTCAGTTCAATCCAAGGGTCGGGCCCTACTTTTTGAGGCTGTTGTAGGAAAGACACTGAGCTCTATTTCACTAATAAAATGAAGTCCTGGCACCACGGGAGCGCAGTCACTTTTAAAACCTTTGCTGAGAAGTTGGTAGGAACTGCTGACATTTCTGTCAGCGCAAATTATGCAGCGTGTGGATTAGTGAAGCGCAGATTAGCAAATTCCCACCTTACTGAAGTACCAACAAAAAGCCCAGATGCCATGTAATCTTTCAATTAGGAATCTCAGCCCAGTTCCTTGCTGATGCTTTTCCACGGCGCATTCAGCCACAGCTCAGCACAGTTGGCAGCCTGTGTGTAGCAGAGGCCCAAAACTGAAATCACCGGGCTTTGGCTTAAAGGGTTGTCAAGCAGAATTACCACTCAGGAACTTGCGCCCTGCTCACCTGTGCTACGGTATATTCTAGCTACAGCTAGCTCATCACAGAAACTCTTGAGAGGGTTTTCTGACTGGTCGCCCTGCGAAACCAAAGAAGCGCTTTTGTTCGCAGCAGATCTCAATCCTTTCAATAGCTCTGCTCCGAGACCAGGAACTGAATTGCTGCTTGTCAGCTACAGCATCCCACTAGCAGTGGGCATTGTGGAAATCAATGTGCTTAGCTCCTTTGTTCAAAAGTGCTTCAGTCATTCAGGTCGTTAAACAGCAATAGATCCAAATAAGAGAGTAGCTTCCCCTGTCATCGGCACTGAGTGTGCTGTCGATTTCTCATTGACAGATGAAATTATAAGGACCCTGCCTGGGGAGGGGGCTTATGGGCAGAGGGGTAGAAGATGCAGAGGCAGGAGAGATGGGAGATGAAGGAGAAGATTCTCACTCAGATACTACTTGAGGGCCAAGCCTACATACTCTCACAGCACATTTTCTCAAGGATCTAGCTAGCATCCCATGCTCTTCAAAGCCAAGGATGAGGGTAGTGTCAGGCAGTGGATGTCTGAGGGCTGCATCCAAAGGAGAGATGGGATGAAGGCACAGAATTCAGAAGCAGGTCCAGAGTACAGGCACCCTATTGTTTGGGGTTGCGCCAATGCAAGGTTTGGGTTCGGGCCCCTCTCTGATTCAACGAGAGCAAGCAGGATTGTGGAAGGGTAGCAGCGGTGCTTGTCTCCCATGTATGAGGATTTGTATCTTCTCTATACACCCAGCATGATGGGAACAGAAACTAGGCCCAGGTTAGGGCCCAAGCCTGCTCTCAGCTGCACCCCCATCGCACTATGTGGGGTTTCCAGTGCTGCTCTGGAGTTTGTCATCTTTATTTTCTGCCTGGTTGTTGGTAGCAAAGAATCACCCTTCACCCACAAACTGTATCTATAAACAAAAGTTTGCCTTCCCCCTAACCAGGAACATCGCCATAGGCGCAGGCCTGGTCTCACAGCCTCACTCGTGGGAGTGGTGCCAGTCACGCCGATGTGAGGGAGGGGTGTGGGATCAGGCCCTGGTGTTGTGAAGGGAGTGCATCCTGAGCACCAGTGCTTCCAGGGCTCTGTCGAAGGGGAGCCCTGCTGCATGCCTGGGCAAGGGAGTATAAGTGGATCCTTTCCCCCTGCATGGGCTACCAGTGCTTCTGGATGCTGGGGCCTGTGTGGTGGGGATGTGAGAAGACGGCTGCTAATCCCCTTCCTGCACAGTGGGTGGGTCGGGACAGTATTGGGGAGAGCCTTGATGTAGCAATGGGAAGCTGGCAGTTCTAAGCTGAGACTCCGAGTCCAATTCCAGTTCCAGCCTAGCACCTGTGGCAGTGAAGCTCTGTGCTGCCCCTTACTTGGGCAGGATTGTGGGGCTCTAATAAGCCCCAAAGGAGGGGTCTGGCTGTATTAGGCATGGAGCAAGCTGACCTCTTTCAAAAGACCCATTAGGGAAAAAATTTACTTATGTGTTGTTGCAAAGAAAGCCCACCAAACAGGGCCAGATTAACTTTCCTATGGGCCTGGGGCTATTAGATTTTGTGGGGCCCCTGTATACAAGTCTTTTTTCCTAATTTATAACAAAATTATCACAATTGTGGCATCAAGGCTATTAATGCTATACTAAACTTGCCTCTTAATTAACATAAAACTGTTCTGTGGTTACATTCCAGTCTTAAAACATATAGTTTTAATATAGTTAAGTTAATTCAAAATAGCCCACTTCTTACCTTAGAACAGCTGTTATATGAGTTTCTTTCTGGGAGGGAGTTTGAGTGCAGGAGGGGGCTCCAGGCTGGGGCAGAGTGTTGGGGTGCAGGAGAGGGTGAGGGGTGCAGGCTCTGGGAGGGAGTTTGGACGCAGGAGGGGATTCTGACCTGGAACAAGGTGTGCGAGGTGCAGGCTCCGGTCTGGACACGCTTACCACAGGCAGCTCCCGGCCGGCAGCACAGCAGGGCTCAGGCAGGATGCCTGTCTGCCTGCCATAGCCCCATGCTGCTCCCAAAAGCAGCCGGCTGCTGATACATCTCTGCACACTCCTGGAGGGAGGGGGACAGCGTATCTCCATGCGCTGCTCGGACCCACAAGTGCTGCCCCTGCCGGCCAATGGGAGCTGTGGGGACGGTGCTGGGGGCGGGGGCAGCACGCAGAGCCGCCTCCCTCCTCCCTTCGCCAGGGGCCGCAAAGATGTACCAGCAGCCGGCCACTTCTGGGAGCAGCATAGGGCCAGGGCATGCAGGCAGCCTGCCTGAGCCCGGTTGCGCAGGGGCTTCCCTTAGCCCGGGGCCCTGGGCTGCAACCCCTAAAGCCCCTACGTTAATCCAGTCCTGCCACCAAACTGGATGCAGACACGCTGAGAGCCAAAAAATTTAATGAAAGATGGAATTCATTTCTTAATATAAAGTAACTGCCCTGATACATGCCTACACTTCCTTGGCAAGGGAAGCATGTAAAAGTCCTGCCAATGATAACAAACTCCTAATATTTTTTCCACTGACAGCAGAAGCACTGACGAACCTTTGTTTTACTGTATTCTTCTTTTACTGTTTTTTCTGTTGACTTTTTGTCCAGAGTCTGACTTGTTTCAACAGGATTTTTCAGCTGATGTCCTGGTACCTCCATCCTTTTGGGAAGCCTGGCAGGGACACAGTATTTCAGAAAGCCCCAGTAAACCGTAAAACTAAAAGATAGATGTGCAAGGTTTGAGCAAAGTGCTTCTCTGAGCACATTCCTCAAGTAAAATAAATCTTTATATGCTGCAATCCATCTAACTGCATAAAACTAGCTACAATCCTCCGAGATACGTGTTCCTGCCCTGCATTAGCTTTGAAAACATGAATAATTGTTGAAATCCATTAATTTTTGTAATTATGCCCCTCAGCCTCTCATTAACTTACTGGTAATTTTTAACAGCCAAACTATGCATATTGATTTGGCAACATTAGTGATGCTGTAGACCTGATATTGGAAATGTGCTCCTATAAGAAGGCAATGTGAGACTACACCAGGAACTGGTGATGACAAAATTTCATTACTATGAGATTTTCCACATAGGGACCCAATCCTGCTCATCTTGACTGAAATTAATGAGACTATTTGAATGCGTAAAGAGAAAAAGATTTAGTCCTATGGGGCCAATCCAATTCCTGTTGGAGTCTATGGCAGTCTTTTGATAACTTGAATGGGAGTTGTTTTACGACATGCACATATCTACAAGACCAAATAGACTGCAAGTTAAATAAAACCATTTTTTCAGCTAAATTTATATGGAAGACAAAAAGGTTCTTTTTTAAAAAAAAAACAAAAAACATCCATTGAAATTGCACCTGCAGTTTTTTGTTCGTAAGCTTGGCCTATGCATATCAGGTATTGTGGCAGAGTATGTGTCGGTCGCTGTGAACCTCTTGTTTTGCATAGCTATTTGGAACCAGACTCAGAATAAGCAGAGCTCTATCTTGCAAGTACTTTTAACTCTGAGTGTTCAAGGAATACCTCACTTTATAGGCTGGCTGCCCAATCCATATGTCCTGCCCTATTTTGCATGTGCAAATCTAAATTTTAGCATGCACAGAATGGGCAGGAAAAAAATCTGCACCCACAGTTTTGTAGGCCAGGTTCAGAGGTCCTTGAAAATTCTCCCCTAAAGATCCTACATACTGACAATAGAGCAGTGAAGTAATACAGAAGCTGTCCCACTGAAGGACGAGGACTTCTAGCAGGTTGACAGCTCTTGTTTATTTAGCTTAGCTAAATTATAGCTCTGACACCATCAATAAGGAAATTCTAATATAATGGTTGGAATCGTGAACTGGTTTTCCGAAAGGAACTCGTTCACATCTTAACCAGTTGGTTTCTACTAGATAAGGATCTGGATCTGAAATTCATAAACTGTAAGAGTGTTTAGATGTGTGCTTAGGGTCTCGTTTTATTCCATTATAAATAGCAAGGACTATCTCCCTATTACATGCTGTGAAAACCCAGGTTTCAGAGTAGCAGCCGTGTTAGTCTGTATTCACAAAAAGAAAAGGAGTATTGTGGCACCTTAGAGACTAACAAATTTATTTGAGCATAAGCTTTTGTGAGCTACAGCTCACTTCATCGGATGCATTTGGTGAAAAATACAGAGGCCAAATGCATCCGATGAAGTGAGCTGTAGCTCACGAAAGCTTATGCTCAAATAAATTTGTTAGTCTCTAAGGTGCCACAAGTACTCCTTTACTTTTTGTGAAAATCCAGATTCCAATAACAGACTGTTCCAATTCTTTGCTTGTTGATCCTCAAGCACTCATATATATTGGATCATACTTACAGTGTGCACCATTGCTGTCAGCTTGCATGTCCTGGAAACACATATCAAACACCCTTATTTTATTACTGCCCATCAGCCTCTTGTCCAACTAAAGGGACATTTTCAGGTTGTCTCTAGACCCAAAATGTAGGTGTTGTAAAATGCAAAGATTTTACAAATCTTGAAAATTGATAGACATTTCTATCTTAAAACAACAACAAAATTAAACCCTACACAAAGGTTTCTCTGGAGTATATTTGTAATTCAAACATTCCAGTGCTGCATTCAAGTGTGGAAACCAGGAAGTAAAGCTGACTAGAAGTAAAGTGAAACTAGCTCAAATGTTTTCCTTATTGTGTGAGCTGAATGAAATGCAGAAAGTAAAGAAACGTAAACAGTGAAAGGCAAATTAGATTCTTAATCTTTTTTTCAATATTCTAAAATGTCATTAGTTACATGGCTACAGCATGTTAGGGATGTTTTGTTTAACCTCTTTAATGATAAAATCTTTAAAAACATTAAACTTGAAGAAATTACTGCACACATAAGGAAATTTTCAGTAACACAGGATTTTCACAAAAACCCATTCCCTTATCCTTTTCTTTTAACACATGCCTTTTTTCATCATGCTGATCACCGATTCCTCCATAAAGAGGAACTTTCTCATTTAAATTGGGTCTGATTCAGTCAGCAATGCCTGCAAATAATAATAATGCAGCCTCATTCACTGGTTCACTGCAGGTGCAATTCATCCTGTGCAGAGTGCTGGCATGCGATCTATGAAATGTTTAAATGTCACTTAAGTGTTAAGGATTTCAGTGGGATGTGAGTGATACCTAGGCCTTGTGCAGGAGCTCTGCTCAGGGTGAATTTCACCCTGTATGCACAAAGTATGTACTTGCACATACAAACTGGTACCTGCATAAAAAGTCAATTTTGCAGTATGCAATTGCTGGTTCTACGTGTGAAGCTGCACATATGGCTGGGATGGTTTGCATGTGTGGGCACATATAGTATATTATTAGCAAAAATTTGGGGGCAAGATTTTCAGCAGTGACTAGTGATTTTGAATGCCTCGCTTTTGGGGTGCCCAATTTCAAAGGGGCTTTGTACTCAAGAGGGCAGGTGCTCAGCACTTTTGGAAAATCAGCCCCCTTGAAGGTGTCTATTGAGTACCCAGCTGTCAAGACACCCAGCCTCACTAGTCACTCTTGACAATCTCATCTTGGGTGTCCAGTTTTGAAAAATGTAGCCAGGTCCAAGTTTTCAAAAGGGCTCCTCCCCACCTTTAAACCTGTGGCTGCAGTTCTGTGTGCACAAATCGAGTGCGCCCCCCCTAAAGACACAATTCATGTGTGCATGCAGCTCAAGCAGTTGTCTGCCTGCCTGAGCTGCATGGCACAAAGGCTGCTTCCAGGCACAAGGCCTGTATTTTTCAGACACAGATGCATTGTGTATACTAATCTACATATGCAAATGTAGAGGTTGGTTTTGAAATTTTGGTTCATTAATTCAAAATGTTGATCATATTATGAGGCTTTTTAGCTAAACCAAGAAGTGTAATGCACAATTGTAATGAGCAATGAGAACAACTCACCCCTCACCAGACTTCCCAGTGCCCAGCTTTTGAGTGGAGATGCAAACCTTCACCCTGCTCCTTAGCCCACACCCCCAGCATCTTCATCTTTTCTAGCAGCTCAACTAGCATTTTTAGTCTTCAGCTCCTGCCTATCACTGGGATTTCTCAGCTGCTGGGTGGGCAGAAGACTGATCTGCCAGGCAGACTCCTTCCAGCCCTGCAAGAGGTTGTCTGTCTCCTGCCATTTCTTGCTCCCTGTCCATGTCACCCCACAGAGCTGTGGGGAGAAGATATGGGGATTGGAAGCAGAGAATCCCTGTGCTGCCAGAAGGGCAGCTCCATTTTCCCACACAGTGATGCACCTGGGAGGGAAGATGAGGCAGCCCCTGCTATGAAGAGGAGGCTGGCACTAAGTGAGAATGGGAACAGCAGCCTGCCAAGATGCTGAAGGTGAACAAGAATTGATGGACTGAAAGGGGCTGGATCAGTGATCTGCTGGAGAGGAAGAAAGATGGAGCAGGGCTAAAAGTGAGATATATTATGATGTAATCAATGGACTATGGGGGGGATAATTGATGGTAGCGTGGATTTGGGTAGATTTGGGAAGGGGATTAGTTAGTGAGTTACTCTGATGTGGTCCTTGATCTGGGGGGTCATTGTATCAGGCTTCTTGAGGCATCCTACACTGGTCTTCCCCACGCACCCCTGGGCACCTTGTTTTCTCCTCTCCCTCAGTGCCTTTCTGACTTCCCCATCCCTGCCCTGATTGTGTCCTGGTCTTTACCAAGTGGGTCAATGTCTATGCTGAACACTGAATATCTATTCTGAATGCTGATTTTTTGCTACTGATTCAGAGGACAAATTTTACAAGATCGGCCCAAGAAAGTTACTGGTCTGTTAGTAACAATCCATACTGCAGTTCCTGTGCCATGTGGTTAAGTAAAGGTTTTGATTCATTCAGTCACAAATCCTCATGTAAATGCCACATACATTTTTCATGAAGTGAGCACATAACCCTCCTCTGTGGAGGGTTATATAATTAAATCAATCGGCTCAGCCTTTTTTAAGCACTTAATGTTGCAGTGAAAGCTTGAATCATTTTCCAAGGCATACAGCAATTGGCACTGTGGTCCACTCAGTAACATTTTCCCCTGAGGCTGGCATGTCATTATGCTTCTAAATGGAAACTAGCAATGACAGAAAAGCATAAAAAATACCTGCATTGATGAATGCATCTCAGTTAGGGTTCTGGGGGAAATGTCCATTCTGCTCCAGTAGGTGTCAAGAGGGAACACAACTCACAAATGAAAGTGACTGTAGTCAAACAAGATCATGGGAACATCACTTCAGGTCATGTGATTAATGCACCAGTGAAAGCTGAAAGCTGCCAATCAGTCATGGCTGGCTCAAAGGTTTTGGATATAAGAATAAGTGCCAGGGAGATGGATTAGTGGGCAAAGTGCAAAAGAGGCACTTTAAGATGCATTTAAAAAATGACACTTTATATCTATGCTCTTGTGCTCTTGTAAATATAAATCAGCCAACCCTAGTGTTCATCATAGAGACTCTGTGGCACTTAAGAGTCAAATGCTCCTGAAGTCAGAACTGGAGCATACTGCTCAACAACATAGTCTGTTGGGCTTTTTGCCATAACAGTATTTTGTACTTAAGTAATATTGTACTGATAGGTTAAATTGAAACTGTGGTGTCCCTTCCCCTTCCCAAGTCCACTGAAACTGGGTTGTCCCTTCCCCTTCCCAAGTCCACTGTGACTCCTTGTTTGGGGGATGGAAGTAGGGAGGCCAAGGAAGGGAAGACTGACATGGTTTGGACCCAGTTATCCTCATTTGTGTAAATGCCTTCACTGCTGATGGAATGCCCCTGTGTTCTAGTAACAACCTGAATGAAACATGAGTGCATACATGCTACACTCATCCACACTGAAGGAGCGCACGTGTTGGATGGATCAGGAAAGCGATCTGGCATTAAAGCATTAACAGCACTGACATTCAAACTCTTTAATTGGGCATTGAAGATAGCAACCCATCAAGGTAACTATGGAAGTTCATGTCTCTCTGTGCTATTGTTTCAGCCTTTCTGTTGACTCAGTGGGACTGGTTACATTGTACAGCTGTTTTTGCCAACAGAAGACAAGAAAAATTATTTCCATTTTAATTCACATCTTAGGCTCTGGAGTACGGCAGAGAAAGGCTAGCTGAGTCTCCGCGCCCATTCATCCCTTGGCTTCATTGATGAGATTGACAACAAGGGAGTTTGAAATTATTTTTAACCCAAATTATGTTTTTTGTATCTTTCCTGATAAAGTGATATTGTCAAATGATTTAGGCCAAAACCTGACCTACACTGACTGTCATAAATAATAGGGAGTTTTCTCTTGATTCTCTGATTTTTTTTAATACAACACTGTATTAGTGATTTTTTTTTTGCAATGGCTTTTTTTTAAAAATAGATGTTTTATGCCTTGCGTTTCCTTTGTTATTATTAAATGCTATTAATTTTATAACACAAACGTTTTATGTAGGACAGTATGCAAAAAATAGAGTTTACGAAAGATCTACAATAATAATATTTAGTGTTTATATAGTGGTTTATGGGCCATATAAAAAAAATCTGCCTTTAATCTTGTGCCCATAGTTTAGCATCTACAATTCATGTAGTTAGACGTTGATTTGATTGCAGATGCACAGTTGCAGACATGGTATTAAAAGTTGGTGTGAAGCCTCTTTAAAAATGAGGCCTGGTTTGGTATTATTGGAAAATGAAATTCAACATTCCAAGGCCTTTATCCTGTGAATACTTACGTATCTGCTTAATTTTAAGCCTGTGAGTAATTCCATTTACCTTAATGGAACAACTGGCATGCTGCATTTGTGGTACTAGGGCCTAAGTCTTCACCCTTTTAAGTCTCCCAGTGAGTCTTCTCAACATGTAACCCACACTCCACTGTGTTACTCTTCACTGCCCCCAAGCGGCTGGAACACCTAGAAGTTTATGAGTCTGCTACAGCTTTCATGCAAGTAGAGGTGAGTCTTTCAGCTAAAGCAGTAACACTGTGTGCTTTTAGATCCAGTGGTCCTAGGTTCAACTGCTGGACAAGTCCCCAAAATGTTATCCTTCTGCCAGGTGATATAGCAGTAAAAAGGGCCATGTTCAGTGCTGTCTAGGGGCTCTGATTAAAACAAAAAATGAGACCCTGCCTGAAACCTTACCCACTCCCAGGTTAAAGGAACTAACAACCTAACACACAAACACACCCCAGTCACCTTTACAAGTGTTTCTACCCCACTTACAAGCACTCAGGAGTCCTTAGGAATGTGGACCCCAAATGTTGTTTATTTGGGGAAACACAAGAACCACATAGTTACAGATTCACAGATTCCCAGGCCAGAAGGGACCATTGTGACTATCTAGTCTGACCTCCTGTATAACACAGGCAACATAACTACCCAAAAATAATTCCTAGACATCTTGTAAAAACAAAAACAGACAACCTTGATTTTAAAATGTCCAGTGATGGAGAAAACTTGTCAAACAAAATAATCAAACCTCCTTGAACGCAACTGGAGGCTGTAAAACCCTCTCCGCAGAGGCTGCATTTGTTTCTGTCACCTGCCCTCAGTGCTGGAAGTGTTCTGGAAGAAGTGTGTGTATAGTGTGGGGGGTGGTGGGCTATCATAGCCTGGGAGAAACTGATTTGGTGAAACTGAGTTTAAGGTTCACTCCTTAGCAACCCAGCTTGATTTTTTTAAAATTTATTTTTATTTATTTTAAACCAGGTCTCTGATCCCTTGAAATCCCCCTCCCCAATTTAAGCAGCACCTACAGTTCTGAGCACATCAAGGGATCTAGCTAATCAATAAATAAATAACATACGAAAAATACTGCTACTTTCAAAGCACAGCAGGCATGCTAATGAATTAGCCCTTCAACTCCCTGCTTGGGGGGCAGATTAGAATCACGGTTCCATGGGGGAGAAGCTCAGATACAGGGAGGGTAGGTGACTTGCATAAGGACCCACAGCCAGCCCTAGTTACAGCAGGTCCTATGGCCAAACTCTGCACAACACATCCCTCTGGCTCCTCATGGAGATGGTGCCCTTTGTGTGTCTGGCCCCAGGAGGCAGGTGCTTTCTATGCTCCCCCCCCAGGGGTGTGTCTCCTTGTACCTCCATCCTCAGGGGATGGGACCCCTTGGACCCCCCCTCCCGAGGGTGGGTCTCTTTGGGGAGTGTTTCCTTGTGCCCCCATCCCGGGGGGCTGGTCGCCTTGTGCCCCCGCCCCTAGGGCCGCTGTCCCTTGTGACTCCCCCCGGCTCCCCCTTTCTGCGCCCTGCGCTATTGCCGGCTTTAGGACCCAGTAGAGCCGGCAGGGCCAGCGGGGCGGGATCGACAATGGGAACCGGGGTGGGCGGGGGCAGGCTGAGCCAATGAGCGCACGCCGCGGCCCGTTCCTCATTTGCATACCGGCGCGAAGCGGCCAATGGGGGCGGCGGCTGGCTGAGGCGGCCGCGCAGCCAGCGGCGGAGGAAGAGGATGGCGGCGGCCGCGGCGTGCGGGTCCCCCGCCAGCCGGCCGCCCCGGGAGCAGCCCCCGCCGCGGAAGCGGGGCGACTCCCGGCGCAGGCAGGCCGCCCTCTACTTCCTCAACAACATCTCCCTCGACGGGCGGCCCCCCGGCCTGGCCCCGCACAAGCCGCCGCCGCCCCCCTCGGCCCCGGCCGGGGGGGAGGAGGCGGCGGCGGCGGCGGCGGCAGAGCCGGCCGGAGCCCTCACCCGGCTCCTTCCCGCCGCGCTGCCGCCCAGCGGGGCCAAAGGCGAGGCGGAGCCGGCCGGGCTGCCCCCGTTCCTGCCCCAGCTGCTCCTGGGCGGCCAGCTCGGGCCCCCGCCCCCCACGCCGCCCGCTGGCCCCCCGGGGCTGCTCAGCCCCACGCAGCTCGTCCCGGGAGGCGGCGGCGGATTCACGCTGGAGGTGCAGCGGCAAAGGTGAGCGCCCGGGGGGGCCCGGACTCCTGGGTCCCCCCCCCCCAGTGTGGGGGTGGCCGTGTCCCCGCCGGGCTCGCCTGCCCTGGCCAGAGCGTCGGGGCAGGCAGGACCCCCCCCACCCCGCCCCCGGGTCTCTGGGCTGAGACCGAGCAGGGGACACTTCATCCCCCCCGAAGGAGAATGTGGGGTGAGCCCCTAGCACCACCCCCCAGCCCGGCGCTCGCCCCTGGCCAAGGCATGGGCCTGGGAGAGACCAGTCCCGAAGGGGGGCTTAGCTGAGACCCTGTTCCCCGGACCCTCCCCAGCCCGTGAACTAATCGCCAGCCTCGGAGCCAGCAGGAGGCATGTCAGTGCTGTGGAAATCACGGGGCGAGAGGGGGCTGAGAGCCAGCCTGGGAAAGTTGGGAGCACCTACGGGGGGGGAGTAGATTGGGGGGGGGGGGGATGCGCCGAAGGTCTGACGCCTTCCTATGCCGGTACCCGAATAGCTCCTAGATTGTATCCTTCTGTCTTTTGTTGAGGTTCGTTGGGAGAAAGCCCTTAGCTGAGTGGCTGGTCTTTACAAAAGTGCGTTGAGGGGCTTGGTTCGGTTCAATACTACTGATCCCTTTGTCCTCATGCATGTTTATTTGTATGGGAGTGGGAGCCTGTTTTCCTCTCTCCCACCCCCCTCCCTCCATCCGAATCAGCCAGTGAACTGTGGGGGGTTCCTCATCAGCCTTAGATCTAGGAGGTCATTTTGACATCTGTCTTCCTTAAGGCTGGGCACAAACCAGCTGGTCTGTGTTTTGTTTCTGTACTCTTAATTGACTTGATATATTGGTACTAGCGGGCATGCTCCTTGCAGAAAAACTTTTTCTTTCTTTGAGCCTTATAAAAGTCTGTAAATGGCTAATGCTTAGTTATTTGGTTGCATCTGTATCACTGTGCTATGAGTGGTCAGACTCTTAAAAAGCATTTTTGCCGGGTAAGGGGTGGTTTTGCAGCATATTTCAATCGGAAAACAAGCTGTTAGTTTGAAGAAATACAAATCCTGTATTGTATGTTTTTAGTGATCATAGGTTTTCAACTGTTCAGAAACATGTTTTCCCCCCTCCCCTCGGATCATGCTGATACAATTAATTAAGCACAACTTTGTGCCAGTGAATGTGTCCTAGATAGAGCTATAACTTGCTCCCCTTAATCTCAATTCTTTGTACCTTGTTTTAATTGTCTACTTCTTGTTTACACTGTTATTTAATGAGCAATATTAATTAATGGCTTGTATGCTATAGGTGCCCTTGGGTGAACTTCAGAGGTGGGTACATTGTGTTTCAGTGAAGAAATATGACTGGACTGTGTTTAGGAGAACTCTTACTGTTCTGAAATTTGGATGATCTAATTATTGATGATTTAATTAATGATTATTCTAGTCATCTTGCTCCCACAAATAGCCATATAGTGTTAACTGTCCCACTTAGTCTACGGAGGGGCGGAAACAATAGTACAAAGAGATATGAGCCCCTTAGTCATGGTCAGTGGTTTGCTAACTTCAGAAGTTGATTGCAGTGCTTAAATAGGAATGTTGTTACTCAAGCTGTAATGCCGGACAGCTTCTTTGATGCATCTGACCAATGTACTTGTTCAGTGCAGCTGAAAGTAATGGATATGTCCTATGATCCATAGGACAGTGTTACCAGGACACACAAAGGCTCCAGCATCAATGGAGATAGCTACGCAAGTCCTTTTATGAGTGACCCATGTCAGTAGTCCTGTCCTATCCTTTCTTTACTCCTCCACTCCCACTTTCCTATCTCCTCTGCCCCCAATAAAATAGTGACAGGTCCTGTCTCAGTTCTCTTAGGAAGAGGGAGAGAAGGCCCAACTGTCATGTTTAGCTTTTTACACACTGCAGATTACTGTACAAAATATTGTTATTGCATAAGATCTAAAGAAATAATGTTGCTCTGGAACATCTTCCTGCACAACACACCTGCATACCATGTGTTGTCCACAAAGTCTTTATATGCAGGACCAGGCTGCCCTCTCCATGTTAGCTCTCTGGAAACAACAGTGTTGATCAACAGTATTTTTCTTGCAGGTGCACATTAATAACAAGCAGTTCTTCCTTCATTTTTCAAGAAAGATGCAAGTAACAGGACATGTTCTGGTTGTGTGCACTTACTTTTGACTTTTAAAATCATAATTAAATCTCTTGAGGGAAATTTCCACCTGGTCTCTGCTTGCATAAGCACTAACGTGCCCCTGCACTTTGTAGGTATAGACACCTGTGTACCTATAGGTGTCTTGCATGCTACAATCACAGGAGCAAAATTGTGTGCATGAAATTTGTATATGTACATCAATGGAGGCTGAAGAAATACAACTGGATATGTAAATTAACTGTTCAGTGACTCCTCTCCTTCATGTGCCAAGTTAATTATAAGGAACTAACACAATGAGTATTACACAAACAGCCATGTGACCTTATAGTATGTAAACATTTCTTTCCTTATCACATCTCCCTCCTCTTGTCTGAGGTCATTTCTCCCTATTCAGTATCTAATTTAGATGGTAATCTTCCTAGGTCAGTGACTGGTCACATTGTTTGTCGGTACGGCACCATGCACATCTACAGTGCGTCACCCATTCCTAAACTGAATTTTGCGCCCCTTGATAATCTGTACCTTATTCCCTGATAACCAGAAACTTCTATGCTTAAACTCTGAACCGTTTTCTTTTTACTTCAACATTATCTTAATAAAATAACTAGGTTCAGCCTTGGGTCTTGGGAAGTAGTCCGTATGTCTGCAAAGAATGAAAATTTCTGCTGTATATTTTCAATGGAACAGGTTTCTATTATCCACATAGAATGGGGTTCTTTTTATTCCATCATATGCACCTGTCACTGTATCCTCTGTATAATATGGAACAGAAAATATTTCACAATAGCTGCATGTTTTTCTATCATCCCAATCTTCTGCAAAACAATGGGGAAAACAATTGTGGTCATTTTAGTGGGACTCTGGAATTTTAAATAGTAGATATTCTGTGTAACACATTACATAATCAGTTTTTGCTAATGGTAGTTCTCACTCAAATGGATTAAACTATTTATGTCACATAAATAAGCTCTAAATCGATGTATTCGTAACACATCCAATGCCCCTGTAATACTGTGGCACAGCTGTTGATTCCATGGCACTGTCACCCATATAATTACAGAGAACATTCTAAATGTATTTGTACAGTGTTGCTAACTAGATTGTGGCTTCACTCAAGAACTTAATGTTTGGATGCTGTTGGGAAGAGCCAAGGTAAGAACATAAGAACGGCCATACTGGGTCAGACCAAAGGTCCATCTAGCCCAGTATCCTGTCTTTCAACAGTGGCCAATGCCAGGTGCTTCAGAGGGAATGAACAGAATAGGTAATCCTCAAGTGATCCATCCCCTGCTGCGCATTCCCAGCTTCTGGCAAACAGAAGATAGCTGACATGTCTGATCAGTATAGACTGGGGCAAATCATGATTAAACTCTACTAGATGAAGGGTTTAATGAATATTGGCTAATATTATGCTGAACACAGTTTGCTCAGGTCCTACTTGACTTGTCAGTGATATGATGCTCAGTTACTCACAGTTGCTGTACTGTTGTCTAGTAAAGACAAGCCGGTAGGGTGGAAAGTTCCAACACATACCCCTTATTAATATTTAGCTTGACAGAATATGCTAACAGCACTTTCTTTCTTGAGCTGCTTTATACATCTCGATACCCAATTTTAAAATGCTGCTGTCTATACATTGTACATTTAAAAGAAAGATTGAAGGTTGAAAGCCTTTGTCTTTTGTGCATATGGTCTGGTAGAATATCTAAAATTACAAACACACTTTTTCACCACCTTCCTTTTTCTGCCTGTCATCCCTCCTCCCTCTCTGTTTCTCCATCTTACTCTGTTCTTTTGTTCTTTCAAAGAATAAGGCTAACAAGAGGGAGGAGGTGAATAGGGAACAGAGCAGCATTGCCAGATCTTAATGAATTTCTGCAGCTGGGCCTCAAATTGACAGAGTTTGTCATAGAATCAGATAACTGAGGGCTCTGAAAATAGCCAAGTTATGAAAGCATGAAGAATGGGAGCAAATACTATACATGATATTGTTTATTATGCACTTCTGAGATTTTGGTATGGCACCAATGCAGGGAATAACAGTGACATATATCTGCTGTGTATTTAGTTTAGCCTGCAAACAATATCTGGCCAGATTAAAGCCTCAGCAGTCACATACCATTTCACATTCTGCATGCAGTCACTTTCTTTCCCAAATTAAGCTGTCTTTGTCTTAGCAAATGGGGGAATTCAAAATGCTGATGTGCGGTTGCTGATAAATCAGAAATGTCTTAAATTGATTTAATCATCTTTATAGGTGGGTGATATCAATATATGATTTATAGTTAAGGCTGACATATTTTTTAAATAGCTGCTATTAATTGTGTGTCATATTGATAGTCACCATCAAATTAATTCAGTATGTAAAAGGGCAGAAATATCCCACCAAGCATCTATATCTGTGACTGCTGATGTCGTGCTTTGCAGCACCATCATTCGTACTGAAGAAACATTTTATCTTTAAGCCATTTCTGCAAACATACATGTTTGATCCATATGGATGGGGCAACATTTTGTTAAAATACCTTTTGAAAAATGTTTCAAATGAGGTCATTACTGAGACCCAAGCAGATATTAAAATCATAACATAGACTGCTTTCTGTGCCATTTAGTTTTAATTTTGAAGACTTCAAATGTATTTTGATAGTGCACTGAGCATGCACAGTACTTTACAAGAAGCAGAAGATTTTTAATAATTTTATTAAGGTGTTAACATTTAAAAAATGGTACAGAGTTTAAGTGTAGAAGTTTCTGGTTATCGGGGAATAAGGTACAGATTATCAAGGGGTGCAAAATTTGGTTTAGGATTGGGTGGCGTAAGGAATACATAATCTGCAATATCCCCGATTGGGGGTTAAAGGTTAACAGGTCAAAGTACAGACATTGAGATATGGGAGTATGTTGTTCATATAATGGCTATGTTCAGGTGTGGAGGATAGTGAGTGGATATGATGATGAGGATGGGTTTACCCTCATTTGGTGAGATTTAATGTTCAGTGAGTTTATGGTTCCGAACAAAGTCCCCAGCTTTTGAAGAGCTTGCAATCTGCCGGCACAAGTACAATAGTAGCATGGGCGTTGTATAGCTGAAATGAATAAATTCACAATTTATACTTTGTTCGTTTGTCTAAATGTTAGCCAGGCATTAGCCCAGTCACTGTTTAGCAAGTACCATTTTTACGCACATAACTTGTGCCTGCCTTCTTTGCAGCAGCAAACAAATTGCGGGTGTAAAGATTCATGTTTGCATAGCTAGCGTCCGTCGTGCCCACCAATCATCCTAATATTCATGTTCACAATTCACCAAACAAAACAACAACAAAAACCCACCATGTAACATATGTCTATAAAAGAGAAGCTAGACTCAGGAAAAAATATGCCTTGATGTGCTTTGCACTCTGGCCAAAGAGTCCTTCGGCAAAATTTCCATTGTGACTGACGTATGAGATCATTTGACATCTTCTAAACGGGACCAGCAGCTTTTAAAAATATATTTTAAGATCCCAATCACGGGAAATCTATGTGTAGACTTAATTATACTTGCAATTGTTCTTATCTGCATGAAATTGCTGTAATTTTTCAAAGCAATTAATTGCTTGTGAAAATGTCATTGACAAGTGCATTAGAATCAAGTATATGCTAGAAAGACACAGCCGTGCCTTTTTATATCATTTTTACCCCCACAGGCAAGCTGGCACGAGTGAGTTACAGGCAGGGCATCATCCCTGTTCTGGAGAAACCACTGCTAGAAGTGAAACCAATACAAGTGAAATCCTTGCCCTTTTCTGAGACAGTAAAAAAATGAACCCTGCCAATTGATATGTACTCATGAGCAATGTTAATCTAAACACTTTATAACGTACAACAAAAAATGGGGGCGTTCTCATCCCAATTTCTCAGCAAAAATATCCTAGCAGATTCTGTAGCAAGGTCTCATGTGACCAGGACTTCATTATTTTCACGGTAGTCTGCTATAAATATACTTGTTGAAATACCATAAATTATAATTGTCCAATATATATGTAGTGATGCAGTATTCATGGGGAAGTTAACAGCTTACTTGAGAACTTACAGCATTCAGTGATTTTCAGTATTCTTCCCCCATCCCTACTGAGCAAGCTAGTGAGGTTTTTACTGCATTGTGTTTTAAAATGCATCCTCTCATTTTGAAATCTGTTTGGGATCTCAGTTTATTTTTTAAAACAAAATCTATTCAATTCACCTTTAAAATAATCTTTCCTCAAAAAACCTGAGGTGGTGAACTAGTGTCTTCCCTAAGGTTCTGGCACTGAAGAGTTCAGAGAGCTCATGGTGCGCAACAGTTGTACCCTTTCTGAGAGGTGTGTGTGTGTGTGTGTGTGTGTGTGTGTGTGTGTGATGAGTCAACGTTTAGACTGTCAGATGCTTTTTACCAAAACAAGTTTTAGAGCAGGAGTCTCTCTTCTCAATAACTGCAGATAAGTGGACTGTTCAAACTTACAACTGCTTAGCTGATTGAACTGATGGCCATTCTACCTTGTCTATATTTGAATTGCATGCCCCAGTGCTGCTGTATACGGTTGACATAGGATTAGGGAAGTTATTGTGGGTGATCATAGAACCAGTCCATGTGAAGTGTTAGCTTAATAACACTGGGATGTGTATTTCCATTTGTTGCAAGCTATTCACTAATAGGGGGATGAGGCAGGTAGTGCAGGTTATTTACCACCAGTTCAGAGAGCTCCTTCAAACTACAAAGACGAATTGGCTCTCTGACCTTTTTTGCAATAAGAGCATCAGCTAGCTAGTGACTTTTTTTTGTAGCTCTATAAATTTCCCCTGGATAAATGGTTTTATTGTTTGGTTAGCTGGAATAAAACTTCAGCATCTACCCTGTATATCTTTCCCAAATAGTTAAAGCTGTGAAACTGTCGAGCTAAGCATGCCTGGAGATGCCTGTGATCCTTCATAGAAATATTTTGACTCTGTGGTTTATTCAGAGATTAAAAATGCTTTGTACTCAGTCACACAAGCAAACATAATGAAATTTAGATTGTGTAACAAACATGGAGTATTTCTGATAAAGCAGGTAACTATGTACTGATTGCCATGAGCTAAAAACATTCTGGCATTCTTCAAATGTAGAGCTCTTAAACTCCTACATAGCTAATCTTTGGCTTCTTCAAATCTTTGAATTTATGGTCTATTGTAAACTGCTATTACAGTTTTCTTAAGGTCTTTAATTGTTATCTTGTAAGCGCAGTAATTTATATTAGAGGGACACTCATCCCCCAAATCTGTACCCTTAAAAAATTATAGGGTGCGCTCAGAAGTGGGTTAAGATTTATTATGGCCCTAGGCACAAAAAAAAAACACTGGGGGATTCAGGGGGGCCAGAACCAGAGGGGTTGGGGGGCCATGCCTCCCCACACTTTTTAAAAGGTAGGGGAGTCATCCTCCCACTCTTTAACATGGGTGTAGTAGCATCGGGCAGAGCAGCAGCGGCATGGGCATAGTTTGGGGGGGGGGCAGAGGGGTGTTGCCCTTACAAACTGCAAGCCTTGGGCCAGAAGTGACAGGAGAAGCAGTGCCACACATGGTTGTTGCCTTGGACACAAAGCCCAGGTGGTGGCGGGGGTAGCCTTGGAGCTGGGTGCAAGCATTGAGTGAGCCTGGGGAGAGTGCAGTAGCTACTGAGGCTGGGCCAGAAGCAATAGGAGCTGCACTGGAGGAGCCCTCCCTGCCCGGCTCCTCGCAGACAGTGATCCTCCCAGCCAGGGCAGGGCCTCCTCTACCCGCAGAGCGTGTCTGCAGGCCCGAAGGGCGGGGCAGGAAGCCGGACTGGATCCCTCGCCCTTCAGTCCCAACAGCAGCGGCACGCCCCGGGGAGTGGGGACACGGGCTGGGGGCTGCTCTCGGGTACCCTGCCCCGCACCTAGGGCAGGCAGAGGATCTGGGGCTCTACACAGTGGGCTGGGCTCCCTCAGGCACCACTGCCTGACTCCAGTTTCCAGCCTGGCCAGAGGCAGGGCCACAGTTCCGGCACCGGTGCTCCCCCTTTCTCTCTCCCCCCCTCCCGCCCACTTCTACCCATGTTTCAGTGCTCCTGTGCGGGCTCCCAAATTGGCCGGGGCCCATGCATTAGTGAGCCACTGGGGGCGCTGGTAACAATCCCTATATTTAGGTTGCCTAACTCTTTTCATTATAAAAGATTCTGGTAATCTTTTCCTGAGAAGTTCTAACACATTCGTTGTTTTCAGCAGGCCTTCAAAATCCAGCAAGGGTTAGAGAAGTACTTTTTCTTTGTCCTGTTAAATTCCATTCAAGTTTGGGTGAGAGGTAAAATTTGTGTTTTAAAACAATGCTTGTGTGGCGTGTGTTCCTCTAGAAAGCTTTAACAACAAGCCAAGATGATAACTGAGCTTAACATTTTAAGGCCTGGCTCGCACTGCTGCCAAAGCAGTAGCGCACATTTCATTGGGAGCTGCTGGCACAGTAGTGGGGGAAGAGAGTTGGGCTGGATGCACCCCTCCTCAGACCTGGCACATGATCTCAGCAGCCCATTTCCACCTCTGAGAAAGCAACATTCTCCAGCTGCTAGTGGACATGGATAGTCCTGTGGCTTAAGTGGTAGAAGTCTCTGGACTTGTCTTCACAATGGGGGTAATTCAACCCAAGTTACTCTATTCTAGTTATGTGAATAAGGTAGTTGGAGTCGATGTAGCTTAGGTCGACTTAGCACAGTGAAGACACCAGAGTGCGTCGACAGGAGACGCTCTCCAGTCAACTTCCCCTATTCCTCTTGGAGAGCTGGAGTACCAGGGTCAACCGGAGAGAGAGCTCTGCTGTCGATTTACTGGGTCTTCACTAGACCCGCTAAATTGAGCCCTGCTGCAGCAGTGTCCATCTCCCCGTAGTGAAGATCAGCCCTAAGTTGCAGGATTGAGTTCAAATGCTGCTTATGTTGCATGATGGGAAGATTGTTACAATTGAATATAACCTTGTTTTTAATCATTTTCCTTCATTTAAAAAAAAAACAAAAACCCTTGGAAATTGCATTCAAAACAAGCTAAAAGAATATTTAGGTTGAAAAGAAGGTCAAGTATTTGAAAGTTGGGGAAATGTCAGAAGTACAGTTGCCATGCAACCATAATCCTAAATAACATCCTTTTAACATAGTTTTTTAATGTGACACATACGTCAAGCACTATTCTCAACGTGTCCCACGCTGAGGCCATAAATTGTTTTTGTTTTGTTTACGTTTTATTTCTAAATGTAATCTGTATTTTGCATTTTGAGTGATCCTGACAATGTGTCCTATGCTTTGTGTATGGACAGACCTACATAGATGCCAGTGTGGGGTGAAGTGGGGCTTGGAGAGAAGGTTCTAACATTTTCTTTCATCCAGTGCTGTTCAGAGGAATCAGTGCAATCTAAATAGCTTTGTAAATCCCATTTTTGCAATTGCACTGGTGCAAGAACAATTTTTGCAAGAGCACCGATGCTCAGTGTTAACCTGAGGAAATACTGGCTCCCAGCAATCTTTCTAGGTGCTAGCAGGTAAAAGGTGGCATCTGGACTTGAGTTTGAAAAGAACCAGGATTGGTGGTGAGGCTAGAACCTTGTGTTTGTGTGGGTCTAGAGCAGCATTTCTCAAACTGGGGTCTGTGGAACCCTTGAGGCCCCCGAGGGGACTCCAGGGGGTCTGCAGGCCCCACTGATCAACTCGTTCCCCTTCCTCTATCTCCTGGATGCTACTGAAGCCAAACTGGGAGATTTTAGGCGCTAAAAGTCTGGCAGTGCAGCGGGGCTAAGGCAGGTTCCCTGTCTGCCCTGGTTCTGTGCTGCTCCCGGAAGTGGCTGGCACGTCTCTGTGGCCCCTAGGGGTGGGCCAGAGCATTTCTGTGCACTGCCCCTGACCCGACTCTGCAGCTCCCATTGGCCAGGAACTGCGGCCAATGGGAGCTGTGAGGGCAGTGCTTGTGGACAGGGGCAGCATGCAGACTCCCTCCTCCTCCCCCCGCCTAGGAGCCGCTGCCAGAGAGATTTGCTGGTCGCTTTTGGGAGCCACCCGAGGTAAGCGCTGCCTGCCCAGAGCCCACACCCAAACTCCCTCCTGCAAACCTCTGCTCCAGCCTGGTGAAAGTGAGTGAGGGTGGGGGAAAGCGAGCGACTGAGGGAGACGGGGATGGAATGAGCGGGGGGTAGGAAGAGGTGGAGTGGGTCGGGTTCTTGGCAGAAGAGGTAGAGTGGGGGTGGGGCTTGGGGGTTCACAAAAAATTTCAAATCAAAATGGGGGTCCTTGGGTTGTTAGTTTGAGAACCGCTGGTCTAGAGCAGGGGTGGGCAAACTTTTTTTGGCCTGAGGGCCACATCGGGGTGCAAAACTGTATTGAGGGCCGGGTAGGGAAGGCTGTGCCTCCCCAAACAGTCTGACCCCCTCAGAACCCCCGACCCATCCAACCCCCCATGCTCCTTGTCCCCTACCGCCCCTCGGGACGCCACCCCCTATCCGCACCCCTGACAGGCCCCCCGGGACTCCCACAACTATCCAACCTTCCCTGCTCCCTCTCCCTTCACTGCCCCAACCCCTATCTGTACCCCCCACCCTCAGGACCCTACCCCCTATCCAACCTTCCCTGTCCCCTGACTGCCCCGATCCCTATCCATACTCTGCCCCCTGACAGGCACCCTGGGACTCCCATGCCTATCCAACCCTCCCTTGTTCCCCACCCCAACTCCCTCCCCCTCTGCCCCAAGAACCTCCGCTCAGGGGCCGGGCAGGATGGTCCTGCGGGCCGTAGTTTGCCCACCTCTGGTCTAGAGGGTAGGGGATATTGGTTTGATGGAAAGATGGTGGGGTTGTGTATAAAATAACTAGAACGAAATCTCTTTACAAATGTGTTGTGTACAAGCGCCTTTCTCAGTCAAATGCTTGGAGATGCTGCAGTTCTACTGTATTGAGTGCTTTTATTTTAATGAGACGTGAATGAGCAACCATTTATACTGCCAGTGGAGTGCAAGTTGGCTTTCACGGTAGTGTATGCATATGAATTGTCTCTGGTAACCAAAATAAATATTCATTTTGGCAAATAGGCATTTCACTAAAATAGAATATGCTTTCTTTGTATTTCATTACTGTCACTGTCACCTGACCACAAGACTTTCATCTTATAATTGACTTGCTGCTGCTTGTTTTGGTCAAAGATGCCTCATTCCTGTGTCTTCAACACAGACTGAATGGATTGTACTGTAGAGGAGGAGTCAATCTGAGAATTTTCAGGTTTCAGTGTAGCAGCCATGTTAGTCTGAATCCGCAAAAAGAAACTGAGTACTTGTGGCACCTTAGAGACTAACAAATTTATTTGAGCATCCGATGAAGTGAGCTGTAGCTCATGAAAGCTCATGCTCAAATAAATTTGTTAGTCTCTAAGGTGCCACAAGTACTCAGTTTCTTTTGGAGAATTTTCAGTTATGCATATATATGGAAATTGGCAGAAATGGGAAAGAAAAGGCAGAAAAAGCGCACTGCGTTTTAATGGAGTTTTAGTGATAGGTTATATCTCTGAGGAATAGTTGGAATTCTCAGAACACTAGGCATGCTTTAGTGAACTGCAGACCGCCATTTTGGTGGTTTTGTTACAACAGATGGCTTTCATAATACTTACTTGCAAAGCATTATTTAATCCTTGAATTGTCTACACACTCGGCACCAAAACTGCATGATATATGAAACGCAGCATTAGGCCTTATGTAGTTGTGAAATGTGGTCCTGGAGTTCGCTGTAACTTTTTTCTTGTATTTGGAGCAAATGATTGTCAGAGCTTTAGGGCTGGTCTACGCTATGGGGCGGGATAGATCTAAATTACTCAACTTCAGCTACGTGAATAACATAGCTGAAGTCGACATACTTCGATCTATTTACTGGGGTGTCTTCACTGTGGTTTGTCGACTGGAAACGCTCTCACGTTGATTCCCCTTGTGCTTCTCGTTGAGGTGGAGTACCGGAGTTGATGCTAGAGCGATCGGCAGTCGATTCATCACGTCTATACTAGACACGATAAATCAATCCCCACTAGATCGATCGCTGCCTGTTGGTCCATCTGGTAGTGTAGACAAGCCCTAAGTATAAAATCTTTTTTGAGGCATATTGTCTCGCATTCCCTTACCTTTTATTTCACCCACTCCTACTCAGTCTACTCTTTTGTTATTGTTCCTTCTTATTCCTTCCATATCCCCTTTCTCTTTTCCTCCCAATTGTACCCAACCTCTCCCTTGACTTTAACTATGTATTTAGGGGGGAAACAGTCTCCTGAAACTGTCTGCATCGGGGAAAGAGGAAGCCCCTGAACCTCCCTCAGTTTTCATAGATTCAGAGTCCAGAAGGGACCATTGTGATCATCTTGATCACACACACAGGCCATAGAACTTCCCCAGAATAATTCCTAGAGCAGATCTTTTAGAAAAACATCCAATCTTGATCTGAAAATTGTCAGCGTTGGAGAATCCACCACAGCCTTTTGTAAATTGTTTTAAACATACAGCTATTACTAAGAATGCAGGTGAAATTATCTGAATCCCTGTGTGGTCCTGTTCTTAGGTAGGTTAGTTATGGCTTATAAAATTTTTGTTGAAGAAAAATGCTATTTAAGTGCTGATTCAGCTAATCTGTTTGAGTTTTCCATGGGTTCTATAAGCTGTAGAGGAAACACAACCTAAAAGAGATCAGAGAGAACATTCATAGAAACCTAAAGGGATGCATTTTTGAAACCCAGGTCTCTTAAGTTGGATCCCAAAAATATACATGCAATTGCAGGTTGGCAGGTTCAGATGGGTACTTGAGGTCAGGATCTGAATGCAATTTTCAAAATGCTATTTTAATAGGCCCAAAACATCGCAGTTGGCACTCCATACTCTTCCTCTGTTCACCTCTGAGCTCTTGTTTGTGGGGAAGAGCATAGCTGCTTAGTCTTTTACTCATCTTTTGCTTATGGATGTAGAAGGTGTTGGCAACCTGTCATCTAAAACACATTAAAAAGTAAATTATTAGGAGAGTGGTAATAGGATTACAACACAAATTGCATTGTGAGGGTTCAGTTGTGCTGTGACTTTTTGCATATGCTTGTACAGTATGTTTAGATTTCCTGAGACAGGGAGCATTTTGAGCCATGTGACAGAAACGCAGGATTTGTCCCTTAGAGGGCAAATAGCCTATGCTTTTAGGAAGGCATATTGTGCCTTTTGGCAAAAGTGATTTTAAATGTGTTGTTAAAATTGCCTGGAGTCTTGTCCCCAGTGGTTTTGTTGATAGGCAGACATTAGATGGCTAAGTTTTGTTATAAGTATTGTTTGTCTTTGTGAAAGCTTCAGTGCAGCCTGTAGGAATGCATTGCCCAAAACTGCCTGAACTTAATGGCATGGAAACAGTCTACCTTACAAAGCGAGTCTCTTGCACTAACCGTGTTGTGGTTACAACAAGATATTTCAGACATGGTTCACCACAACTGAGGACGAGGTTCCTGTTTTTAATTGTCTTGGTTAAATATATGGAGCCAAAATGTAGCCACTAATGCTGCTTAATCCATCTATTATTGAGTAGTAATAGGTTCATTGATGAAAACACCCCACCTCATTCTTTCTCTGTGAGAATGGGAAGGGAAAAGGGAGGCTGAGTCTATTAACGTGCAAACAAACATTATCTCATGGTCTGTCTGAAAAAGGCAGCTGGGAATCCTTAAACTAGAGATTAGAAGAAATGAATTTTTTTATTACTATAATTTCAACTGTGGTATGTTTAGTTGCTGTTGGTCATGTAGCATATCAAACTAATCCTTAATGCAGAAGTTGCCTATATTAAAGTTTCAGGAACATTGTATGTACAAGTGGGTATGCGGTATTCAGAATGTTTAGGCCCTAAATTCCTACAAATGACCTGGAGCTATTCTTAAGGGATAATATCCATTACAAATCTAGCATCTTTTCAGGAGGGTGGCAAAATTTTCAGTGTGTGTAATCATTAAATCTGAGCAGAATGAGAGAATATTGATTCCATACACGCACATTCTGAGATCCTGTAGTTACACCAGTATAGACAGCAATATAAATCCACTCTACATTAGGCGTTTGCACTGGTGTAACTACTAATTTCCATACTACAGATAAGCCCTGTTTTTCAGCTATCCTGGACATGATTATGCAATAAATGGTGTGTTAAATAGGCTTTGAAGGATTAGATTTTTGTTGGTAAATGTTGATTTCACCATATCATAGAATCATGATAAACACAAATAGACAAGAAAATATTTTCATCAATAATAATCAAAATTTACAAATAGGCAAAGTAAGAAATGCTGCTTGGGAACTTAGCGAGAGTTTGATTTAAGGATATTTATTTGTATATTTTGACATGATGTTGACAACTCATGTTATAATAATTATGAAGCTTTTAACTTTTTGAATCCTGACATCTACTGTCATTAAATTCTCTTATTCATTATTGTCTGACCACCCCATAATTTTGTGCAACTGTAAATAGATAACAATTGAAAAAATATTTTTATAAGCATCAGTATTATCTGTTGAATTTTAAAAAACCACAAATTCTGCCAAACCATGTGGTGATTGACTGACTTGCGTATACAAGAACGGCAGTTTCGTATACAAATTGGCCATGCAAATGTCTTGCTGTCTGATTTACATGCCATTATTGGAAATGGACATCTTGGTTTATTGAAAATCTGGGCCTTGGAATATTGAGTATACCTCCTACAAAAAATTCAGCTGTTGAATGGGTAAGAAGCTTTCTAGGGGATAGTTTTTACAAATGTTCCTGAGTGAATACTCAGGTGATCAGATACAAAAGGAGTCTTTTTTTTTTTTTTTAAATCAGTAACAAAGTGGAAGGTGCTTAGTTATTTCAGTGATGAAGTGGTATAGAAGGTAAGCAGAAAATACGTGGTGAAGAGAGAAGTTGTCTGTGTGAACCAATTTATATCATTCATACAATTTTGAAGGTTGCCTATGAAGGCTGTAATCAGTCTCATAATAGAGGTTGAGATGCACATGGTTGGTCTAGTTCTCAGTGTTGTACATCCAATTTGAATGGTTTGATGCAAATATTGAGCTGTAAACAGTTAGTGAAACTTAACTAAAAGTGAATGTCAAAATGGTCACTAAAATTGATTTCTTCACTATGTTATTGTGTGCAGAATTTAAAACTGGGCGTTCCATTGGATACAAGACTTGAGCTTGCAGTTACCACAGTTAGCTGTGCAAATTGTGCTTGGTTACCAAAGTGATTTGGCCAATCTAAATAGACAGACAGACAATTGAGCAATCACAGGCACAAACAACTAGGTCAATTTTTTGTCTGTGAATGCGTAATGATGGTAGTTTCACACCTTAATATCTTGATAATCCTGCGTTAGGTTCTGTGGAAAACAGTGGAAAGGTAATCATGGTTTGGAGGAGATAGGGAGAGTGTATGTTTTAAATCCATTTGCTGTATCACTGAAGAACTCGGAAGGAAAGTAATTTTCTGAACTGAAGTAAGGATATCTTCATAGTAGAGTCCATGACTGTAGAAGTTGCCATCTAATGGTTCACCAGACCCCAGGTTTGTTGAACTTCCTGTTGTAATGCAAACCACCTCTTTGATAAAGCATTTGGTGGTTGATGGAACTTTGCTAAATTATTATAGTTGATGGATATTGTAATCTAGATAATGTGTAGTCCTGCCATGAGCGTAGGGGACTGGACTAGATGACCTCTTGAGGGCCCTTCCAGTCCTACAATCCTATGAAGTTCTATTCGGACTTTCTCCTGTCTGTTATGGATGGTTTAAAAATGTCAGACATTAATTTGTCACAAGTTAAGCTTCGACAGTGATGGAAGCAAGAGCAAACTAATAATTTGCTTTCCTTTTATGGCAGTTAATTTGTAGTGTTATCTAAGAAGCTGAATTCTTGTGTGGAATACATGTTTAAATGTAGATTAATTCTGACCAGATAATAATTAAATTAGCCACAAATGGGTTTTCGGAATACAGATTTGTTAGAGCATGCTCAAAAAGGTCCTGGCATGTTAGAGAGGTGATGAAATATTGGCTGCATTAGCATTTAATATTCTTCTAGGATGGTGGATGAGCCCCCTCTGCCCTTATCCTTTGAACAGTGTCTCTCCAATACATGGCATGATAAACTAAAAGCTAATGTCACACTGAACATGGGAGGAAGTCAAGAACCTGGTGCAGTTCAGATTCTAGAAACTATGATCATGGAGCTGCAGCATCTCAAATCTCTGCCATTTCACTTGTCTCTACCAATGATATGTCCCTCACAATAGTAGTAACTCAAGAGAACTTGCTCCATCGGCACATCCTTAGCAAAGAGTTTATAAAAGATACCCTAACCAGTATATAACTGTACGGTAATGCTAAAAAGTGACTTGTAAAATAGTTGAACTACACATTGGCTTCTGACTATAACACTCTTAAATGAATTTAACTGTTCCTCTGTACTAGACATGTTTTTGAAGGGCTTTGTGGGGACCCTTTTTTAAAAAGTGCAGTGGTAGCTTCAACCCATTGAATCTGGAAAATTGTTAGTACCTGGTCTTGGCTGATATTGAACTACTGTTGAAGTCTTATTTTTCCTGAAGTTAGACATTTATATCCAATGTATAATATGCCATTAAATTTCATGGGCTAAGTCTTCATTATATATGTGGATTTCTATGTCCTAGAAAATCTGTTCATTTTAATGATTCGCTTGTCAGAACTTTTTATAGTAATAACCATGACTTAAATATAGCATCTCACAGCACTAATACATTTACCCATTCACCCTCATTCTCTTCCCCAATTTACCCCTCAAAAATAGCCGTCAGATTATATGGTCCGTGTCATTGCTATGTTGACAAGACCCTAACAGCACATGCCAAACTGGAATTGTTAGTTATTATGCGTGCGTGCATGTGTGTATATAGATAATAAAAATAGCATATCTCCTACAACCAGTTCAGTCCTTCTTACCCTTTATTATTCATTTTAACGCTAGTTTCTAATCCAATTTTCTACTTTGTACAGAAACTTAGATTCCTTTGTGCTAATTTGATGCATCTTCTTTGAAGATTAAAGTGAAAAGTCCACTGCTCTTCAAGGAAGAACAATGTTGAACAAAGCAATTAATATCTAGGCAATGTGCCAAAAAGCTTTTCCTCCTAAGTTAATTGCCTTCCAGCTGCGTTTCGTGGCATTTTTCAATGGCTCCTATTTACTGTGCGCCCACCAGCTCTGTCTGAAAGGATGGATCCTGCTGCTGTGGTTACTGTTATACTGCATCACCAGCCATGGTATGCTCATATCATGAGCACCCAATATGAACAGGAATCAGAGATACTTGGCCTGTTGTGTGCCATGGAAAGAGACACCAGATTACTTTTGGCATTCAAGGAGCAGCTGCACACAGTGGACCGTTGCTTTTGGGCTTGGGAAACAAGCGCTGCGTGGTGGGATTGCATCATTATGTAGGTCTGGTGTGACAAGCAGTGTCTGCAGAGTTTTCGGATGTAAAAGAAAAAAAAAAAGCCACCTTTCTGGAACTATATGCGGAGCTTGCCCCAGCACTACGATGCAAGGACACCAAAATGAGAGCTGCCCTCTCGGTGTAGAATCGCGTGGCAATGGTTGTGTGGAAGCTGGTGACTCTATACTGCTACTGCTTGGTCGCAAATCAATTCAGAGTTGGGAAGTCCACCGTTCGGGCTGCGTTAACACAAATGTGCAAGGCCGTTAATTGCATCCTGTTATGAAGGACTGTGACTCTTGTCAGTGTGCATAAAATAGTGGGTGGCTTTGTGGCAATAGGATTCCCTAACTGCAGCGGGGCAATAGATGGCGCACATATCCCAATTCTGGCTATGGACCATCTTGTGACGGAGTACATCAGTGGGAAGGGGTGCTTCTCTGGTATTGCAGGTGCTTGTGGATCACTGCGGCCGTTTCATTGACATAACTCAGGGTGATCTGGGAAGGTGCATGATGCACGCATCTTCAGGAACACTGGCCTGTAGAGAAAGCTGCAAGCAGGGACTTTCTTTCCAGACCAGAAGATTCCAGTGGGGATATTGAAATGCCCCTAGTGATCCTAGGAGACCCAGCATATCCTTTACGCCCTGGGCTCATGAAGCCTTACACAGGAAATCTGGACAGCAGCAAGGAGCACTTCAACAATAGGCTGAGCAGGTGCAGAATGACCATAGAATGTGCCGTTGGCAGATTAAAAGCATGCTGGCATTGCCTTTATGGGAAGTTAGACCTAAATGAGAAAAATATTCACGTGGTTGTAGTAGCCTGCTGTGCACCCCATATTTGTGATGCTAAAGGTGAAAAGTTTCTCCTGGGGTGGAGTGCAGAGGTGGATCACCTGGCAACTGATTTTTTGAGCAGCCGATACCAGGGCTATTAGAGGGCACAACAGGGGGCTGTTTGAATCAGGGAGGCTTTGAGGCACCATTTTGACAATGAGAACCAGTAATGTGTCATTCTATGCAGCTGGGGCAAAGAGTCTCTGGTTTTTTAAGGGGATCACAGCTGGTGACTAAGGACAGTATTGTAAATTTTGCCACAATTTTCCACAGGTGGGGGTCATTGAAGTCGATATTTCACTCCTGAGAGTATGCAAGGGTGCATCTCCTGCATGCATGTGGCTTCAGATCAGGTCCCTATGTTCCTCACCTGTGTGCTGCTTTGGTCCCTGCACAAGTGGTTGCTGATTGGTGTCGGAACGCTTCCTACGATGGGGGAAGGAACAAAGCAGCTGTGCCAAGGAACCTTTTGGAGAGGACTGGCAGGTACCTTCAGAAAAGTTTTCTAGAGATCTCTCCGGAGGATTCCTGTGAAAATCTCTGTGTGCTCTGCTTATCTGCACAGAGGATTGTGAAGACACACAAACACAGATAGTCTTGTACATTTCTATCCCTTCACCCACTTCTAGAATATACAAAGCCAAGGACACCTCTACCTCATATAACCGAGCAGCAACGGGAAGTATCCAGGGGGCTTTTGGAGATCTGGATGGGGGGTTGCCACTGAGAATGGCACCTTAGAAGCAGCAGGTCTTTGGCACAGCACCAGAGTGACGGTTTGACTCCCTTGTCTTCTGTTACACCTGCCTCAGCTCCTTTATCTTTACACAGCACTGATTTGTGCCTCATTCGTAGCCCTTATCCAACATGCCACGAGAAAAGTTCCTACGGCTGGAGCAGAGCTAGGACTGCACAACCTTCTCTCCCCACAACACCAGCAGATCCAGCAACTAAGGTGTGCTCCAAGCGGGAGAGTATTTGCTGCGTGGAACTGCCATGGTCAGCTGAGAAGATGCAATGTGAGCTCTCCAGGCTGAGGAAACAGGCAGTGGAATTTCAAAAATTCCCAGGCCTTTAAAGGGGGAAGGGAAGATGCCTGTGTACTTGGGTGCTAGGCAGTGGAGTTCAAACTGCTGACCAGAGTAGTCTGGATGGGCATTGTGGGACACCTCCTGGAGGCCATTTACAGTGACATAAGCAAGCGCAGTGTCTGTGCTGACACTTTGTTGATATAATTTTTCTGCAAAAAGCTCTGTCTCTGTCAAGGTGGTTTTATTTTGTCTACAAAGTAGGGGAGTTTTGTCGGCGGAAGGAGCATTGTAGTGTGTACACCTCCACTGTTTTGTCAACAAAACTCTGTAGTGTATACAAAGCATTATTCTGTGCCAATGCTCAATACAAAGGAGCTCTTCTCCAACAGACCCACAGAGTGAAACTAATATTGGTCCTAGTGAGTTTGACTCCACTGCTCCTGCTTTTGAAGTGCTACAGTATGTGTGAGAGCAGATAGGTAAACATAATTCTCTTACTGCTGGCGCAGGAGGGAGACTGTAAGTAGGGGAAACTATTCTTCCCTTCCCCCTCTCCCCCACTATAGTATGGGCCTTGTGCTTCCCCCTTTTCTTTCTTGCTCTCTTCCCCTCCCCACAGGAGAAGCTCCATGAAACTGGCAAGGATCCTGTTTGATGCCTAAATTCTAGTAGTGCTTGGGAACACATTGTACTAGCTGCTGTACAGACTGTTTCACTTTACTACTGCTGTGGGAAACACTGTATATCAGGAGAGGTGCAAGCATTAATCTCCCCCTGAAATTCTGATGAGCCCGTGCTGAACATGAGAGCATATAACCTTTTTCCCCAGTAAATATATTGTAACCTTTTTTAACAAGATAAAGCAAACATCAACTCCTCACACGCTTTCAGAAAAAGAACAAACACAACATTGGTATAAAACAAAAGATACAGCAGTAAAAAGCAGTATGAGAAGAGAGGAGGAAATATTTAGATAACATCACCAACAATAAGAAAAGGAGTACTTGTGGCACCTTAGACTGACAAATTTATTTGCGCATAAGCTTTCGTGAGCTACGAAAGCTTATGTTCAAATAAATTTGTTAGTTTCTAAGGTGCCACAAGTCCTTCCTTTCTTTTTGTGAATACAGACTAACATGGCTGCTACTCTGAAACCTTTCATCACCAACAATGCTGAAGCAGCTGCTAAAAGAGGTGGTAGTAAATCAACTCAGCATGGTTCTAACTGGCAAGTTTACTCCAGCCAAAGGGCCTGTTAAGGAAAAACCCTAACAGAAAACGAGAACAGTTGTGATGGACAGAGCACTTTTAAGAAGTGCTAACCAGCACTACAGGAAGCTATTAGTGATTTTGACAAAGAAATCAAATACCCAGAACTAACCATCTTGCATCACAAACAAAGAAATAAAAGATGCAATAAAAAAATTTTAAACTGAAGGTGAGGACCAAGTCACTGGGGGAGTGACAATGTGATACAACCATTGATAAAATCACTGAATTTTTCAACAAAGTGTGGAACCAAGAAGAGGCTCAAGAACAATGGAAAAATGACTGTATATTCAAAATACCAAAGCAAGGTGACCGAGGTGACTTCAGTATCTGGCAAGATATTGTACAAGATATTGACAGGCAAAGGCTTCTGCAGAATAAAGAAAGCAGTTGAAGCAAGCTAAGGGAAGAGCAGGCTGGATTTCTACCCAGAAGATCATGTCTTAACCACATTTTCGCCCTAAGAATAATCATTGAAGGAGAGCATCAAGTGGCAAAATCCACTCCTCATAAACTTCATAGATTTTTTTTCTTTTTTAAAAAAAGAGGACTACTTGTGGCATGCACTCCTTGTTCTTTCTGCTGATACAGACTAACACAGCTACTACTCTGAAACCTGTCGTCATAGATTTTTTAAAAAGAAAAGGAGTACTTGTGGCACCTTAGAGACTAACAGATTTAATAGAGCATAAGCTTTCGTGCATCCGATGAAGTGAGCTGTAGCTCACGAAAGCTTATGCTCTAATAAATGTTAGTCTCTAAGGTGCCACAAGTACTCCTTTTTCTTTTTGTGAATACAGACTAACACGGCTGCTACTCTGAAACCTGTCATAGATTTTTTTTTTTTAAGAGGATTTGACAGCCTCCATTGCCGTTCACTCTGGCACATCTGTATTATCGTATGGCAATAGAAATAATTATCATCATCAAGCCTTCATATCAAGGTGCAGCATACACAGTTAAAGCAAACACAGACTTGAGGAAATAGTTTAATAAGGACACTGGTGTCAAACAAGGAATCTCTCCTGTTTGGCTTTGTGTTGACTTCATTATGAGAACAAAGTGTAGATGGATCCAACATGGCCATGGTTTAACAGAATCTAAATCTTTTAGTTTACTTCTGCTGATATAACACTTTTCTAAGTGACACTTCAACTAACATGCAAACAAAGACTGAAGAGCATTGCAAGAAAGATGGGGTTAATAATCAGTTACAAAAAAACAAATCCACTGAGATCCCCAACAACTCCCAACTCAATTGAGACATTACATTGGAAGGCAAAGGAATACAGGAAGTGAATCAATTCACATACTTTGGCAGTAATATGCAAGCCAATGGAGATACCTGGAAGGAAGTAGTCATGAATTGTCAAGATGACAGCTGCATTCACCAGCTTAAACATGATTTGGTCATCAAAAATCTACGGCTTAAAGAACAAACTGTGAATCTTCAACATAAATACGTGCATTCTTAAAATGAGAGGGAATGGGAGGAGATGTGTTCCTGCTACTTTAAGAATAAGAGCTGAAGAGAGTTGGGTTTCCACCTTTTGATCTGTCCTTAACTAGCTTCTTTTCACGCCCCCACTGACCTCTTCCCTCCTTGCTTAGGTGAGTTGGGTGTACATTTGAGGCACTAATTGTCTGCAGTGACTAACCCAATCCTTGCTCTTGCACTTAGAACAGTGGTAGCCATTCCATCTCTTCCTCCACCTCAGTACTCAGGTTGTATTGTTTGTGGTTCAGAGTATGGGGTGGGATCTTCCTATGCTGTAGTGTTTCTCTGTGTGTACTGGTTCAGATATCTCTTCCTGACCTTCTCAACTTCAAGAAACTGCAACTGTAGGAAGCAAAGCTTTGTGATATTCAAGAATGGGTAATATTTCTGACACCTCTTCAGTATGCAGGCAAAGCACATCATCAAGTTCCTGAGCTTGGGAGTGACAGAGGAAGGTATTAATGCAAACACCTTTTTCATTTCTTGTCAAATACAGTCTTTTAAAGTGGATCACCTAGACACGTGCTCTCTCCATTCCTAACATTGAGTCAAATGGACTGGGACTGATTATTTTTTCCTAAATAAAATTAAACTTCAGTTGTGTAAGCTTCCCCTGGCCCTAGAGTGAGGTTTCTCTTGCTTTAATTTTCACATTTAATGTGTCAAGCAGCAAATAAGAGCTCAGAGCAAGCCTAGCAAACTGAAGTATGGGCTAAGGGCAGAAGCCAGAGGTTTGGAAGACTGAACCACGCAAATCTGACTAGAAATTCTTATTGTAGTGTCTGGGTTTTTGCTCCTAGTGCAGAAGCAGGTTGTTGGCAGATCTGATTTCCTGTGAATTATATGGTCCAGTTTCAGATAGTGAGTGTGAGGCCCTACTCCTTTCAAATACATCTAAACATCAGTGGACTTGGCCAGTTTTTCCCAGAGCAGTATGCTTCACTGTCGTAATGCTTCCTGTTATCCTGCACAGGCTCTGAAAATGCACCTTCCAAGGTGGGCTGGCTGCTTCCGAACAGGTGGTTTTCTTCTTCTGGCTGGAGTTGGGCATGGCAAGTGGGACTAGCATTTGCTCCCCAGCCACCACTTGGACATGAATGCAAGTAGACAATGCCAAAAGTGAGCCCAAGACCTTTTTGTTCTGTCCTAGCGTAACGAGTGATGGAGAATACCTCTCACTAAGCATCCAAATAAATAAGTTTTAGAGACACTTAGACTTGCTGATTCTAACTAACATCTGTTGATGTTTTAAAAAACAATACAGAGGACTTAGTGCTACCCTCCTAAACATGCTGAATATATCACACACACCAAAACCTTGAATCTTCCCATAAAGTTCAGAGCAATAAGTACAGGTGCTATCTCCAGGAAGCAGATATTCTTGCTGTACTTCATAATCCTAGAGAGTTAATTTTACAGAGCCTCCTGGAATAAAGAACAAGTTCTTTCCTTCCTGGTGCCCACCTTTTAAGTGGGCTTCATGCAGCCAAGCAAGGAGAACTTGTATTTGCATATCCCTGTGGTACTCTACACTATCACCAAGGTGGCTTTGGCCATGGATTCTTACAGGTGAGGATTGTGTCTTCCTGTATTAATTGGTTAAACCAACACCCTTTTATGCAACTATTCCCCCATCATCACCACACATGTACCTGCATGTGCGTGCACACACAGATGGAATCAGTGATCTACGTCTGTGCGAGTTTTGTTAGACATGGAGAAAACCAAAGTAATGGGGGACGGGGCTAATAGTGTTTCATCACATCCTGATGGGCTTGATGCTGTAGACCCAAGGAGTTCTCAAACTACATTGCACTGTGACCCCCTTCTGACAATAAAAATTACTACATGACCCCACAAGGCCTGTAACCTGAGCCCTGCCACCCAAGGCTGAAGCCTTTGGGCTTTGTCCCTGGGCAGTGGGGCTCAGGCTTCAGTTTCGGCCCAGGGCCACAGCAAGTTTAATGCCAGCGCTGGCAACCCATTAAAATGGGGTCACAACCCACTTTGGGGTTCTGACCCACAGTTTGAGAACCGCTGCTGTAGACCCTACTACGTGACTCCTGTGATGTTTCCTAAACTTAGATTAGGGGCTGAATTCCAGATCTAAGAATGTTGCATCATGTCTAATGGCCTTTTCAGCGCACCAGGAATTGTTTGATTTATGTGGACACCTGTCTATCTTGGATGATGTTGCATGCTAAAATAACTGCAGTAGCCATGTTTGTGGCTGTGATGGCTCCAAAATAACCATGAGTAGGATTGAAACTACCATAAAAAGAGCTATACAAAGAAATGTTTTAAAACTTCAATTTTGGCAGAGGACATTGGGGACTACAGATGATCCATTCCCCGTGGATGTACCAAGTTTCTAGTCATTTGACTGGCTAGAAAAAACATTTCTAACATTGATTAACTCACGCATGAGAAGATTTAATATTCTTTCCATTCTTGTATACAAGGAGCGACTCAAATTTTTCAATTGAGTGCTTGCTTGAGCTTTGCACTTTCCAGAGAACACCTTAATTTCTCTTAGTGGAGTTGTTCAAGATGTCAGATTTGCTTTCTAATGAAAATGCCAAGTTCTGTATTGGAGAATGTCGTTACATATTTCCTTAAGCCATAATTAGTTGTTAATCACATTTGCTTTTGATGGTTGCTTTTGATGCCCTTTACTGCCAAGGGAGAAAAATGCAGACAGTAAAGTAGTTTGTCTTGGGTCCCTTGACAATCTCTTACAAAAAGTAGATACGAATGGTAAATCATGATTATTTTTTAACTGGGTTTCAGCAATGTATGAAGGCATTTAGTTTTCTAATAATTTGGACAAAGTGGATGGATGCATTTTTATAGTGAAGTGCAAACTACTAATTGGAATTCTTACTACAGAAAATAGTCTAATTTTCAAATCCTTATCCAGGGTATCTTAATATGTAGGCAGAGCTTTTCCTGGAGACTTCCTCTTTGTACAGTTATTAAAAGTGACACTTTTTTTACTTTAACTTTAGTAGGAAAAACTGGTAAGGATTTAATTTAGAAATGCAGATATTCTCATCATAAAGGGTCTTTGCTTACCATGCAAACTGCAGATATTGCATTTGCAGGAAAAGCACTGTATAGTTGCAACTCTTACATGATGATGGTGATGATTTACTACTTTAAAGTGTGACTGGACTAACATTTTTATCGGCAGCTCTGACAGTATCTTTAAAGAAGTTGAGAAAAGTAACTACAAGGGTGGGGAGGAGGAAATCAAAATTTGTCTTAATTTTTTTATAATTATCTAAAAGTACATTTTTACTTCCAAAGTTAAGTGCCTAAAATTAGACACCCAAAGCCATATTTGGATGTATAAATGGGAATCTCAAGTATGAGTAAGGAGGTTATATTACTTCTGTCTTTGGCATTGGGTCCACTGGCTACTGGAATACTATGTCCGGTTTTGGTGTCCACAATTCAAGTCGGATGTTGAAAAATTGGAGAGATTTCAGAGAAGAGCCCCAAGAATGATTAAAGAAAAGGAGTACTTGTGGCACCTTAGAGACTAACAAATTTATTAGAGCATAAGCTTTCGTGAGCTACAGCTCACTTCATCGGATGCATTTGGTGGAAAAAACAGAGGAGAGCTGTTTTTTCCACCAAATGCATCCGATGAAGTGAGCTGTAGCTCACGAAAGCTTATGCTCTAATAAATTTGTTAGTCTCTAAGGTGCCACAAGTACTCCTTTTCTTTTTGCGAAAACAGACTAACACGGCTGCTACTCTGAAACCTGTCAAGAATGATTAAAGGATTGGAAAAAGACCTTTATATAGATTCAAGTAGCTAAACGTATTCATCTTAGCAAACGGAAGGTTTAAAGGTGACTTTATTACAGTCAGTAAGTACTTAGCTAGGGAACAAAAAATTGATAATGGGTTCTTCAGTCTAGCAGACAGATTCAATGGCTAGATAGAGTGCAAGATTCAATGGAAGACAGTGCACATTTTTAAGTGAGGGTAATTAATCATTGGAACAATTTACTCAGGGCTGTGATGACATCTCTGACGGGCAATTTTAAAATCAAGATTGGATGTCTTTCTAAAACGTATTCTGTAGTTTTTAATTTGGGGAAGTCCTATGGCATATTGTACAGGAGGTCAGACTAGATGACCATAGTAGTCCCTTCTGGCCTTATCTATAAATCTGTTTAGGCACCCAAATAATAATGCAGGCTGATGTGTGGTGTTTTGTTTTGTTTTATTGTTTTGGGGGGGGGGGATTCAACTTTTAATTTTGACCTTTAGTCTTTTTTCCAGTTTATTTACCAATGTGTGTAGCTGCTTATTTTTTAAGTGCTTGATGGGATTCCTAAAAGGAGACTACCTGAAAATACTTAGTCAATAAGAGCCAGCTGTGCAAGAAAATACCTAGCTTCTGTATTTCCAATTACAGAATTAGTCTTGATAAAAGAAAAACAGTTGCTGTTTCTCATAGTTCTTAACAAAATGACAGCAGTGTTTACGTTTCCCCTGGGATATAGGGATATTTGCTTATATTTTAAAGAAACTCCATTGTCTTTCTGTCTTTAAAATCTTACCAAACTTTTTTTTAAACCAAAGCCCCCTTACTTGTCTAGTACAGTCTCTAAACTGGCTTCTCTTGATATAATTAATCCAGTTCTGACAGTGCATATTACAGAATTAACAGACACCTTCTCAAGAAGAACAGAAGAAAATTTCAAATATCTGAGTACACGGGGTGTTTATGGCTACTAAGACAGAGGGAGAAGATGTAGAATATTAATAGTTACAGTGAAGTACTATTACTTGGAGGTGGCTTCTTAGTGCCATTTGGGTCTGAACATATCATTCTTATGGCGTATATAGCTTCAAAATCTTTGATCACATTTTCATTTTCACTGGTTAATGAATGATCTAAGCCTTTGACAATAGGAATCTATTCCTCTGGGCAAGGTCCGTTTTCCCCATGTTAATGTGATACACCATTAACATTACACCATCTCAGTTTCTTGTGGATTTTTTTCCCCCCATGTTTCCATTTTAGGATTTTACATGGGCATGAAGTACCCCATGCTTCCTCTTTAATAGCCCTTTCTATAGTTTTCTTAAAGTATTTCTGTTGCTTTTATTGAGCCAGAACTGTTGTTTAAGAAGGCTTTTTAGTTTATCTAAACTCATATCCCAGGGAAAGTAACTAGTCCTATTTTCTGAATTGAGGAAAAGCACACAAGCTATAAGAAATTTTATTTTCCCCCTCCCACCCTAGGTGAGGGATTTTCCCACACCTCTCATTGGGTCTTTTAAACTTGTATTGCAAAGATTCCTGAAGAGTGGTAACTTGTAGGCAGGCTTTTCTGTTCTACAGAATATATTAAGTATTTTGATTCGTCAAATGACACCTTTTTTAAGAGAACCAACTTCTTAAAAAGATGAACCCCTTTACTCAGGATAAACTGCTTGTTTTGGGAACTCTAAGTTTCTTGGCCTCTTCAGAAGTTTAAAGATGCTGAGGTTTGAATATTTCGGCTGTCTTTTGTGAGAAGTACAATATCTTAAGACTTCATAGCTCTCTGTTGCAGTTTTTGATCTCAAAGGCCATGAACTAATATTGTTCACTCTTCATGGTGTTGTACATTTTTACAGAAGGCGTTTTATCTCCCAGCGCTGCTCTCTAGAATTTTTAGAAGACATAGTGGAATGTGCCAGTGTACGAAGGTACTTTTTCAAAAGCAGCATTAATCTTAACTCGTTGCATGCAAGTCCTCTCCTCCCTCCACCCTCCTCAAAGCTGAATATCTGAGGTCCCGCATGCTAGTGCCGCCATCTGATCATAACATCTACATCTTTGTTTTAGATCACTTTATAACTCTTTTTAATTGCAGAACCAAGCACACATCTGGATCTCCAAGACACAAAAGCTTGAAGAAGATGCACTTCATCAAGAATATGAGACAATATGATACAAAGAATAGCAGGTAATGTTTTATATTCGTTTGGGGTCTGACTCTGACACCCTTATTTGCATGAAGTAGGACTTAACTCATGTGAGTAGTCTTCTGAGTTCAGCTGGGCTGTCTGTGAATAAGTACCAGTTTACATGAGTAAGGCTGGCAGATTTGGGTCACAAATAATTGCAGCTTAACACACAGGAATGTTGGAGTCAGGGAAATAGGCTGGTTTATCCAAAGATTTGATTCTTGGATACTGCAGTAAATAGGATGTTCATCTAAAATATACTGTGCGGGGGAATAAGATTGTTATATACATCTATTTTTTATATACATCTATTTCTAAGTGTAAAATGTATCCGTACAAGTTTGCCTGCTAAGATATGTGAGGGTAAAAGCCAACATGGAGCCTCAGATAGTTGAGCAATGTGACACTTGGGGAATTTTTGGGTTGGAAAAGAACTTGGTGACTTCAGCTCTTGAAGTGGAGAGAATGAATGCAAAAAAAAATCTGATCATTCTTATTTGTGAAATTTGAGTAAACTCAACGGTTCTATTTACTTCTATTTAATAGATTTAATACTTAGACTGTAGTCCTTAGCTCCAGCTAATTAGAGAGGCTATATGCTCCAGGGGATAGGGAATGGAATGGAAGTCTGGAGACCTGAGTTGTGCTCCTGGCTGTTTCATCAGTTTGTATGACCTTGTGCAAGTCACTTAACCTTTCTGTGCCTGAGTTTCCTGGGCAGTAAAATGAAGATGATGATCTGTACCCACTTCTTGTAAAGCTCTATAAGAACTGGGGGAGAAAAGTGATTTATGTAGGAGCCAAGTATCCCCTATCAATAGAACCATAGAAATGTAGAGTTGGAAGGGACCTCAAGAGGTCATCTAGTCCAGCCCCCTGCACAGAGGCAGGACCAAGTATACCTATACCAACCCTTACAAATGTTTTGTCCAACCCCATCTTAAAAACCTCCAATGACAGGGATTCCACAACCTCCCTTAGAAGCCTATTTCAGTGCTTAACTATCCTTGGAGTTAGAAAAAAAAATTCTAATATCTAATCTAAATCTCTGTGTCCCCTAAAGGTATGACAAGAAGTAAAATGGCTTAATTTGCAGCAAGGGAGGACAATTGATCATCGTCCTCTTTATAACAGATCTTAACATATTGGAAGTTTGTGGTCAAGTCCCCCATCAGCCATCTTTTCTCAAAACTAAACATACCAGTTTTTTAGATCAGCTTTTCTCTAAATATTTTGAACATTTTTGTTGTTCTCCTATGGACTCTCTTCAGTTTGTCCCCATCTTTCTTACAGTGTGGTGCCCAAAACTGGACACAATACTCCTGCTGAGGCCTCACCAGTGCCAAACAGAGTGGGAGAAATATCCACCTGTGTAATATATACAACACTCCTGTTAATACACCCCAGAATTAGTCTTTCATACAAGTGATCACACTGTTTACTCATTCAGTTTGTGATCCACTATACCCCCTGATCCTTTTTTGTCCTCCAAAGTGCTTGCAGCCTCATCCAGCGTTACGTCATCCACCCATTTTATAAGCATACACTCCACTCCATCATCCAAATCATTAATGAAAATATTGAATATTACCGGGCCCAAGACAGACCCCTGCAGGACCCCACTATGTACATCCCACCAGTTCAACAGTGAACCATTGATAACGACTCTTTGAGTACGGTCTTTTAACCAGTCATGCATCCACTTTATAGTAATTTCATCTAGACCACATCTCCCTAATTGACTTAAGAGCATGTCATGCGGGACTGCGGGCCTTATTAAAATCAAGGTATGTCTCACATACTGCTTTCCTCCCTTCCACTAGGCCAGTAACCCACTCAAGGGAGGAAATTAGATTGGTTTGGCATGATTTGTTCTCAACAAATCATGTTGGCTATTGTTTAATTAATGCCTAATGGCTGACGGGGGTGGGAGGAAGGCCTGTTGCGTGATGCTTTATGTGAGGATGGATTGTTTCCTGACAACGCAGCAGGTGCTCGGCATAGGTTCTGAAGTATAGGCTTGCTACCACTACCTCGGCATGCATGACTACAAATATTGTTTACAAAATTATCTTCCTATTTTAAAAATCCATGTACAGTGGCTGACTCACGCTGCTAAACACTCTGAGCAGCTGCAAGATGGGAACAAGTATCAGGGGGGTAGCTGTGTTAGTCTGTATCCACAAAAACAACAAGGAGTCTGGTGGCACCTTAAAGACCATAACAGATTTTTGATCATAAGCTTTTGTGGGTAAAAACCGCACTTCTTCACCTTGTTGTTTTTGCAAGATGGAAGTCACTTTTGGCTCTCCTGAGAACTTTACACACCTGCCCTTGATCCTGTGGGGTCTCAGCCTTATATGAATGCTCTCTGGTTTTGTGTTGCTTTCTTTAATATAAACTCCACAACCATCATGGCTTCTTTAGAGAAGCCATTTAAGAAAAACCTTTGTGTGTGCACACTTCATAGCAACCCTGTAGTTTCCTAGTAAGACTGATGTTTTATAGCTGCAGAAATCTTTTGTTTCAGTTCTCACTTTAATCTTTTCTTGTCTGCTTTCAGGATAGTATTAATCTGTGCTAAACGAACCTTATGTGTGGCTTTTTCTATCCTGCCATATGGGGAGAGCTTACGAATCAGGTGAGTCTCTATTTTTAACTTGACATATCTGCACTGCTCTGAAGTGTCCAGTCCATTACCATATATAACAGCCTAATTTATTAAATGAGGTAGCCTCATAAGTGAGTGTAGCTGTGATATACCATAGCCCATTTTAGTATGCATTTTCTTTTATTTCAGGGTATATTTTAAATGTGCTCATCAGATTTAAGGCATGCACAAAATAGCAGTGCACTCATTGAGTAGTAAAATATAAAAATCAAAATGATTCAATGTCAATTAAAGTATTCAACCAGGCTTCCCATAGAGAGTCAGTAAAATTTCCCCATCTCCTATCAGCCAAAAGCCCATGCATAATAGTCAAGTGTAAAAGTATAATTAGGCAAGCCAAAAATAATTTGAAGAGCAACTAGCGAAAGACACACAAAGTAACAGCAAAAATTTTCAGTACATCAGAAGCAGGAAGCCTGCCAAGCAATCACTGGGGCTGCTGGATGATCAGGGTTCTAAAGGAGCACTCAAGTAAGACAAGACTGTTGTAGAAAAGCCAAATGAATTCTTTGTGTCAGTCTTCACTGCAGAGAACGTGAGGGAGATTCCCACACTTGAGCCATTCTTTTTAGGTGACCGATCTCAGGAGCTGTCCCAGATTAAGGTATCAGTAGAGGAGGTTTTGGAATAAATTGATATATTAAACAGTAGTAATTCACCAGGACCAGAATGTATTCACCAAGAGTTCTGAAGGAATTCAGATATGAAATTGCAGAACTACTTGTGTTTTTTAAAAGGGTCAAAACGCAGTCCTAGCAATTACAGGCTGGTGAGCCAAACTTCAGTATCAGGCAGACTGGTTGAAATTATAGTGAAGAACCGAATTATCAGACACCGAGATGAACATGATGTGTTGGGGAAGAGTCAGCACTGGTGTCATATAGGGAAATCATGCCTTGCCAATCTATTAGAATTATTTGAGGGTGTCAACAAGCAATCCAGTGGATATAGTGTACATGGACTTTCAGAAAGCCTTTGGCAAGGTCCCTCACCAAAGGCTCTCAAGCAAAGTAAAAAGTTTTGGGATAAGAGGTAATGTCCTCTCATGGATCAGTAACTGGTTAAAAGATAGGAAACAAAGGTTAGGAATAAACTGTCTGTTTTCACAATGGAGAGGTAAATAGCAGAGTCCCCCAAGGATCTATACAGGGACTAGTGCTGTTCAACATATTCATAAATGATGGGGGGGAGGGATAGCTCAGTGGTTTGAGCATTGGCCTGCTAAACCCAGGGTTGCTAGTTCAATCCTTCAGGGGGCCATTTAGAGATCTGGGGCAAAAAAAAAATTGGGGATTGGTCCTGCTTTGAGCAGGGGGTTGGACTAGATGATCTCCTGAGGTCCCTTCCAACTCTGATATTCTATGATTTTCAGATCTGGAAAAAGGAGTAAACAGAGAGGTAGAAAAGTTTATAGATGATAAAGTATTCGATATAGTTAAGTCCAAAGCTGACTGCAAAGAGTTACAAAGGGATCTCACAAAACTGGGTGACTGGGCAACAAAATGGCAAATGAAATTCAGTGTTGATAAATCTAAAGTAATGCATATTGAAAAACATAATCACAACTATGCATACAAAATGATGGGGTCTAAATTAGCTGCTACCACTCAAAGAGATCTTGAAGTAGTCATGTATAGTTCTCTGAAAACATCCGCTCAGTGTGCAGCAGCAGTCCAAAAACCAAACAATGTTAGGACCCACTAGAAAAGGGACAGATAAGACAAACAATCAAACTGCCACTATATAGATCCATTTCACACCCACATAGCTAAGTTCTGGTTGTCCCATCTCAAAAAAGATATATTAGAACTGGAAAAAACTACAGAGAAGGGCAACAGAATGATTAGGAGTATGGAACTGCTTCCATGTGAGGAGAGATTAAAAAGACTGAGACCATTCAACTGGGGAAAGAGACAAATAAGGGGGGAAAGATAGAGGTTAGTGAAATCAAGAATGGTGTGGAGAAAGTGAATAAGAAAGTGTTGTTTACCCCTTCACATAATACCTGAACAAAGGTCACACTTAAATTAATAGGCAGCAGGTTTAAAACAAACAGAAGGAAGTATTTCTTCACACAACACACAGTGAACCTGTGGAATTCATTGCCAGGGAATCTTGTGAAAGCCAAAAGTATAGCTGGGTTCAAAAAATAATTAGTTAGGTTTATGGAGAAAAGATTCATCAATGGCTATTAGACAAGATGGTCAGGAATGCAACCCTGTACTATGGGTGTTCCTAGACTTCTGACTGCTAGAAGCTGGGTCTGGATGACGGGGCAAAAAATAAATTGCTCTGTTCTGTTCATTCCCTCTGAAGCATGTCACCAGGCTCTGTTTGAAGACAGGATACTGGGCTAGATGGACTTTTGGTCTGACCCAGTACGGCCATTCTTATGTTCTTATGAGGTGTATGCTTTGGGATTTAAAAGGGAAATGGGGCCCTGTTCTTGGAGACACTTGCGCACATGCTTAACTTCATGTATGTGAAACCATTCTATGATGAGACTACTCATGTGTGCAGGGTTAGCAAGTCCTACATGTTTGCAATATCAAGGCCTAAGACATCTTGCTTGTCGCAAAAACCTGACATTATGAATAAGGGTGTTGGTGTTAGGACAGAAACTTTTTATTTTTAAGGTAACCAGTTATGCTACACTTTTAGGGGTTTTACACAATATTTGAATCTTTTTATTCAAACCAAAAAGTCAACCTACCTCTCCTTCCTCCTTGTGCTGCCACTCTAATAGTAATAGTAAAAGATTGAAGCTAGGAGTCTTGAGTTTACTTTTCTTGGCCAAAAAAAAAAATAATAATCTAATCAGGAAAGATGGAGTGCATTAGGTATTTGTCACGAATTCTGCTTTTGTTTAGGCTTTCAGTGGGTTTTTTTTTTTGTTTTTTTTTCCTTTATATAATGTGATATGGGCATTTGCTACCACCTTGGCCAGCTATCACCAAAAGCAACAACTTGAGTTGAAGTTTCAGTCCTTTATTAAGTTAAAGGGAATGGAAACTTGCCAGTCCTGATAAGAGAAACTGGATAACTCCATTGGGTTGGTCATCCTGGCCTGCCTTATTGCACTGTTTGCAGTTGGTTCTCTTCGAAGGTTTGCGGTAGTGCTCTATTAGCATTTTAATATTTTGGTCATACTGTTCATTATTTTGCCCTTAGAGCTGATGTACCACTAGAGGTAAAGGCTACTGCTATCTTTCGTGACTCGTTTTCAGGGATTTTTAACTCAGCCATAAAAATTAATACTTTAAGATGCTCTTCTTTTTAAAAAAAAAAAAAAAAAAAAAAAAAAATATTAAGCCCTGAAAATAACATTAAATGTGAATGCCACTGTGACTTTGCCTACTACCAAGAACTGAAAACTATCCATTTATGGCAAACTCTATGCAATGTATTTTGGAAATGTAGTAATGTGTTCAAAATGTACACAGTACAGTTGCAGATACTCACATGAGGAATAATAAGTGACGAGAACTAGAGGAAAATCCATGTAGGAATCTCTTGTTAGCTCTGTGGACACTTGACTTACACAGTCTACAGAAAGTATTATATTTACTTTTAATCCACCTTTTGCTAAAACAATTGTGTTGTCACTTGTGTCCTGTGCATAACTTATGGAAGAAGGAAACGGATGTTTAGTGGTGGAAATTGTATTGTATGCAAACATACGTTCTGCAAAAATAGGCAATGGGAAACGTTTCTCTCACTTGATGGGAAAGCAGCAAGGTCACTCGAAAGAGTTGGATTCTATAGCTGGCTACTAGCATACCACTTTCAGCTTTTCTTTGTCAGATGATGATGGTTTGACCAAAATACAGTAACTTTTTTTTTTTAGACTGTAGTAGGTGGCAATGTAGAATATTATTATTAAAGTAGAGTTCCGCTAGAAATCTCTATTTACGGTCAGTGTGTTCTTTATGAATGTGGGCTCAAGTCAGTAAACTGTAACTGAAAAGTAAGCTGATAGTGGAGGGAAATTAGTAATGTAAAATATATTTGCTGCTTGGGTTTGCTGCCCAAAACTTGTACATTTGTTAATGCAGTATGTGAAGAAAGATTACATATGGCTCAGTTTAAATGATAGTAAGCATAATAATACTGAGTTGAATTAAAAATAACCAGTTTTTCTGTCCTGTTGTAACTAGATTGTTCTCTAGTTAAGTGGATCTCTTACATTTTGAGTAGGGTATTTAAAAATTAATGCTTGCTTGAAAGGGGGAATGGGAAGACAGAGTGGAATTTTTTCCAGTGGTGGTAATGTTGGTGCTATGGCATGTCTAGTGTTTACTGTAGAGGAAATTAGACTTGTAACGCAGTTTCTTGTAGTACACTTCAGTATCAGTCTTCATTTACAGTGATCTAAAAATGGAAGGGCAGAAACAGCGACATCCTTCTGGTGGCGTTTCAGTCTCTTCAGAGATGGTTCTTGGATTGGAAGGAGTGGAGCTTGGAGCTGATGGCAAGGTAAGGAAATATTTTTTTTTCTTGTAGAGTCCACCATGCTAATGAATGGAGCTGCGGGTGGAATAGAGAATTGAGGATTGGTGGGTCTCAGTGGTGTTCCCTACTCTGTCACTATATGACCATGAGGCGTAGACATTAAGTGACCTGCCTTACTTGCCCATCCCACCAGAGGTGCTGAAGCTTAATTATTGTGTATAAAGCACTTTGAGATCCTTTCATGAGAGGTATCCCGGGAGGTGGAGAAGAACTACCTTCTCCATGTGACACTGATGGGCCATAAGCGTCATGCTGGGTCTGGTGAGACTGGTAGGGAGGCCCCTGTGAAGTTCATTCTCCCCAATGACAGAGGAGATGTCTTCTCCTAGGGTTCCCAGAGCAGTGTACTGATGCTGCCAGCTTTGGTGCAGATATGGGCCCAGCCTCAGATTAGAATATTCATGTTCAGTTATTTGGCATGCTGCCCAAATTCAGCTGACAATGCAAATGTTGGAAGAGAACTAGTGACTCCTCAAAAGTTTATATTTGTGCCAAACCTAAATGAAATTTAATGGGACAAAGAAATAACACTTTTCTGGCCCCTGGCTTTCTCCCTGTTGAATTTCCCAAGGCCTGCTGCAAACAATGGAAGCTACTCAAAAACAGTTGCAAGCATTTTTTTTAGAATAGAAAGTGTTAGCCTAAATATAGAGGTAATTCACAGCTCCTCCTATAATTACTAACACCTGTTGTTGTCTTTATTTAGGTTGTGTCCTATGCAAAGTTCTTGTATCCAACCAATGCCCTTGTTGGCCGCAAAATTGATAATCATGGTGCTGTGCCTCCATGTCGATTCGGTGCTTCACGGAGTCTTATGGGGTCAAGACATAAAACTGTAACAGCCAAAACAATACCATCAGGAACAGAAATAGGTAAAAACTCCATATGGCTTTGCACTGCTTGCATGCAAGGGGAACTGCAATACCCTTTTTCCTTGTAAGATGCTATAAAATGGCAGGAATACATTTGCCTGGAACAAGGCTAGATTACAGTAGGAACTGAAGGCAGTCAGCAAAAAGCACTTTTAGGAAGGATTTGATAAAGTTGAGAATTCTTCAGGAGGCCATTCCGTAAAGCTGTGGCCAAAGACTAGTGAAAGGATCAAATGAGTAGACTAGAGATAACTTAAGCACAAAGGAGTGAAAAGCTCAGGGGAGATAAAGGGCTGCACAACAGAACAGCACTGATCTTTGGAATTGTATTTTATTACCTGTTTCTGAGTAATGAGTTTAGTTATGTTTCCTATCAGGAGAGACAACACTAGGCTTTGTAAAAGATAGGTTTCTCCGCCCTACCCCCCAACTCTTCTGAAGAATTACTTGAACACTTGGAACACATGGAAATGTAAGAGAGAACTCTCCCTGCCAGTATCATGACAAGGCCTAACCTAAAGGAACACTGATAAGTGATTTTCTTAAATTCAGACTAAATACCATGAAGTCTGTATCCAACTGACTGCCCAACAGATTTTATTTTTTAAGAGTATAAACAAGTTCATTTTGTCTGTGCCATCTGTGAGGAGGTGCTATTGCTATTTTGACATGTGCGAGTTTTGGTCATGCGAGAGGTAGGGAGGGGAATAAACTTCTGCACACTTACAGAATAAGAGATCTAGTCACAGTTTTGCTCAAAATAGAGAAACAAATTACTGGAGTAGATTCCCTAAAGTAGCAGCATTTAAATTATTCAACTCTGATATTTAAGTGACATCTTACTTGCAGAAGATGTTTCCTGTGTCCCTTTCTCAGCAATTAAACACCCCAACCCACTAGCTCTTGCTGTTCAAACCAGAAACCAATATACCTTACAATGCTTCAGTGGTAAAAAGGCAACTGTGTAAAAGTGACATAGCTAATTCAACAGATCTGCTACCTGTACATGCTTTACAAAACAAATGTGGTGTTCTTGTTCATACTGTAGAGTCAATACATCTTTGTGAAAGTGAGTTGGGTTCTGTTGTGGCTCATGCATCAGTGATTCTAAGTGCAGAATCTTTTATCGTGTGGTAATGCATGAGCTGGCAAGATCTCAGTTGAACTTTCAGATCCAGATTTAAGGCTGCATGACTGGCTATTGAAGTGTTCATCTTTCTGCTTGCTAAAAGAGCACATTTGGAACCATGGAAAGATATAAATATGGAATGATATGGATATCATTTTTAGTCATTTTTCCAATTATAGTCACACTTGAAAACAGTATTCTAACGGGAGAACATAAAATAGACTTTTGTATCTCTGGCCAATGTATGTAATCAGTTTACTCTCTCTTGCCACTAAACTAGAATCTCCAATGCTGGGCCATTTCTGGCATCCTTATGCAACACCCAGAAATAACATTTTTTATAAAAGGAACTTTCTTTCAGGCCTTTACCTCTGCTGCTTGAATGTTCCAGGTAGAAGGAACCTGCTGTGCTGCTAATGTATCAGAGGTGTTCTCGAACAGTCTGCTGACTTCAGTGGAGCATAAGTAGCATGACAGTAGAACACCAGGTGCAACAGAATGCCAGTAGGCGAAAATAACTGCATCCTTTTAACTCAGCAGTGTAAGGACTAATGATGAAAACATCCAGCTGACTCCTCTACCCCACACAACTGCTCACCTTCTTTCTAAATGTAGAGAGTGGGCCAGATTCTTTCTTGTGCTCCAGCCCCTTTCTGCCACTCTGGAAGTGGCCTTTGCAGAATAATCCTGGTGTAACATGTTCCTAGATAGGGCAGAGTGCTTTTCTCTTCTGTTTCTACCACCCCCCTGCCCTAGCATAAGTAGGAAGGAAAGGGGGTGGCCAGAGTATTGTGCACTCCAGCTATGCTCATCTGGTGTAATAGCCACTAAGAGGTTGTTACAAGACAGTACAACAAAAAAGCAGCTCCAAGACTGCGCTAAATGCCAGGTCCCTGGTTAAAGCCAGAATATGGGAGGTACAAAAACAGATCCTGATCCCATTGAAATCTTTGGCTTGGACAGTTGGAGATAAGGTTGTCTTCTCACTCTTCATTCTTTTCACTAGAACCCTTGTAATATCTATGGACTGAGTATTTTTCGATTGAGATCATGGGGTATCGTAATGTTTATAAACAATGCGTGTGTGTCATCCTCTCTTTCAGTCTGCATTATGGACGAGTTCTTGTTCGTGGTAGATCTTAATGCTTTTTCACAGCTGTATGTCACATACAATGCATTGCTACTTTTGAGCAGCAAAAAAAAAAATTGCAAACTTATAACATGCTTATTTGAAAAAAAAAAAAAAAAAAGCACTTGCCTTTTTGTCTCCTGTTGTCACCACCTTACAAGTACTGTCTTTGTAGTCAGAATATTATGCACTGTAGTGTCTCCTGGAGCATGAGTAGGTGACCTGCAGCTTTTGAGTTTGTAGATCCAAGAATTTGGGGCATTGAGTAGTCTAGTTAAATGAATTTTCTCCTCTCATTTGCAGATTGCCTCTAATCTTAGAGATGCATAAGGAATCTTTCTTTAAAACTAATTTGTTTATCTTGCAACTCATTTTGTATTTACGTCTCCCATTCTTCCAGTAAACGAAGTTGGTGAGTCGTCAGAGTATAATCCAAATCTCCTGGATGATCCTCAGTGGCCCTGTGGGAAACACAAGCGTGTCCTCATCTTTGCATCTTACATGGTAAGAAATTTGATATATTTTAACTGAGCAGCTGTCTGGCTCTCTGTCCATACATACTCAGCGCATGGATGCTCAGTGTCAGTAAAGAACTACCTTGAATAAAATGTACCCTTTGAGTACTTATTGGGAAAGCTATAAATAGGCATAGTTGTGCATTGAACTTGAGCACTACTGAGTTAGAGAGCAGTGCCAAACACTACATTAGTAATAGATTACCAGAGAATGCTAAGGATCTTCTGTCCTCAGGGAGATTAAACTTCAGTTTGAGATTGGATGGTGATGACCCAGTTAAGCATACATTCCTTGCATATTCACTGCAATAGAGTCTATGTTCAGTAGTGCATAAATTAGTTAACTTATTCCTAAACAATATTATGGACAAAGGTACACTTTAAAGATGTTGCAGCAAAAGCTTGTCTATTAGAACTATGTGGAAATGACTGGATATCAGTCATTTAGAACACTTTTTGTCTGTTATCTATAACCGTTGATCAGTGGCAGCTACAAAAAGTGAATTTTATGAGCCTCTGGGATTAGTTTACGCACAGCTACTTTGCTTAACACATTAAAGCAATTAGTCTTCCTGACCATTTGTTCCAGGAGTGAACTCTATTTTATTAAATTAGAAGGCACTCTTAGAGCATTGAAATCTTGCAAAACATTGGACGCTAGTTACATAGAGAGAAACAGCATAAAGGTCAAAGAGTAGATCCAACAACAAAAGAGAGAACTGATTTCAGGATTGTTGTCTGTTCCCAGGAACACTATCCGCTGGAGCTGTAGGATTCTCTGCCACTTCCCTCAAGAGAAACTGACTCAAAGCAACAAGACAGTAGTTGGGTCATTTGGGAGCTATGGTCTACTCCGTATCTTAGAATTAGGATTTCTTCATTTTGCCACACTTTGGCTCCTTTATTTTTTTCAAAGCATCGCAGTGAGATTGGGATTACAACTTTCCCTTGAAATGGCCTTATTTCAACTGGTTGTCTAGCAGTTACTCTATTCCACTAACTTTATGTGCATCACATGTAATGCTGATGTTTGTAACAGCAGGTTACCACTCTTAAGGCCAGAAGGCTTATTTACCCTGCACAAACTTCATTCTCTGGCACCTCTTTTCATGAGACCACATAGCCCTGCTCACAAATATTTATTGACCCTGAATGCTTTGGGGAAGAAGTGAACTCTTTCCTCTCTCATTATATAGGCTATGAAACAATACTTGGCTCTTAAATACACAAGCTTTACAATGCTCTGAAGTTGTGGACAGACTAATAGCAGACTGATGGTGTTGTGGCCTGTAACAGGCATCTATAACCGCGTCTAACATTCCATACTGGTCACTGGCATGACTCTATCATGATAGTTTAGTAGGGAAGTTCTCACAATAAGCAGTGTCACTGACAGTTGAGTCCTAGCTTCACAGGAGTGTCCCCACACTGCCCTCTGTTTGTTGAAGGTACAGCATTGGGTAGTTAATGAAGCCTGTATGTCAGGCTCTGAGAAGCTCATACTAGAAAGGGAGCCTGAGCTATTGGGCAAGTCGCTGACCCTCCCAGTTTCAGTTTGAGTCTGTAAAATGGGGATAATTCTGTCTTGCAAATTGCTGAGTTTTTTTTTAATATTGTGTAAGCACTGGGTGTGCACTATAGGAGTGCAAAATATTATTAAAGATGTCTGTCTTACCCTCTGTTTGATACAAAGGCATGCTTGAAGGGTACCTATAATGCATTGTAAAACATGAAACCACAAATGTTATAGAAAATTTGCCTCTTTTGTTTCAGACCACAGTAATAGAATATGTGAAACCCTCAGACCTTAAAAAGGACATGAATGAAACTTTTAAAGAGAAGTTTCCTCACATCAAGCTAACACTGAGCAAAATTAGAAGGTAAGAAACAAGCACTTGAGAACAGAAAGGGGAGAGTGAATGGCCTTTAAGTCTCTTGTACAAGCTGCTTCCTCTAATGCTTATATGGAATTAAGTATTAATTCTATTAATAGTGTATATGATTAAATACTGATGATCTCTTATTACCAGTTAAGCTGGCTGAGATGGCAGCCATTACAGGAATACTTAAGATGCTGGGAATGGTCCTCATATAACTCAACCTAAAAGTAGTTATTTTCAGACAAATATTGCTTCCTTGTTAACTTAGTACTAATATAATGTTAGCAAATTACAACCGACTCGGCAATCCTTCTGCGAACTATGGATCAAAACATAAGTGGACTTCAGAGCCTACAATGTGCTCCACCTTTTCTATAAGCTGTCTGTGCCTCCATCTGGGACCACATGGCAATCTGTTTCTGTTTTGAGTAACAAGAAACTATCCTGTTGTCTTGGATTGCTGTAGAAAACTGCAGAATGAAGAAAAAATCTAGGCAACTTCACCTTTCCATCCCAGAACATGGCAATTATCTTTAAAGAGAACTACAGTGATTTGTTATAGTAGCTTTTAGTGAAATAGTGATAGGAAATACAGATATTCAAAATATAATTTCAGATATTTTTAGAAATACCCTATGAACACATTAACTTCTGTCTTCAGGGAGGGGTACTGTAGCCCCTCTTTATAGGGGTGTAGTTTTGATGATACAGTGCTGAACTTCCCAGGGGGAAGACTCTTTTCTCTAAATAGCAAACTTAGGCCCTGACTCTGCAAACCCTTATGCACTTTAATCCTATTCACTTCAGTGGGACTTTGCATTAGCATCAATTTCGATAGGAGTCCCATGAATGGAGGGTTGGCGGGATTGAGCCCTATGGAAATTCAGACACCACTTAAAAGTTACTAAACTGATTTTCAGCAATTTTAACAGAGTTTTCAGTTAACTTTAAAAAAAAAAATTTGGAACTGAGTTTTTAGTGGGACTTGAATTCTTATTTTCTCTGCCCTAATCTGTTTCATGAAGCTGTCAAGGTGGCAGTTTCCTGTTTGGCTATTAATTCTTATATTTACACACTGAATATTTTCTTAGGGACTTAATTTTCTTAGTATGACCACTGCAGCTCTTTACAATCAGAGATATTACATCATTTTTTGTTTAATATACAGTGTCTTGGATGTGGAGAACTACAGATGAGGATGTTAAATTTGAAAAATCTAGTATTGTATTTGCATGCAGACACCCTGCCCTGAAGTCCTGTTTCCCCTCTTCTCCTCAATAGCTCCTACTCCCTATTCTTGCACGTTTAGAGAGAGATCTTTCACAGATACAGCATGACCAATAGCACTACAAGCTTGCCACACTGCCCTGCTAATTTGCCGTAAAACTGATGTGGAGGGACCATCTCCAAGAGACAGGGAGGTTGTTTCCTTGGCCTCTGAAAGTGCCGGTTAATGCCAGCAATCATGGTCGTTTCTGCATTGGGCAGGCCTGTCCACTGTCCAAACAGCCTTCAGATGGTAACAGCATTGTTGAGAACTAGTCTGGATTAGATATGAACAGATTCATAAATTCAGGGCCTTTACCAGGGCCAGTCCCTTTACCAATCCTTGATTCCTTCACACTACAGAGTTTCTAATGTCTTTTAGAAACCATTTCGTGTGATAAAGATATTTTGTCCCTACACAGCTTAAAGAGAGAGATGCGGAACTTGAGTGAAGAGTGCAATCTAGAGCCAGTTACTGTGTCAATGGCATACGTTTATTTCGAGAAGCTTGTTCTCCAAGGCAAGCTCAACAAACAGAACCGCAAACTGTGTGCTGGTGCTTGTGTGCTTCTTGCAGCCAAGATCAGCAGTGATCTCAGGAAACATGAAGTTAAACACCTTCTTGATGTAAGTATAGTTTGAATTATTTCATACACTGTCATAAATAAGCTCTGCCTTTTTATTAAGATTGCAGTCTTGTATTTTAAGAGCTAAGACCAAGACTTTTTCAAAAATGAGTAACCAAATTTAGGCTCCCATCCTAAAATCAGGCACCTGTTTTGGGCGGGGAATGGCTTGTCTTTATTTGATCTCCAAACAGCACCTGTAAAGCTTGTGGACTTGTCCCTTTCAGCATGCAAAAACCTGTGTGTTTGTATGTAAACTGGGTAATTTGGCTGCCAGTTACCAGAGTTGAACCCATAAATTGGTCTGTTTCTAGTTTTGGAAGCCAACTGCATATTTGATCCTGTATGTATGTATGTACAGCTCAGACCATAACATGATTACTTTTCTTTCTTATGCTGGTATGATCTGTGACAATCTAGTGGCTATCCTGAGGATAACTGCTGATCGGATTTTCTCCTCTTCTTTTTTCCCCCTCCCCACTCAAAAAATGCCATTGCAGAAACTAGAAGAAAGATTCAGATTCAACAGACGAGATCTCATTGGATTTGAATTTACAGTGCTTGTAGCTTTGGAGCTGGTCCTCTACCTTCCTGAAAACCAAGTTTTACCTCATTATAGACGTCTCACACAGCAAGCCTAACCAAAGCTACATTCCAGCTGCTCACCAGTGGCTCTGGGGATTAACAGCATTACTTAACACTTTGCTCCTGAATTTGACACTTGCCACTGACCTTTTCTATGTCACGGTGTGCATCAGATCATGCCTACAGCTAGTTTGAAGACTGCAGCATGACTTGTAAACAGTCAAGATGTAAATTAACAATACAGGTACCAAGTCTGTATCAGGAGATGGTACAGAAAGGGTTGTCTTGAACTTTATTTTCCTTTGGAGATTAAAGCACAAATGATTCACAAACTAGCTGCCTTTGTGGCTACTGGCTATTCTGCATTTTCCTTTTCAGTTTTACTAGGAAATGGTCAGTTCTTCCCTACAATGGATGCTACACTATTATTCTCTTAGATTGTTTCAACCTTTATTTTCTTCCTTGAAACTAAAGGGAGCATCATTTCCATTCAAAAAAATCATAAACTTCAAATAGAATATCTGAGAATTTTCTTGCATTTTTACATTAATAAAATGCATACTTTATTTTTTTAAAGATGTGCCTAAAACTGACTGGTCTGGTACCAGTACTTTTTACGTTACTTATGTTGCATAATAGTGAATCCTGAATTTAAATAGCAATGTATCCTTTACCTGCATTTGCCTTGCATATAGTGAAAACAATTCCAGTATATCTGCACTAATATTACAGAGGGGATTTGTACTATCGATCTATAGGTAACAAGTTGAAACTATTCTAGTTCAACTTCTTTAACTATTAATACCTGAATAAAGGTTTTATTTTAAAAAAGGAAAGGAAGCTTGTGTTCGGCAATCTATCATGAAATATCACGCTTGTTGAACACATTAGCTGTAGCAAAGCAGTTTGTAGTTCATTCTTGTAGTTCATTGTTCAATTGGAGATAAGAAATTGACTTACATGTGAGATAATCACCGTATTATCATTTATAATTTTGATTTGTTTTCTATAGTCTGAAACTAAGCACCTTTTTAAACGTGACCATGTCTCTCATGAGTGATCTTTCTCTGCTTTGTACACAAGTGTTTCAGCCAGTATTGCTATGGATTCCGAACTAAGCTAATGAAACAAAGTATGTCCAGTTGTTAAATTGTTACTTTTTACTCAGTTCTTCCAAGCATTGTGCCACTGTGATGGGCCTCATGAAACTGGCGTTTGTTGCACATTTGATCAGCCATTCAGTTAGAGGTTAATGTTCAGCAGTACTCTGATGTTTATGCAAACGTTAAATAACTTTTTCCACTGTTGCCCAGACATTTGGTTTAAATAATTCTGAAACATGTTGTACCTTTAGCAATACAGTTAGTTGCTCTTGGGGGTTTTTTCTAATCAATATTATGATACAAATAAGTGTTTGTGTGTGTTTGCAAGAGACAAAAATAATACAAAATTTGTTTGTGACTAACTTAGATACTAGACCTCTTCCTGAGGTAAAAAGGCTACCAGGTTTCTGATACATGGAGTACTGTAAATTTCAACTCCTTGTGTGTTTGTGGCCACTAAATAAGAACAAACATAAAACTGGCGTCTTGCTATTGAACTACATTTTTCTAAGGCCAGTTTGACTTCAGTGAAATTGAAGCAAACTTAGTAGAGCCTTTCTCTTTAAGCAGCACTCGAAAGGTATTTTATATTTTAATTGCAGTAATACCACTCAAGTCCTAAACCTAGTAGCTCTATATAACAACAACTTTAGTGCAAGTAAATATGCACCTTCTGGTCAATGCGCAGGACATGAATTTTATAAAGCTGCTTCTCTGTAAAGTTTAACATGCATGATAAATGTATTAATCTGGGAGAATTTTACAAACTTTTAAAATTGGAAGATAGCTAATATCCAACTTGCCAATTGAATTTATTTTCCAGAAGAAAGGTTAGAAAATTCAGTTATTTGCTAATGTTCTATACTGAATAATTAGTGCTGATTTTATAAGTTCTATTTTACTAAAGTATTAGACTAACACTTGTGGTTTGCCAACTTAGCTTTTTTTTTTTTTTTTTTTTAAATAACACAGTGCACTCAATTTAATAATGGTCCACTATCTGCTACAGATTTCTCCAAATCAGGCAATACCTTTTCTTTATCTAAGAATGGACAAACTTAATATGGAACTTAAGTGTTTGGGGAAGTGGTAAATGTAAAACTCTCACAGGGTATTTGTCCAAAAAGTGTAATATCATTTGTCATGTTACTGTAAATATGTCTAAAAATGTAGTGCTCCCAGACAACTTGTGCTGTTGTTTTTAATTATAGGAGTTAAATTGCTTTAAACTAATATGTAACAGAGAAAAGATGCTCTGACTGAAATGTAAACATTAAAGTCTAATCCTGCAATCCTTCCTCAGATATTGTAGACTGGAATGGAAGCTGTGCCTGAATAAGGATGCAGGTTGTTGTGTCAGTGTGTAAATGGGAAAGCTGGTTTTATTCTACCAGCAAAATGTAAAATTACACCTTCCTAAGATAAAGCATGTATTCTTCAGAGCCGTGTTTTAAGGCTTTACCATAATAGGTGCTCATTTTAAACCTCTGCGTGCACACAGCCAAAGCTCTGAGCACTAAAGGCCTAGATATTATGAGTCAAAATTGTATCATGGGAATGGTCTATTATATACAGTGTTCACTGTGTGTAAATTTCTATAAGAAGGAAACTCTTCTGTAACACCATAGAAATCTTGTTTCAAGTGTGAAGATGGGTTATTGATCCCAAATAGTCATTTTAATCAACCGTCTACAACTTGTATGTTGGGTACCTTTTTCTGTGACTTATCTGTACAGAAATAGTGATCCTCTTGGCAAAGGCAGTAACATACATACGTGTGTGTGTAATGTTTTATAGTAGTTAACATTCTCTTCCCTAAATTGGCTTAGAGTCCTATTCAGTTAAGCCTTATTGTGATATATTTATCTGGTTATAGAAAAGCTGCCACTGTGTGGTAGAAAATATTACTGCAACATTATCAATGTCTAAACCAAAATGGGACCCAACATAACATTCTAAGAGAGATGTTGCACTTTTTCATGCAAAAACAAAACATTTTTTCCTTTAAAGAGAAATGCTGGTCTTACATTTGGGGGTGTGGTTTAATTATGTATCACATGTAAATATGTGCTGCTTAGATTCAGCACAATGAAGACTCTTGATAGGAGCTTGTACATTTTTATGTAAGCTGTTATAGTTTTGTGTCTTGGTAAATTAAATTAAAGTCTCTTTGTAATTTGTCTAATATCTTTTGATGAAATTGTGGGATAGAAAAGCTGTGAAATAAAATTTGTTTTGATACATATTTTGTAACCAGTCAAGTTTGACATATTTTGGCTTGTCTGGAAAATATTCCTTTAAGAAAACTCTAGCCGTAAGAGCCTTTCCTTTGCCGCCTTCTAAATACGTGGCAGAAAGAGACAATCCAAGTCAATTTTCAAAAAAGCTATTCAGGATAGTTTCATGTACTACACTTGCCTCTGAATCCATGTCTGTGGGTTTTCAATAATGCCCTATTTTTTTTAAAAAAAAATACTATGTGAAAGTACCACACAAACTGGAGAAGCTGACTAAACATGCATGGAAACTACTGCTGTCTAATTAATTTAGTCTTTCAGTTACAGCAATCATATCACATTTCAGTATGAAATTTTTCTTATGGCAGGCTTCATTTAATACATCGTTTAACTCTAGGACAAATTCATTTTAACAAGGCAGGTACTTACTACCTTATAGACTTTGAGGCCACAAGGGCTCATCATGATCATCTAGTCCAGGGGTTCTCAACCTTTTTCTTTCTGAGGCCCTCCCAACATCCTGTAAAAACTCCACGACCCCCTTGTGCCATAACTATTTTCTGCATATAAAAGCCAGAGCCAGTGTTGGAAGGTAGCAAGCAGAGCAACTGCCTAGGACCCTTGGCACAGTGGGTGCCATGTAGCTAAGTTGCTCAAGTTTCAGCTTCAGCCTTGGGTGGCAATGCTCGGGGCCCTGGGCTTCTGCCCCAGACGATGGGACTTCAGCTTTCTGCCCTGAGTCCCCTCCCCGCAAATCTAATGCAGGCCCTGCTTAGCGGACCCCCTGAAACTGGGCAACTAGGTGCCCTGGACTCCTAGTTGAGAATCACAGCTCTAGTCTGACCTGCTCATTGCAGGCCACAGAACCCTGCCCACCCACTCCTGTAATAGACCCATAATCTCTGGCTGAGTTACTGAAGTCCTCAAATTGTGATTTAAAGACTTGTTAGAGAATCCACCATTTACACTCATTTCAACCTGCAACTGACCCAAAAAGGCAGGCAAAAAAACCCTGGGTCTCTGCCAATCTGACCCTGGAAAAAATTCCTTCCTGATCCCAAATAGTGGGATCAGTTAGACCCCGAGCATGTGGACAAGACCCAGCAGCCAGACACCTGGGAAAGAATTCTCTGTAGTAACGCAGAACCCTCCATATCTAGTGTCCCATTACTGGTCATTGGAGATAAGTCACCTGAAAGTACAAACTGGGAGGACTCCATGCAGAACAGAACACAGCGGTGCCACAAAAAGAAAAGGAGTACTTGTGGTACCTTAGACTAATAGTGGTGCCATAGCTCACTTTGAGAATGGACATGCTTGTTAGACAGAGAAGCGACAAAGGAGGAAAGAAAGGGCACAAGAGTTCAGCCAACAACTGTCTCCTCCAAGATTACACCGGTTACTTCTGTGGGAAAATCTGCAAGGCATGAATTGGGCTCCTCAGCCACTTAAAAACCCACCAATGAACCCCCTTGACAAACACCCTCCTCACATGGAGGAATAGCTAAAGACATGCTATTGTAGGCAGTCTCATCGTACCATCTTCCCCATAAACTTATCAAGCTCAGTCTTGAAGCCAGTTGAGTTTTTTACCCCCACTACTCTCCCTGGAAGGTTGTTCCAGTCTCCTTTCCATGCCCCTACTATTTAAAGTAAGGACTGCTATTTCTGTGTGTCTCCCTCCCCCCCATCCCCAAAACTGAACTGCTTTCTAAACTACTGCTTGCTCACTTTTGCATGCATATGGCATCTGCAGAGCAATATGCTATAGATGCAGTTGTATGTCCATAAGGCAAGAATTTCAAGCCCTCCTCTGTGACAGTGTGGATATCATCCAGTTCACCTTTGAATCTGTATTTGGGGCACTGGTTGTTTGGTTTGGATGTTCTCACCCCAGTTGCATGAAGGGGAATTTTTGATTTTCCACTTGTATATTGAGTAGCCACATCTTCCAGGGTTTGTTTGGATGCAGTTGAAAGTGGTCCAAAGTTTGCATAGCAGGTTGAAACCAGGAGGGCGGCTTTTTGGGTCAGTAATAATGTGCTTGCTTGGAATGGTAAGTGGGGTCCAGACACTTTCCCATTCCCTGGCCGGATCCAGAGACAGCAGATGGTCGTGTGTGGTCCATAATGTTTTTTGCTGTTGCTGTTTGAATCAACTTTTACAGTGTCTGGCAGCCTCAAATACTGGTTTTGTCTCATGCAGCAAATGAATAAGTTAAATAAAAGGCAGCCATAATTACATACCCACTATAGATAATGTAGAATGTTAATTTAGTTCCACAGACATGGCCTCTGAATTTGAGCCAGCAGCAAGCAATTGATAAACAATCCACAAATGGCTCCAAAGTGAAGTTCTAAACTTAAACAGTTCAAACTAGACACTTGTTTCAATGCCTTACTTTTAATAGCAGCTGTTAGGGGGTTTATTCCTTTATCCACTTACTTCCCTGGTCCTTCTCCCATGAACAGAGAGCAACACTATCTAAAGTCCAAAAGTGTAAACAATTTGATTATTGGGGTGAACTTCCAGCAAGGATGATTCCAGTTTCCTTCCTTAGTGTCCCCCTTCCCAGCTCTTCCCACACCACAGAGCCTTACCTCTGTCCCTATTCCCATTCCCCCCCTTAGCAAAACATGATTCCAATTTCCCTACCCCTTACTTCCTGATTGACTGCAGATTATAGAGTAAAACTTGTTCTGCTTAGCTATACCTTCACCTATCATTTTACTGAAATTTAACCAATTTTAACATATTGTAACATGATTATTTAACCAACTATATCCCACCACCTTAATTAGTTTATACCCAGCAAAAAATTATACAGCAGCCAGAAACAATCACCAAACCAGACAGATTATATAGACAAACAATAGGGAAATGGGGACTATAGTGATAGAACACCACAAAAAATGAGGATTTCGCATCCCAGCTATTGATAAGCGAGTTCTTGCCAGACAGGATGCTATTAAATTAAGTTTGCTTCCCAGCTTATGGCTGTCTCTGCTACTTAGTCAAAGATCTTAGCCTAAGACCAGGGCTTCAGACTGTCACAGTAAGAGAAGGCCCTTACACTGGCAGCCAGTGATTTTGATTCTTTCTTTTATACCTCTAGAACTAGCTAAGTGATAAGAATACACTTATTCTTAGAGCATAGGCCTTTACAGACAGGCCTGAATATCTATATCCTAACACTCCACCCCTTTTTTTCTTTTGGGATCCTTCTGCCCAGGTGTCCCTGGAAAAGCATAGGACATATGGTGACACATTTCCTGATAGAGCCAGGCATCAAGGTGGAAGGTGTCAATATTCCATTTGTCCTACTGCCCCTTGTGTAGTATAGTGCCCTGCATCTTCTCTCATACAGGCATACCACGCCTATTTCAATTGGTGTTCCAGACTTTCCATTATAGGGGGCCCAAGAAGGTTGGGTCCGGGTTGTCTAGTATACTGCAGGGTGGGGAGGGCTTACTACATTATTTATAGGTTATCTCCATATGCAATGTAACACAAGTACAGTTAACAATACAAAATCCCCAGCAACACCGAGTCCTGACCACTGCAGTATGGTCCAACAGCCAAGCCACCACCAAAACACTGCCTCTCCTCCTTTGACAGGGTCATGATCTTGTGTGTCTAGTTGCCGGCAGTTGCAACAAGCTGCCCCTGCAGGTTTTGCATGCTTTTGTTCATATCATAAGTCCATTGAATGTTCACAGAGAAATGGGATATTGTCCAAACCAACTTAACCACTTGGTATGGAATCAGGCCATACACCCTGGTTTGATTATTTATAGCAATAAGATTTAGATAGCAGCATGTAGGTGTGTGTAGTTTGGTTATGGGCTGGTGTAATTGTGCCCCAGTAATATGTACATTCCCAGCAAAACACCTTATACACAGAACACCCAACTGTCCAGCCCTTGCATAGGCCATTGATCCTGCTCCTCCATAGTCATAGGAGAGGGGCAAATCCAAACATCTTCTGTTGATTTACACTATTTTACACACCCCTCCATTGATTCCCAGTGAGCTCCTCCCCTTCTCATTATTTCCATAGGGCTTGCGGGGACCACCTTAGTTGCCATTCCATATATCAAGGTACCATGGTAGCTATTACACAGGTGCTGGCCTCCTAGTTGAGCATTTTGCATTCCCATACACATCTCCCCCCACCCCCCCAAGGTCAGCCTTTTGAAGCCTTCCCTCACTCATGTCATGAGGATTTTTGGTTATTGAAACACAACAATGCTAGCAACAAGACAAAAACCACAGACAAAACACAAAATATAGATCCATGGTATTCTGGGTTATTTTTCCACTGGTGCCAGCTTGCTTGTAGAGTGTCTGAAAAACAAACCATTTCCACCCCCACCCACCCCCCAGTGGGGACAGGTTATTGCTTAATAATAATAATAATAATAATACCACCACTTCCTTGCTAATTGCAGGAAAAACAGAAGAATTACCTCCAGGCTGTCCTTATTTTATTCTATAGTCAGGCTAGTGAATTAACCCCTCACTGGTCATTTATGAAAATCATGAGGTGGTGTACCTTAGTTTCCCCTCCTGTACAACAAAACAAGTTTGCAATAGTTTCTCTGCTGTACCAAGCTTTAAGTTTATTCTTAGGAAATAGCAGAGACACAGCTTCAGATTTTAGCACTGTACACACACACACCTACCTACCTAAGGGTTAACCTGTCCCCCTTATTTTTAGGCTTGACTTGTTTTTTTTACCTCCCTTTCCTGGAGGGCCATAATCTGAGTCTTCTAGTAACTTTTTTGCTGACCAGATGTATTCATTATTTGCAGCTCCTTTGTGCCCATCAGCTAGGTAATTTGCATTTACACAGAGGCTTTTTAGCTTGCTTTTGGATTCAAAGCTATTAGCAGCTCAGAGACTGTCTTAAAAGGGAAACATTCCACTTCCACTAAAGTTTTGATTACTTTCCACTTTCATCTCCTACTCCAAAACACACAGAGATCTGAAAAAGAAAGCACAACCTATTGTGGCTCCTTTTGGAGCCCTAATGGAATTTTAATTAAGTACCATGTTTTGTTTGCATTTTTTTTTTTACCCCTTCTCCAATATACACTGCACATGTCCTGGGAAAATGCACATTTCTTTCATAGTTTAACCTCCATAACATTGTATTAGCCATATTAATTTTACACAAGGTGTAACTGCCTCCCCCATGCCCACAGAGTTTTTATGCACACCCACCAAAATGACAGTCCAATCCCCCAGAGCCACCCCAAGGATGAGTGTTCTCATCATTCCTCCCCTTTTCCTTTTCTTTTACCTGTGTACACAAAATTCTCTTTTGTTTAACATTTCTTGCACTGCGATTAATCTTTTACACATCTGTACCCGATTACACTCCCATCTTGTACAACTAGACACAACCAGGGGCAGCCAAGTTAAGTTCCAATAGAAACCCCTTACATTCCTTTAGTGATTTTGATTACATTACCCAAGTCAAATAATTTTGATCAGATTCTCTCTCCGCAGGAGTCCCTTATAGACCATTTCTGAGGGAAAAGGGCGCATTTTCCCTCAGAATAGCTGTAAAGGCTTCTAGGGACAGAAGCCTAGTGGTGGTAGTAGCCACTTTATCTGACCCTCTTGGATACTTTAATTACCAAGCTTCCTTCCAATGTGACTGCACAGAGTTGCACATACAGTTTAATAATATAACTCAGTTATATAAATGTAACAAAAACTTCCTTTTTGTAACATCACAACTGTTACTCTTTAACATCTTCACAACAGTTACCTTTTATCATTTCCACAACTCCCAAATGTTTACTTTCCTGAAAACCCTGTATTATCAATTTTTGCAAAAGGTATTTGTAACTTTTCACTTCCTTCTTTAAATCACTTACTCTTACATTTAGTTCATTAAAGGTAGTGCAATTTGTTTTAACAACTTAGCCACCAAGTACAATTATTGCCACACAGCTGCCTTAACCTGTGCTGTCTTTACCTTTGTTAGTCAAATTTGTTAGTCTCTAAGGTGCCACAAGTACTCCTTTTCTTTTTGCGAATACAGACTAACACGGCTGCTACTCTGAAACCTGTGATTATGCAAGGCACCGAATTTAGCCGTATAGAGTGAAAATTTGTTAGTCTCTAAGGTGCCACAAGTACTCCTTTTCTTTTTGTCTTTACCTTGAGACTGTTTATAAAGGCAGTAAAACATTTGTCTCCATGGACGCCCATGGATCTTTTACTCCAAAAATTCCAGTGGAATACAGCAGACCTCCCTCATACTTTGTCCAAAATAACCAAAAACATTTCACATAAGTATCCAAAGTACCCTCCATTAAAACTTTAGAAAAACAGAAGTGTGGAAAGGAGGGGGGGAGAGAAGGGGGAAGAGGTGGAAAGAAACCAATTAAGCCTGTCAGGTCAGTTTAAAGTATAGGCTACCCGCAGCTAATTAAGTAAACTGAGAAAAAGAAGAAAATGAAGAAGAGGATATAGGTAGCTCTGAGCCAAGAGTAGGTTCCCTGGGTTGAAACAGTTGGGAACCCTTATCCCCAGTTTCTCATCCTGGCTCTGGAAGAAGAGTGGGGGTTGTTACCTGCTGCTGCAAACCCTGCCATTTTGCACTTTGAAATTTCCCCCCCACCCCCCTTCTTTCTCTCCACTCCCACAGGACCAAGTCCCAGCTCCAGTCTCTAAAGGTAGTCTGTTAACTCTGTTTTTGGCTTTGTTGTGCCAAATCATCTTTAACCACCCCTAACTACTTTACAACACTTTAGCATCCTTTGCTGAAGCAGCACCAAACTTGAAAGATTACTGGCAGCTTCCAATAATGCTGCACTTCAAACCTCTCACAAGCAGACTGAAGTGCCTCCTTTCCCTTTCAGTGTCTACACTGAAGCACTGCAGCAGCTCAGCTGTGCCATTATAGCATTTGAAATGTAGAAAATCCCTCACTAACTTCCTGCACCCTGTTGTCTGCTCCACTTTCACCCAGAAGCCTTGTGCCCCCTGTGTCAGTCCCAATGGGCAGGGACCTTCTTCCACTACCCATATACCAAAGGAGGGTGGGCTCCTCAGCCTCCCCCCATCCCTCTGGGTCCCCTTAACACTTCCTCCATTTCCTTTTTAATCTCATCCCAGGTTGACTTCTGCACCTGGTTCTTCCTTATCCATTTATCTAAAAAATCCTTTACCCTGGCTTGCCAGAACCCGCAACTACCATCACAAGAGTTTGCTATACCCCCTCCAAGCAGCTGCATGGACTGTTGGGGAGCGGGACTTACAGGCTGTCACTCACCTATCCAATGCTATGTATCCAAGTCACGGCACCAAGATGTTAGGGGGCTTATTCCTTTACCCACTTACTTCCCTGGTCCTTCTCACATGAACAGAGAGCAATAATACCCGAAGTCCAAAGGTGCAAACAATTTGATGTTTATTGAGGTAAACTTCCAGCCAGCATGATTCCAGTTTCCTTCCTTAGTATCCCCCTTCCCAGCTCTGACACCACAGAGCCTTACCTGTGTCCCTGTTTCCATTCCCCCCCCTTAGCAAAACATGATTCCAATTTCCCCACCCCTTACTTCCTGATTAACTTCAAACTATATAGTAAAACTTGAGTTCTGCTTAGCTATACCTTAACCTATCATTTTACTAAAATTTAACTAACCAATCCTAACATATTGTAACATGATTATTTAACCAATTATATCCCACCACCTTAATTAGTTTGCACCCAGCAAAATTAATTATGCAGCAAACAAAAACAATCACAGAACCAGACAGATATTATACAGACAAAGAATAGGGAAATGGGGACTACAATAATAGAACAACACAAAAATTAGGATTTCACATCCCACCTATTAATAAGTAAGTTCTTGCCAGACAGAATGCTATTAAACTAAGTTTTCTTTTAATTTTCTAGGCATTCCCTTTCTCTGGAGGTGATAGGCATTATCAGGACAGGACTGTATTCCTAAGAGCCCAATAGCACCTTTTTTCAATGTGATTAGTTTGGAATGTAAGGATGTGACCCGTTTGCTTCCCAGCTTCTGGCTGCCTCTGCTGCTTAGCCAAAGGCTTAGCCTAAGAACAGGGCCTCAGACTGTCACAGTAAGAAAAGACCTATAAACAGGCAGACAATGATTTTGATTCTTTCTTTTATACCTCTATAACTAGCTAAGTGGTAAGAATACACCTAAATTCTTAAAGTATAGGCCTTTACGGACAGGCCTGAATATCTATATCCCTACAGCAGCTCACATTTAAAAAGAATTAATCCTAAAGTGTCAGGAATTGAGATTTCTGTACTGCAGCCTTCTCTAGGATCACAGCCCAATCCACCAAAGTAAGTAATCACAGCATCCAGACATGCTTCAGCCCAACAGAGGACGGGGCACACAAGGCGGTTTCCTTTAGACTTCTGATGCATCCATTACTATTTGCAGTTGTTCCAAGCTACCCTTTTTCTTCATCCCATATGGATTTTTGCCTTGATTAAAGCTAGTTACAATAGATAATGCTCTCTGAAAAACATAGGTGTGGGAATTGGACAGACAGAACAAGCCTCAGAACAGCTACCCCTTCATTTTAATTGTTCTTGTTTCTTATCCACTGAGTGAAGTACAGGTATGAGGACTCCAGGTAAAGGTCAAAAGCTAAGGCATTCATGCTGACCAGCAAGAAAGCTGAGACACTCTTGTCATTCATATAAATGTGCAGCACTCAAGAGTACTTTCATCCATACCGATGCATCTCAAAGCACTTTACAAAGTATGTTTTACAGATGTAAAGGAAATAAGGGGCAGAAAGTTGAGATTTCCCAAGATCATACCTCAAGTTACTGATGGAAATGGGATTAAAACGAGTGTGCACAAGTCCTAGTCCTGTTCTATTGGCACTGGACTATGCAGCCAGGCACATGTCCACCTAAGGCTTTCCCCCACTCTTATTTTCCATTGCTACAGTGACAGTTTTTAGCTTAGTTAAAAGGCTGTCCCAGTATCAAGCAGCTCCCACTAAGACACTGTTCCCCATATGAAAAAGGGTGGGGGAGAGTTAGGTAAGGGCAAGAGCCATCACTAATGTATGGTTGGAGTCAGAGGGGTGCTGAGCACTCACAATCCCATTGACAGGTTTCAGAGTAGCAGCCGTGTTAGTCTGTATTTGCAAAAAGAAAAGGAGTACTCGTGGCACCTTAGAGACTAACACATTTATTAGAGCATAAGCTTTCGTGAGCTACAGCTCACTTCCCCATTGAGTTCGTACTGCTGCCTTTCAAGGTCACTTCCAGGCTTTCTCCCAATCACGAGGGAGGGAGAAGGGGAAGCAGTGGCAGGAGCCCTCCCATTCAAGCTGGAGTAAATGTCCTCCTAATACAGGGCCTTGAACTATGTTGGCTGTAGACAAACAACTGCAGCTCTGTTGTAAGACAGCGGTTCTCACACCGTGAAGCAGGACCCCAAAGTGGGTCATCAGGGCCGGCTCAGACTTTCTGGGGCCCAGGGCTGAAGCCCCAGCCCCACTGCCCGGGCCGAAGCCCACTGCCTGGGTCTGAAGCCCTGGGGCTCAGGCTGCCCCAGAACCACTAACCCAGGAACCTATCCTTGCAACAAAGCCCGTTGCCAACTCTGTCCACATATCTATTCAGGGGACACCATCATAGGGCCTAATCACATCAGCCACACTATCAGAGGCTCCTTCACCTGCGCATCTACCAATGTGATATATGCCATCATGTGCCAGCAATGCCCCTCTGCCATGTACATTGGCCAAACTGGACAGTCTCTACGTAAAAGAATGAATGGACACAAATCAGACGTCAAGAATTATAACATTCAAAAACCAGTTGGAGAACACTTCAATCTCTCTGGTCACTCGATCACAGACCTAAGAGTGGCTATACTTCAACAAAAAAGCTTCAAAAACAGACTCCAACGAGAGACTGCTGAATTGGAATTAATTTGCAAACTGGATACAATTAACTTAGGCTTGAATAGAGACTGGGAAGGGATGAGTCATTACACAAAGTAAAACTATTTCCCCATGGTATTTCTCCCCCCCACCCCACCCCCCACTGTTCCTCTGATATTCTTGTTAACTGCTGGAATTAGCCTACCTGCTTGTCACCATGGAAGGTTTTCCTCCTTCCCCCCCCTGCTGCTGGTGATGGCTCATCTTAAGTGATCACTCTCCTTACAGTGTGTATGATAAACCCATTGTTTCATGTTCTCTGTGTGTGTGTATAAATCTCTCCTCTGTTTTTTCCACCAAATGCATCCGATGAAGTGAGCTGTCGCTCACGGAAGCTTCTGCTCTAATAAATGTGTTAGTCTCTAAGGTGCCACAAGTCCTCCTTTTCTTCCCCCGGCCTGGGGTCTGTAGTGATGTTGGAAGGGGGCCGCGGTGCTCGGGTGACAACCGGAGGCCGAGGAGCGGAAGACCCGACCCGACCCGCCAGGGCCACGGCAGGAGCCCAGGGAAGGGGCCGCTACAACGTGGGGTTCATGTTTCCGCAGCTCGGAAACGTTGCGACGGGCCGTACTCAGCACCTGACCGTTCAGCTCTGGGGGCGGGTTATTATTCGGGGGGGCGGGGGGGGGGGTTATGTTGGGATTTCCCGCCAATCGGAAATCCCCTTCCCCGCCCAGCTCTGATGATATGGGGGAGGGGGGGGCTGTTCCTGCCACCTACGGCTCGAGGCTACACGCCCCTGGTCTCGGCTCTGTTCAGATTTATTAACCGCCGCGCCCCTCCCCCCCCCCGCAGCGAGGGCGGGTGGATTCCGCCGCCAGGTCACTGCCCCTCGCGCTCCCCGCCGACCCCCGCACCTCGCCGGTGACGTCAGGGACGCTGCCCCGGAAGCGCTCGCGTCTTCCCCTCCCCCCGTCTTTGTTGTATCGCTTCCGGGCGGCGGGTCCCGCCCTTTCCGGTCTGGGCTGGCGGCGAGGTAGGAGGCGAGGGGCGGCGGGGCCGCGGGCCGCGGGGGCTGTGGAGATGCCGGTGGGCGGCGGGGCCGGGTTCCCTACCGGTCTTCCGGGCCTGGGGCGGCCCCGGCCCCCGCCCCCCTCTGCAGCCTGGCCCGGGGTCGGTTCTCCCGCCTTGTCCCGCGCCCCGGGCCGGCCGTCAGCGGAGAAAGCCCCGGTTCGCCTCCCTTGCGCCGGGGGAGGGGGCTTGTCTTCCCGTCCCGACCCCAGCCGCGTGGGGCGGCCCGGCCTTTCCTGCCGCCCGGCCCCGTGCAGCGCTGAGGTGCCTGGGGCCGGGTTTGGGCCCGTTAGTGCCAGGTTGGAGTTTGGGATTTAATGGCTCCAGCCCCAGTGGCATCAGAGAATCAGCCCCGGTGCACGAGGCTGAAGGGTTGGGACCGCGCAGATGACCTAGCCCAGGGCGAAGCACACGAGGGTTGAGGGCGAAGCATTTGTCATGGGGCCCTGGTGGTTAGATCAGGCAAATGCGCCTGCTTGTCTCTGGGAAACGCTGCAACACCTTCCCGTTTGCAAAGGCCTTTCCACCAGAAGAATCACACAACACTGACATGCCCGCAAAATCCTCAAAAAACAGACTTGACCGCAAGCAGAGTGGTATGTGTTGCAAAAAGGGAGAAAGAGACTCCATTAAGCTCACAAGGGCTTTGTTGTTGCTATTGATTTTATGTGGAAGGCACACAGATACTACAGGATAAAATGTAAGATGGATAAACTGAGGTGTGCTCAAGCTGAGCTGGACAGCTCTCAGTGGGCTAGGCTGTTAGAACATGTATGTGAGTACTTGATTGGTAGGGTATGATCCTGTGATTTATGTCCCCTTAGGTATCTTCTCTTGCACATCCCTGTGTGGTAACATATAGAAAATAAGATGCAGAACGACGCTGGGGAATTTGTGGACCTGTACGTGCCTCGTAAATGGTGAGTGCCTTTCCTTGGTGCTGTTGTATAGGGGCATGGGTCTTTCTAGGCAGACTCAGATGGTCAGTCTTGTGCAGCCTCCTGGATCCAACAGTGTCAGTATCCCCATAATAAACCTCACTGGTATATGATGCTGTGTGAGGATCAGTTTATGCCATGAAGCGTGAAACTTGCTAACCAAAGCACCAGTTCGCTATATTCTATGAAGGGGTTAATTTAGTTGAATTACTGTTTTCTCTTAGATTCCAAGGCCAGAAAGGACCATTGTGATCATCTAATCTGACCTGGGTAACACAGGGCATAAAACTTCTCCAAAATAATTCCTTTATTGAACTAGAGAATATCTTTTAGAAAAACATCCAATCTTGACTTAAAACTTCACACTGATGGAGATTTCATCATGACAATTGATAGTGTTCCAGTGGTTAGTTACCTTCACTGTTAAAGAGAAAAGAACACAACTTTCACAAAAGTACATAGGCATTAGCAACTGGCCAGATTGGTGTTGAGTGTCATTTTGTTCTGACCTTCGTCAAGGGGGAACAAAAACTTATAAAATTAACTGCTCATTTGTGAGTATGTGTTAATGTCCTACAGTAGTGGTTTCATGAGCTCCTTCTGGGTTCTTAAGAGTTTACCATGAACTCATGATTACTCACTGTATCTGGATTCCACAATGTTTAGTCTAAAAGTCACAGTTTTAGGATTAAGATAGGCAGAGAATTAAATAGAAGTACTGGGGAGGTTTTTTTAATGAGAAATTCAGATAAACCTGGATGCTATTGGAAGGGCTAGTTGATTCTACTCCACCACCACTGCTGTGTCGCTAAATAAGTAAAAAGAAAAGGAGTACTTGTGGCACCTTAGAGACTAACAAATTTATTAGAGCATAAGCTTTCGTGAGCTACAGCTCACTTCATCGGATGCATTAAGTACTCCTTTTCTTTTTGCGAATACAGACTAACACGGCTGCTACTCTGAAACTAAATAAGTAGCATTCCTCCCAGACATTGTAGGCAGCTACATTCCAGTTTCTTATAGTTGCTTTCCAGAGCAGGTAGGAATGCATATTTCCAGTGTGAGAGTTATCTTCATTTACATGCAGTGAACATAGCGCTAAATACATTCTAAAAATAATGAAATAGGTCAACATTATGATTTACAGCCATAGCTAAGTGCAATACTGCCGAATAAGACCCAGGTTTAAATCCAGTGTTAGGCCTATTTTTAACTGTATGATCATTGAGCTGTCCGATGCCTTGACTATCACCATCAAACTGCTAGCCCAGCTGCACCCATACTGTGGGTAGGCCTTTAATAGGTTTTGTTTGATTAGTATAATACTCTCCTGGTATGCTTCTTATTTTAACTTCATATTACCTCTTTCCTTAGCTCTGCTAGCAACCGAATAATCGGTGCAAAGGACCATGCCTCCATTCAAATGAATATTTCTGAGGTAAGATAACTCATGACAAATGTAGATCTAATTTGAGAGTTTTAACTATTTGTGAAATTTAGAATCTTCAGTTTCACTAACATTTATGAAGTGCTCAGTGTGAATGTTTTACTATATCTCCAAGTAAGTCTAATACCATCTCAACAGCTTTGGATGTAATTTATCTTGGCAGCTTGTTTTGGCAAATCTGCCTCTGTTGTGCTATGTACAGGATTTGTCATTTTTTAATATTCATGGAGGAAATGTGGCTTAGTAGTTAAAGTATGGGACCGATCATTAGAAGTCTTGCAATTTTGTCTCTGCAATTTGCTTACTGTGTGGATTTGGGCAAATTACTTTATTTTTACATCACCATAATATGAACGTTTTTAAGTGATTTTATTTCCCATTAAATGTTAAGAAAAATTCTCTTGTTTACCGTATTTCATTATTCAAGGATTGGGGATCAGCAGAAATGAAAAACAAATCCTTGTGCTATTTTAAGGGTCTCTGCAGGGTTTAATCTTGCACTGCTCAACGTTCTCTTTCTGGAAAACTTCCCTACAACTTGAAAAAGTGAGATCATTTGTGTCCTTTTTCTTGTGCATTTATCTGGCTCCTTTTTCTTGTGCATTTATCTGGCTGCAGAACAAGACTGTTTCTTCCGAATTTGATATGATACTAAATCCAGAGAAGCATGCTTGTCATTAAGGCAGCTAAATCCACAAACTTACTTTTAAATTGGACATGTACTTGTGTCCCAAAAGAGACTTTGACTTTATCTTTTATCCAGGTCTTTGTTAATATACCAGTTCGTTACTGGTTATTGTATTCCTATTATGTTGTCTGATCCTAAATCCATCAGACTCTATGGACCTTTTATGTAAGTGGAGAAACTAACCTGTCATTTTTAATGTGGACATTTGGCTCAGGTTTTGTGATTCATGACATTCTGACCATTGGATCCATTTCTCTGCAAACAATTTACCTTTTGACACCTCTTGTTTGCAAACTTGATATTTTTTTAGAGGGTAAGGCATTACAAGAATTGTGTGTCTACCAACATGTCTACTTAATCAAAATGATCTAATTATAATTGTAGGTTGACAAGGTCACAGGCAGAGTCAATGGCCAGTTCAAAACTTATGCCATTTGTGGAGCAATTCGTAGGATGGTAAGAATATTTTCTTGAAAATTAGAAAATGTGTTTACTCCATCTTAGATTGGTTGGACTGTTTATCCCCATGTGATGCATGTTTGGCCTTTGTGAAAAGTTTGTGATCTCAGTCCAACTCCCAGTTGACTAGTGTGTCTATCACAAAAAACATACCTCTCATCTGGAACACTATTTGGCAGACTCAGTAAAGGGAACAAAGACAGTGGACCCCATCCAACTTCTTTTTAAATGGAAAAAAAACTCTTGACTTTAGTGGGAGTTTGTACAGGGCCAGTCCATCATAGAAACACTGCTATTCTTTATCCACAAGTTGTTCTTCCTCCAGAACATATCTGAGGCACATTGTCAGGGGAATGTAAGGATGTTAGTATTGTTGCTTCCTGTGCTACTCTCCATGCTCACTGGAGAGAGGATTTCTGTTTCTAAAGTTCTCAGTCCAGTACCTTTCATGAGACCTTAATCAGTTTTAAATGTAAAACAAAAACCTAGCTTGTATTCATTCTGTTCAGATTTGAGAGGTGAATTTCACAAACAAATTCCATTACTGTATCAACTTCTCCACTTATTTATTCTGATATTTTTTTCTGGTTAAAACATGTATAATTGAATTGTCCAAAAATTTGTATTAATGAAATCAGTAAAATAAATAGTTGACTTTTTTTTTTGTGTGTGGCAACCAGTGTACAAGTGACCAATTTCTAGAGCAATGTTGGATCTGTGGTATTCGTAAGCAACACAAAAATCCAGCTTTTAAGATTTCTTTAAACCAACACAGTCTGAGGCTTTTTCTGCACTTTTATCAGGATGCTGTGTGTTTGTAATAACAAGATACATCACTGAGCATCAAGTGACGTAATGTATGACGTTAAAAACACTTTCTGGTACTGCAAGATGGCCAAAAAGTTGATGAATATTTTGAATACTTTTGGAAAAGCTAATTCGCAAAATAGCATTCCATCAACAGATTTATACATCTCTAAACTTTTGATGCTTCTAGAAATGTCTTTAAGTAGCTGAACACCTCACATCTCTCGTTTTGCATTTAAAAATGAGAAATCAGGGATTATAGACCGTGTTTCAGAACTCCATTTTTTTCTATTTAAGGGTGAATCTGATGATTCTATTCTGCGTCTGGCAAAAAATGATGGGATTGTTTCCAAGTAAGTATGTTTATCTCATCTTTGCAAAGGTTATCAATGTGATTTCCTTTCCAGGTTCCGAAGTTCTAGGTCTTGATGAAAACATGTATTCTGGATTTACAGGCTGTTTATGAAGTTTCCCAAAAATATTTATTAAAGCTGCTGAAACAGATGATGATTTTGTAACAATTTTGTTTGGTTTTCTTTTCCAGGAATTTCTAACTGAAGAGGCTCTCTGATATGGAACATTTTGTTGTAAAATAAACAGCTTAAATGTATTTGATGTGCAGTGTTTTATTTTAGTTCAGAACCGTAAATGGCAGTGGGTTTTTTTAAAGTTGCCTAAAATATCTTCATATGTTTGTGCAGGAAAGTTACAGAACTGACTAATTCTGAGGACCTAGAGATGAAACCTTTTAATAACCCAATATATAGAACTGTGCCTCATTTGAAAATTTGGGTCTGCATTTCTGTTAACTTGAAACTTTCTCATCCAAATATAGTATGTTGCAAATTTAGCTCATTGTATTACCCTTGCTTTAACTTTCTACAACATAGATCAAGAGTTGAATGTTTTGCAGGTATAGCAGTCTGAAAACACTTAGAAATTGTTTGATTCTGCCTGTTCTATTGAAATGTTTCAGAAGGAAAGCTTATGTAGGATATGCCCTTGTGGGTTAATTTGACTGAGACTATTAAAGTATAGGCTCAGCTTTCTTCTGCTAATATCAGTGCCGTATGTGTTTCTGCCATTGATATGCTCATACTCTTAGCTCTTCTGTTGAAAGCATATCATGTGTCATTATAGGAAATGCTTACATTTTCTTAACATGCTTTACCCATATTAATTACTCTGCAAGAGACAAAATATTCAGGAAAACTTCACTTTTCGTATGACCTCAGATCTTAAAAAGTAGGGCATTATGCTGTCTGAGAAACTCATTTAAAATATCTAAACAATATTTTAATACATAGCATACAAGTCCTTTAATGGCCTATTAAATTTTTTACCTGCTGACATGTTATTTTTAGTTATCTCACTAACAGAGCCCATAGGGAGTGCAGCCTGTTGGAATGAGAATACACATGCTGACACTGCCTCTGTTATCTGTCAGTTCCCTGTCTCTGGCTAATATCCACCACATCGCACTTTTGACCTGAAGCTCACAGCTGTTCTTGCCTTTAGGTTTTAAAAGAATTGTTTCCAAGTTTTATCTATCATACCTCAGGTGTTTTATTTCAATGGCAAATGGCTGGCAAGCATGCAAACTCAATACTCGGTTGATGAAATGGGCATTGTGAAAGGAGATTGGCTGGCTGAGGTTCAGACTGTACAGATATCCGATGGATATAGAAGCAGACTTCGCAGTTTGGGTCCAAGATAGAGGGGTGGGGTATTAGGCTACAGCAAAACCCTACTTCTAATCTATTTCTAATGTTATTTGTAAATCTGAAATCGTAGAAGTACAGCAAAACTGCTTTATACACTAAGATAAATGCAGTCTTACAGTATAGCCATGGTTCTCAGGTGTCTGAAGTTGCTCCAGCCTCATGTACCTTAATGCACTGCACTTTTTAATGATTAGATACAACTTTACTTTCTCCTACTGACCCAGATAATCTTAATTTATAAGATCTGGGGGATAAGGCCTTAGTATGGTATTTATCTGTGAAGTGCTATTGCCACAAAGGATGGTAAAGAAATGAAATGCCAAACAGAAAGTAAATCCACCTAGATTCTGGCCCTGCTCACTAATATCTGTAATGGTAGTATCAAAATAGTAGCCAATACTTTTGTCAGTGTTCCTAAAAAAGCAAGTTTCATACCCTGCCTTGTATAACGTCAGCCTTCATGGCGAATAAACTACATCAGTTTCTCAACCCCGGGAAAGGGGGGGGGATTATGAAAAGTAAACAAGGAGTTGTGAGGCATTGAAAATTTGATTACATCTTAAAAGAAAGGAAAATCTTGCTCCCCCATTACTTGCACACCCTTCCCCTTCAGGATCCATATTCAGTCAGTCCCAAGAAACATACAGATAAATTAGATCGTTTATAGTTGGAACCTGTTAAATGTAAGGGGCTTCATGCAAAATGTTGACTTCAAATAAGGGGTCACCAACCTGACAAGTTTGAGAAATACTGAATTATACTAAGATAGATGGTTACTACAAAAGTAGCCACTGAAAGGAATGAAGGATGTGGATAAATTAGGAAGGGGGAGGCATAATGGGGATTAAAAGTGGCCTACTTCCTTTCAAATACTATGTCTAAAATATCGAGTTAGAGTGCTGGAAACAGGGTTAGAAGGTGAATTGGGCCAAGGAGTCTGTGTGTGGCTTGAGTAATTTGATAGGTGCCAGCTGAAGAATATCCACCTAAAGTGAATATCAAATGTACTGAAAAATCTGATCTCTGGACTCTGGTTTACTTTGGCTATAACCCCATAGGAAGCTATAAGCACAAAAGCTGGTGTAGCAGTTGAATAGCTCTTTACCATCACGGCTTGTTCCCAGCAACAAGGGGGAAAAAATTTAACTTGCAGAAGGGGATCAGAAAGAAATAACTCTGCTATCATTTGCAGATGTGCTCTTATATTACTGAGTGGAAGGTTTAAAACCCCATGGACAAAATTTCTCTGAACTTTCAATCTGGTGTTGTGTAACAGTAATCATATTACTATAGGTCAGTTACAACAGTGAGAAGTGCTATACAGAAGTTGTTTGCCATCCGTTCTCCGATGGTTGGTATTGCTATAATTTCCAGGTGTTGTCGTATTTGGCATTATAGGTGTTTTTATATCCATTGTTTCCCATCTTCTACCAGTGTAGCGTGTATAAGGGGAGACGACATCTTCATTATTATTTCAGGTTCCATTAAGGCTCCTGTTGTGCTGCGTATATTTCCAGAAATTAAGGTGGAACACATCCAGATCCTACATGGGTCACCTTCTGTTTTGTGCATTTCCCAGCATAGTTAGATTTTGATGTATTTTTTTTATAGCGTTTGGGATTTTTTAAATGTTTCCTTTAGACTTGCGCCCTTTGTGCTTCAGAATGTTGATTCTACACATCATGCCATTCAAAACTATATGTTTGCCGTTTTCCCAGGTTTTATAAGCAGCTCTCTGGGGGGGGTGTTCTGCCGTTTACATTTAGTATCTAGCTGTATATTGAGACTGCTTCTGTGTTTGTAGATTGCTGAGGATGCATGTGGGTGTGGGAAACTGAAGCCTAGGATTCTTCTCAGGCAATCTGGAGAAAGGAACTTGTCTCATTATTTTGTTTGTAAAGGATTGTCTACATTGGCAGAATATACGTGATATCTTGCTGCTCATCTGTATTTTTTTAGAAAGCCTGAAATGGCATGGGGTTTGTTTTTGTTTTTTTTGTGTGGGATACTTTTTTTACTTGTATTTATAGTAGCAGTCAGAGACTCCAGTTGAACTCGTACTAATGAAGGTAAAGCAGATTGTTTCATTACAGGACCCCAGTAATATACTGTATATTCAATATGACCTTTGAACTCACTAAAATGTGATAGGATCCCCAGAATATGCTATTGCATGGATGTATTAAAGCACACAGCATGAACCTTGAGCTCTGGAAGCACCCTTAGAATGGTTAGATATTGCTCAAATAGGCTTTCATCTTACATATTTTTTTAAGATACTCAAGCAGACCAATTTCAGAAATCACTCTTCAGAAAGATAAATACAGTCTCTGATGCAAAGATTTAGCTTTGGCCCATTCCAGTCTTCATTAACAACTTTCTTTTGAACCTAATAAGAGCAAGATGAATTTTAATCCACTGAGAATCTCTCATGTTTACTGGAATCTCCTAAATTAGCTAGTCCTGCCTTGGCATTAGGATAAAAGTTAGAACAGCATCAGGAAATGTTTAGAGATAAATGTCTAGTGTACCAAAGAGTCCAAATCTTACTGAGTTCGCAAAAAAGAAGAGTACTTGTGGCCCCTTAGAGACTAACAAATTTATTTGAGCATAAGCTTTCGTGAGCTACAGCTCACTTCATCGGATGCATTCGGTGGAAAATACAGTGGGGAGATTTATATACAAACAGAACATGAAACAATGGGTTTTATCATACACGCTGTAAGGAGAGTGATCACTTAAGATGAGCTGGTAGTCAGCCACATGGATTTGTGTGGAAATTCCCCCCACCCCACCCCCCAAAAAAAAATGAACTGGGCACATAAAAGCCCATGACAGACTTGAGGTCTCCTATATGTCATCTTTTTAAAGCAGATAAAAATTAATATTTTAATTAATCTATACAATCCCAAAAATGTCACTCTGTATGCCACTTAGAAGCCTAATATGTCCATACAGCCAGTGCAAAGCAATGGAAGCAGCTACAAGCATGTTCAGAATATCGCCATGTTGATTCATAGCTGGGTTTCATGGTCTGTTACTGTCCAATTTTTAAGTTCAGTCATTTTAACTTTACGAATTACAGCTGTATGGTGTGCAATTACAGTAAGGCATGTATCTGTGCCATGCCAAGAGTCCTAGACTATTGTGATATAGATAATTCAGCCAATCGCTCCAACTCTACAGATAATTTGCATGCAACAATTTCATTGGTTTTATAAGGGCAACTGCACAAATGGTAGAATGCTTGGCCCAACTGCCACCTGCACAAATCTCCCAGCACAATCCCCCTAGACACAAAGCAACACAATCAGCATATACAATCCCAGCCCCTCACTATCGCACACACCCCTCATTTGCCACCTGCACAACTCTCCCAGTGCAACAGAACCCAGAAACAGCACAGCTAGCACACTCAATAACCCCAAGCACACAGTCCCTCATGACACCACACACCCCTCATTTGCCATCAGCACAAGTCTTCCAGGATTGTTAATGTCACCTTGAAGTAGGGTTGCCAACCCTCCAGGATTGTCCTGGAGTCTCCAGGAGTTAAAGCTTAATCTTTAATTAAAGATTGTCATGGGATGAACTCCAGGAATACATGCAACCAAAATTGGCAACCCTATCTTGAAACCTGAGTCAGTGCAAAGTGATGGAAACAGCTACAAGCATGGTTGAGAGTCCTTTTTGTTGAGAATATCACCAACTTCAGTCATTGCTGGGCCCTCGGGAACCAGACAGAGTCCAGAGGTTCTGTGGCAGTTGGAATGTGACGGCTGACCAGAGGTGAGAATTGCAGCTAGGTGGGGTAACGAGGTGGCTTGGCCCCAATGGGAGGCAGCTCTGTGCATAAACTTTGGGGAACATGAACAACAGCAAGGTTGCTCACTGCAACAGACTAATGGAAACAAGCCCCATTGTCTGCTTCTTTATACACATGGCTCTGTGAATTGTACATGTGAGACAGCATGGGCTTTCCGCTATCTGTATCTCTATTAATTGAAATGTGTGCTTTCAAATATGCCCTTTCCTCTCTTAATATCTGAAATTATTAAAACTGAAAACTCTTAATATTTGTTCTCCACTACTTATGCTGTTCGCTGGTTTCTGTATGTGCATTTTCTCAGCTCCCATGATGAAATCAGACAAATCATTTTCACTTTTGTTTCTAATCGGAACCAGGAAGTGAAACTTAAAACACTAGAACAACTCTGTAACTACAACAGAGAGATGTTTAAATCCAAACCCCATTCACTAACTATCTTTTCGTTTGGGGACAATGTTTGTTAGTATCAAGTTCTGTAAAATTTTATTCTGCCGAACAATAATATGGGGCCTTAAGTACTTGACAGCATCCCTTTAGAGAGACATCTTAAGGCACTTTCTAGTATCAGTAATAGAGTAAAATGCCTTCTGTTGTCTTGTGACAAGAATAGTTCAGATCCCACAGAGCCATGAAAGGGAATGAACTGTACTTGTACTGTACAAGATGGACAGTGTTGCCCTTACATGGTTACATTGCACCAAGTTGTGAAATTCTTTGCTGTTACTTACAAGGACTTGGCAGTGGCATCCTAAAGACATCTGCGTTAACTGAGGTTACTTCAGTATCTGTGGCCAAAATCTTTCTGTCTGGGCAGAGGGTAGCTGCTCACGTTTTAATGCACCTCGTTCCTTGCTAGGAGCTTGTTACTCTCCCAGTATGCGACAGTGTGATTTGCATGAAAGAGCTGCTGGGAGGATCATGGCCATAAATGTCCTGTGGTCAGAGGTACAGATTCAGGAGGATACTGCGGCTTTAGTGGCCGCAGCTGAGGTAGGGTTGGGGGACGAAGGCGTAGAAAGGGATACAACTCTGGGGTATGGAGCGGAGGTGTAGAATATGGCAGTGGCTGTTCTGCTGGCATTTCTGGCCCAGCTGAAAGCAGGACATAGCAGGAATCTCAGGAGGGAGGCTGTGTTTGTGACACTTCCAATAGACTCAGGAGGTTGGGATAGTTCAGTGAAGCTTCTGAGTGCATGTTGAGGCCCACAGCTACAGTGGCAATGGGAGTCATTGACTACCTAGGTAGGTATTTGGACCAAACCATTGAGCTTGGCCTGGCAGTGTTTTTTGTTTTTCTTTCTGCCAGCTGGGAAAGCTGCCTGTTCCATGTGTGTAATTCTCAGCAGGGTTAATCCCAGGGCACTAAGGGGAGAACATTCCCAGTTCATGTGCATCCTTCGCATCTGGGTGGCAAGTTAAGGGATTCAGTGAATCCACTAGTGATGGAAACAGCTTGCCTTTTAGCATCCCAGGGAGAACAAGCGACCCACTTACATGTAGGACTAATCAGCCAAGAGTAAACAATGGCAAACCAATTACACACCCGTTTCCTGCTAGGAAGTAAACTATTGTTTAATAGCAGGCAGGAGTTCCCCCTGCCTAAATCCCTAAGCGGAACTATAAGTGCTGAGCTGAATAAGAGGGCTATTATCAAGATCAACAGGAGGTTTTTACACATATTGCAAAGAAATGGCAGTTTTTAATCACTGTGGCATCCGATGATTGTGGCTATTAGGAAATCAAGCAAATGCGAAGAGACTGAATTATAACTGAATATTGTTTTCCAGGACACACGGTAGCACTCTAGTCTTTCTGGACATTTTGTTCTGATGTCTTATTTATTGGGCTTCAAGTTTAAAGGAACTTTTCTACTTCTTCCATGATAATTTGGAGGCCTGAGTTTGGGACTGTGAATAGTGATTGTGCTCTCTGTATGTTTGTAGCTGGATATCCAGGGTATAGGTATATTGCTGGTGGAGGCTAGGGAGGGAAGAAGGGTTTTTCATAGGCTTTGTCTACACTAGCCTTTTTTGCAAATCCCCCAGTAGTGGTGGTAACATCTGGGAGCTCTAATGTAGACACGACTCCACTGATTTTTGCCCTCTAACCCTGCTCAAGAGGTGTATGCAACATGGTGATAAAAATACCAGTTGCCACCTGTGCCTTATCTACACTAACACTTCTACTGCTGCTAGCACTTGTGGGAGATTCCAATAATAATATTACCTGTCTCTCATCTAGTGCTTTTCATCAGTAGAACTTAAAGGGATTTACAAAGGAGGTCAATATCATTATCTCCATTTGTAAAATGAGGAAACTGAGGCGGGGTGCAGTGACGTGCCCAAGGTCACCCAGCAAGCTAGTAGCAGAGTCAGGACTAGAAGCCAGGTCTCCTGAGCCCACTGTCTTCCCTTTTAAGACAAGTTTTAGGAAAAATGCTGGTGCAGACTAAGTCTAAGAATGCAGGGTGTAGATCTGAGTATAGAGGAAAGTGGGTTGTAACCCACTGGAGGATTTTTTTAAAAAAAGCCTCATTTTTCATTTTGCAATCTTGATGTGTTGATCAGAAGTTGAGAGCTGACGTGCCAGATTCTGTGAAACAGTGGCTGCTCCTGGTATGAGGGCCTGATCCTACACTCATTGAAATCAATGGGAGTCTTTCCACCAGCTGCGACAGGCATTGGATCAAGTTCTAGAAGAGGAACGCTGGTTTTGTTTAATCTCCCAAACCTTATCAGTAGGGGAAACTGTTACGCTGATGTCGTGTATCTAGATATAATACTAGGGCTGCACTAACAGGTACTTTCAGAATTTCTTTTGTCGTATCTCTATTGGCTGTAAAGTTTTATCTTTTCTGTGAAATTTCACAATACAGCAAACAAGGTTTCAGTGTTTAAAAAAAAAAAAAACTTGATGTTCGCATGACTGCCATTAGAAAATATGGCGGTTGGCACACTCAGTGAGCAACAATGAGTCTATTGCCACACAAATGGCGTTGAGCAAAAACAGTGAGAATCTGCAGGCTTTGCATAAAATCTGTTAATATTTGGCACAGCTCTTCGCTTGTGGAGATTGACAACCCTAACTCTTTCTTGAGCTGGGAAATGTGATATTTTTATGCTGTGAGAAGAGGGATTTGTGTCTTTATCATTTAATAAAAAGACCTTTTAAAAATAAATCCAGCCGCGCCCTTGCGAGTTGCAGCAAATCATTCTCCTCCTCTCTCTGCTTCCTTCAGTCTTCCCCAGCTCACACCTGGAGAAGGGCAAGCAAAGGTGGTGCATTTAGTTCTCCGGGAGGCTGATACACATGACTCCATTCTGACTAATGGGTCCCAAGCACATGACTAACTCCCTGAGCATTTGTAGGAGAATAGGCTCGTTTGTGCTGGATTACTCAGCCCTGCACAGAAGCCAGATCTGACTGTCCGGCCCCAGAGATCCTTTGTGCTGATGAACAGACCGTAAAAAAGCTGACTGCAGTTATCTTCACTGTCTTCCGATGGGTCATTTCCTTGTTGTACTTGCTCTCCAAAATGTTAGAAATCCACCATCATAAGAGAAGGAGAAGCCCCATGCTTTGAATTGTTTCTACCTGGGCCACCCCAAGAATCTGAAATCATGTGCTCCCCTCCCAATTATGAGCAAAGGAAAGCCTAACCCCACATGTGCCTAGTGACGCCTCCAGCATGAGGCGACTGGGGTAGCGGACTGCTGAGATCTTGGAAGCAAGGCTGCAGAGGGAGTTCTGCTACCTTGGGGGAAGCATCTTGAGACTGGGGTGGGTTTGGATGGATGAGCCAGTCCCCTGTCCATTTCATATGGGGATTAATTCCCCACCCCCAACACAAAAGGACGGAGAGTTGAACTTTGGTTCGCTAGCCTCGACTTGGCTCACAGTGTAGGGAATGACCTGCAACGGAGGGAGCTGGAATAGCATCCTCCCTAGTTAGGTCATCTGCTCTCTAATTTCTGTGCAAACAGTACAGGCATGTCTATATTAAGTACAAAAAACCTTAATATTTTCGGTCTGGTGTTGGTGAAAGGTATGAATGGCAATGATTGAATATATTCCCCAAAGATGCACCTAGCGCAGAGTCCTGGTCAGTAATGGAGAGGGTGATCCACTTTCCAGTAGTAGCTTTGCCCCTTTGAAGTTTCCAGTTCTTCTCTCCCCAAATATGCTTAACTTTGCATTATTCATCTTGGCCACCGTGTGGACCTAGAGAACTGTCAGCTGCTGGAGAGGTGTGCTTGTGTATGTCCATGATGTCTTGGCAGTCACCGCAACGTGATCTTGGCTATAGCAGGGCCTGGCTTATTCTGATTTAGGCTGTGTTGCTTGGTGCCATTGTTGCAGTGTTTTGATTCCTATCCGCAGAGACCGGTGCACTACTTTCCCAATAGTTGGTATGAGCAACAAGCCCTACCTCAAAGGGTTAATTCTCAGTTCTGAACGGTCGGTTGGAAGTAATTTGCAATGTTTCATCACTATCATGTCTCAGTACACACAGACAATGCAACTGGAAACCTTTAATTTAAAGCATTGCTGATAAACCGATAGTAGAACTCTTTTTGTACATGCTAATGTGTAATCTTCAAACAGCTATCACTTAACTGAATGCATTTTGTTTGTTCCATTGTCCAGCCTTCATCTAGTTTGATGGCTGACTTCTTTAAAAGGTGCTGTCGCTTTCTGCTGATTGAAGAGCTGTTCCTTGGCATACTGGCCCTTTAAATAAATCTCACCGCTATCCTGAAGAGGCAGGGAACTGAACTGGCCTGGCCAGTTTAGGGCCTGGACACTTCATTGTGACTCCCTGTGCTGAAGTTTTCCGTTCTGTAAAATCGGAGTGATATTTGTCTCCTTTGAAAAGCACTTTGAGATCTGTGGTCAGAAAGTTCTATATGAGTGAGCTGTTGTTTAGATTGTTACCTGGACAAGTAATGGATTGATAAAAACAAAAACAAAATGTGGGATGAATCTGATTCTTCTGTAACTGTCATGAAGTCAGCAGAGTTGCACCAGCTATGGCCAGGGTCCTGAGTCATTTATTTAGCCATTTATATTCTGTTCCTTTGTATTGACTGAATGGTAAATAATTATACGCCCATCAGGATGTTACTGGTGATTACACGATCTTTGAACTGCTGGACACGCGCATAAAGTAATCTGGGTGTTTTTTTCCCTTCTAGCCGAGATTTTTTTGCTTGCTGAGATGGGATAGGCAATGAAAGAGAAACTAATGGTGTGTATAAGGTCATATCAAAATTAATTGTGCTGGAAGGAGCAACTAGGGTGACCAGACAGCAAATGTGAAAGATTGGAATGGGGGTAATAGGAGCCTATATAAGAGAAAGACCCAAAAATCAGGACGGTCCCTATAAAACTGGGACATCTGGTCACCCTAGGAGCAATCCACTGAAATTGACAGGGCCTGTGTTTCTGTAGTCAATTTACAATTCACACAGCTGGAGGAAGTGCCTCTGATATTTTGAAAATCCAATGTGGAATTAATTGTACTAATGGGGAATATGCACTTGCTCTATTTTCAATTCTTTTATTTCTTTGTTGATATTAAAATAACTGGAACCCATGCTGGAAATCTGACTGACAACTTAACCAAGCCGAGAGGAAAGGACTTGATATGATGTAACCTTGAGTAGCTAGAGCACACAGTGGTGGCTACCTGGAGTGATTGCCTACACTGATGCTGCCACCATTGCTACCACTGCTACAGTGGCATTCTTGCTAGTGATGGCAGTGTGGGAGAAGGCTAATGTCTTATTCTTTGCTTGTTCCTATCTATCAGTAGCTCCTGCTAGGGAGTTACCAGCCCCTCTCAATTCAGTGGAGTTTTAAACATAAATTAACAAGATAACATTAGACCCATCTCCACATGTTTACAAAACACTGTACCAAAGCCACCCCATACACTATCCAGAAGCAAACAAAGCTGGGAACAGCCAGACCAACCCAAGTGAAATTCCAGCAAAGGGGGTGGTAACTGATTCCAACTGGAGATAAAATCTTTATCGGAGAACCTCATAAATCCCCCCGGATTTAAACAGTGTCATGCAACATTCATTTCTGCATCAGATGTAGCTTTGGAGCCCTTCAGGCAGGCACAGCTGCTTGTTTGGATCAACGGCTTCCATTCCATTCCCAACAGTTCAGGTTTGCAAAAAACAGCATTTCCTGCATCATTTGGCCGGGTGCTGACTCCCAAGCTTTGCCTCTGCCTTTGTAAACAGTTGTGGGACAAGTTGTACTGACAAACAGACTCCCTAACTACTGCTTGGCAGCACTTGGAGGAGGAAACAATCAATTTAATGAATAAAACAAAATGAATCAGATAAGGGAGCTGGCTAGAAAAATGGTGTTTTTTCCCCCAAGAAAAATTTTGATTTTTTTTTTAATGAAAAATCAAAGATCAAAATACATCAGCTGGACACCACTGCTGTGGTGCCTCATGCTCCCATTCTCTATAGGGTGGACTTATGGGTCAGACTACATCTCCCATGATGCATCATGGTCTCCCTCTCTGAGGGGAAGTAATGTATCATCTGAGTCCCACATCCTACGTGCACCATGGGAGATGAAGTTCAGCTGCGGAGCCCAGCCCATAGAAGAGAAGGGAGATATGAGGCAATTGAACTACAACTCCCCTGAGGCTCCACAAGGGCATATACAAAAGGAAATATTTCTAGTTTAGGCTAAAATCTTACGTTTCATGAACAAATGTTAGTCCAGAACCCGATTTTTCTGTCAAAAAACCTGTGAGGGATGGGAAAGGCTAATTAAAGGACCCAGTCCATCTTCCCGCACCTTCTTCCCTTGGCCACAGCAGGATGGTTCTCCTCCCCACACCCCACCATCTCTTTTCTTGTACGTTGTCCAGTATACGTTTACATGGCCAAAGCAAAGTCGCTTCCATCATTTCCTTTGGGAGGCTAATTCTGCACACAGAGATCGCCTTGTTATGAAGCTTTCCCTGATATTCAAGCAAAATCTTCAGCTTAAAGTTTTCATCCCATGACTCTGTTACCCTTGTTTTAATCCCCTAAACAATTCCTCTCCCTCTATGGTGTTTCCACTCTTTGAAAAGAGGGCAAACATAGTAGCCAGCTTTTCTCAGCTAGGTGAAAGGAAAATGAATCTTTGTGGTTCTTGTATTGTGGTCAGCTATCTGTTCCAGCAGCCTGATGTCTAGGCCAGGACATAGGGATGCTTGTGTGGGGACACTAAGCAACAGGTAGTGTGTCAGGTTGCAAGCTAGAGAGGCAGGGAGAATCACATGTGCCATTGTCCAGCAACCACAAGGAAGAACCTGCTTTGCATTTACTGAAGCTGAGTTTTGTCTCCTCTTTTCCCCTAGAGATACTGCTGTTCCCAGCCCAACATCTGGAGCAGGATGAGACCCTCTAAATCCTGACTTTCAGATGACCCCATAGAACAAGGACCAGTTGATGGAATGACCCCATAAAATATGGCATTGGGAAAACACCATGTTGCAGGCTGCTGAGATAATTGCACAGAACAGGATGCTGGGATTAACTCTGTAGGACATGGGCTCCTCCAGAATGTCATAAAATGAGACCTTCTCACCCCACAGAGGCTCAAACCTAATCCTCCAATGTGATGTCAAGGCAGACGGCTCCTTTGGCACCAGGCTACCAGGAGGCGTTAGCCCCGTGACCGCCATGGCTACCCTAATTATGACACCCATTCCCAACTTTCAGAAGTGTATGAGACTGTGTCCCTGGCTTCCTCGCTGCAATAGCTGTGGCTGCTCTGCACAGGCAGGCAGCTTGCACTTTTTAAACTGATTTGGAGAAGGGTCGTAAACAGCGACCCAATTATACAGCTCTGTGCTAACAGGAATGCTGCAGCACCAGCCAACTGTGCTATTGAAGAGTGGAAGGGTCCCAGGTTTTGGGGTAGGGAGGGGTTGATGGGAACTGTGATGAAAGGGAAAGAATTATTGACCTGGGGGGTGGGAGGGTGTTTAATTTTGTAAAACATCATTGCTCTTTGAAAGGAAGAAG